>NW_024070201.1:67119913-67719913 GCF_014754425.2 Oryx dammah
ATATATGAGTGTGTGTATAAATAGATATATATGAGTGTGTGTATAAATATATATATGAATGAGTGTGTGTGTATAAATATATAGGTATAGATATATAGATATGTATACGTATATAAACTAACACTGGGCTTCCCAGGTGGTAAAGAACCTGCCTGCCAATATTGGAGAAGAGAAATGAGTTCAATCCCTGGGTCGGGAAGACCCACTGGAAGAGGACATGGCAACCCACTCCAGCATTCTTGCCTGGAGAATCCCATGGACAGAGGAGCCTGGTGAACTGTGGTCCACAGGGTCGCAGAGTTGGACATGACTGAAACGATCATGCGTGCACAGTTCAGTTCAGTTCAGTCGCTAAGTCGTGTCTGACTCTTTGCGACCCCATGAATCGCAGCACGCCAGGCCTCCTTGTCTATCACCAACTCCAGGAGTTCACTCAGACTCACGTCCTTCGAGTCCGGGATGCCATCCAGCCATCTCATCCTCGGTCGTCCCCTTCTCCTCCTGCCCCCAATCCCTCCCAGCATCAGAGTCTATTCCAATGAGTCAACTCTTCTCATGAGGTGGCCAAAGTACTGGAGTTTCAGCTTTAGCATCATTCCTTGCAAAGAAATCCCAGGGTTGATCTCCTTCAGAATGGACTGGTTGGATCTCCTTGAAGTCCAAGGGACCCTCAAGAGTCTTCTCCAACACCACAGTTCAAACGCATCAATTCTTTGGTGCTCAGCCTTCTTCACAGTCCAATCTCACAGAGATACATGACTACAGGAAAAACCATAGCCTTGACTAGACAGACCTTAGTCAGCAAAGTAATATCTCTGCTTTTGAATATGCTATCTAGGTTGGTCACAACTTTTCTTCCAAGGAGTAAGCGTCTTTTAATTTCATGGCTGCAATCACGATCTGTAGTGATTTTGGAGCCCCCCAAAATAAAGTCTGACACTGTTTCCCCATCTATTTGCCATGAAGTGATGGGACCTAATGCCATGATCTTCATTTTCTGAATGTTGAGCTTTAAGCCAACTTTTTCACTCTCCTCTTTCACTTTCATCAAGAGGCTTTTCAGTTCCTCTTCACTTTCTGCCATAAGGGTGGTGTCATCTGCATATCTGAGGTTATTGATATTTATCCTGGCAATCTTGATTCCAGCTTGTGTTTCTTCCAGTCCAGCATTTCTCAAGATGTACTCTGCATATAAGTTAAATAAGCAGGGTGACAATGTACAGCCTTGATGTACTCCTTTTCCTATTTGGAACCAGTCTGTTGTTCCATGTCCAGTTCTAACTGTTGCTTCCTGACCTGCATACAGATTTCTCAAGAGGCAGGTCAGAGGGTCTGGTATTCCCATCTCTCTCAGAATTTTCCTCAGTTTATTGTGATCCACACAGTCAAAGGCTTTGGCATAGTCAATAAAGCAGAAATAAATGTTTTTCTGGAACTCTCTTGCTTTTTCCATGAACCAGCAGATGTTGGCAATTTGATCTCTGGTTCCTCTGCCTTTTCTAAAACCAGCTTGAACATCAGGGATTTCATGGTTCTCGTATTGCTGAAGCCTGGCTTGGAGAATTTTGAGCATTACTTTACTAGCATTTGAGATGAGTGCAATTGTGTGGTAGTTTGAGCATTCTTTGGCATTGCCTTTCTTTGGGATTGGAATGAAAACTGACCTTTTCCAGTCCTGTGGCCACTGCTGAGTTTTCCAAATTTGCTGGCATATTGAGTGCTGCACTTTCACAGCATCATCTTTCAGGATTTGAAATAGCTGAACTGGAATTTCATCACCTCCACTAGCTTTGTTCATAGTGATGCTTTCTAAGTCCCACTTGACTTCACATTCCAGGATGTCTGGCTCTAGATGAGTGATCACACTATCGTGATTATCTGGGTCATGAAGATCTTTTTTGTACAGTTCTTCTTATATTCTTGCCACGTCTTCTTAATATCTTCTGCTTCTGTTAGGTCCATACCATTTCTGTCCTTTATTGAGCCCATCTTTGCATGAAATGTTTCCTTGTTATCTCTAATTTTCTTAAAGAGATCTCTAGTCTTTCCCTTTCTGTTCTTGTCCTCTATTTCTTTGCATTGTTCCCTGACGGTGGCTTTCTTATCTCTTCTTGCTATTCTTTGGAATTCTGCATTCAGATGCTTATATCTTTCCTTTTCACCTTCGCTTTTCGCTTCTCTTCTTTTCACAGCTATTTGTAAGGCCTCCCCAGACAGCCATTTGGCTTTTTTGCATTCCTTTTCCATGGGGATGGTCTTGATCCCTGTCTCCTGTACAATGTCATGAACCTCATTCCATAGTTCATCAGGCACTCTATCTATCAGATCTATTCCCTTAAATCTATTTCTCACTTCCACTGTATAATCGTAAGGGATTTGATTGAGGTCATACCTGAATGGTCTAGCGGTTTTCCCTGTTTTCTTCAATTCAAGTCTGAATTTGATAATAAGGAGTTCATGATCTGAGCCACAGTCAGCTCCTGGTCTTGTTTTTGTTGACTGTAGAGAGCTTCTCCATCTTTGGCTGCAAAGAATATAATCAATCTGATTTTGGTGTTGACCATTTGGTGATGTCCATGTGTAGAGTCTTCTCTTGTTGGAAGAGGGTGTTTGCTATGACCAGTGCATTTTCTTGGCAAAACTCTATTAGTCTTTGCCTTGCTTCATTCTTCATTCCAAGGCCAAATTTGCCTGTTACTCCAGGTGTTTCTTGACTTCCTACTTTTGCATTCCAGTCCCCTATAATGAAAAAGACATCTTTTTTGGGTGTTAGTTCTAAAAGGTCTTGTAGGTCTTCATACAACCGTTCAACTGCAGCTTCTTCAGCATTACTATTGGGGCATAGACTTGGATTACCTTGATATTGAATGGTTTGCCTTGGAGATGAACAGAGATCATTCTGTCGTTTTTGAGATTGCATCCAAGTACTACATTTTGGACTCTTTTGTTGACCATGATGGCTACTCCATTTCTTCTGAGGGATTCTTGCCCACAGTAGTAGATATAATGGTCATCTGAGTTAAATTCACCCATTCCAGTCCATTTTAGTTTGCTGATTCCTAGAATGTCGACATTCACTCTTGCCATCTCTTGTTTGACCACTTCCAATTTGCCTTGATTCATGGACCTGACATTCCAGGTTCCTATGCAATATTGCTCTTTACATCATCGGACCTTCCTTCTATCACCAGTCACATCCACAGCTGGGTATTGTTTTTGCTTGGCTCCATCCCTTCATTCTTTTGGATTTATTTCTCCACTGATCTCCAGTAGCATATTGGGCACCTACTGACCTGGGGAGTTCCTCTTTTAGTATCCTATTATTTTGCCTTTTCATACTGTTTACAGGGTTCTCAAGGCAAGAATACTGACGTGGTTTGCCATTCCCTTCTCCAGTGGACCACATTCTGTCAGACCTCTCCACCATGACCCGCCCGTCTTGGGTTGCCCCGCGGGCATGGTTTAGTTTCATTGAGTTAGACAAGGCTGTGGTCCTAGTGTGATTAGATTGACTAGTTTTCTGTGAGTATGGTTTCAGTGTGTCTGCCCTCTGATGCCTTCTTGCAACACCTACCATCTTACTTGGGTTTCTCTTACCTTGGGCGTAGGGTGTCTCTTCACAGCTGCTCCAACAAAGCACAGCCGCTGCTCCTTACCTTGGATGAGGGGTATCTCCTCACTGCCGCCCTTTCTGACCTTCAAGGTGGGATGGCTCCTCTAGGCCCTCCTGCGCCCGCGCAGCCACTGCTCCTTGGACGTGGTGTGGCTCCTCCCGGCCGCCGCCACATGTTGGCCCAGAAATGTCTGGAGCAGAAATATTAGAAAGAATTCTGTTAAGTCCACTAAAGAAATCTTGGCCTGAGCCTCAGAATTTGAACCAGAGAGTCATTGTATTGAAATGTTAAATGCCTGAAGGTGGATTTTCTGAATGCTTCCCTCCCTTTAGGGCCTAAAATTTAAACCTATACCAGGGCAGAATTTCTTACAACTTAGGTTGCATCATTTTACTTTTATTTCATTTCTAAATTCTAAATTACTCTTTCCTCTGATTAATTTTTAATATGTTATTTACTTGAAAATTAAGTACAGTGTAAAGTAACTGCCAAGAAGTAGGCTAAGGGAATGAGTGAGTAGTTTTCCTGTTAACAGTTCTGCATTATATATAGCATGGAAAATTAATCAATTTTGATTGGAGATGTTGTCTCCAGGGAAGCTAGTAAAAATGAGCTTTCTTTGCTTCTTGAAACAATATTATTGAAGCTAGTGTAATTGGGGTCATAAAGGGTTGATAGTTATTCTTTGGGGGCTTCCTCCTCGTTACATCTCTAACTCTACACCTCTTTTCGAAATGTGTTCTTGGTACACTGTTTCAGAGACGTTCAACATGTCTCAGACAGAATATGAAATGGTTTTTGTCTCTAGTTTTATTTTCCCTTACATATCAGAGGCAAGGACATATCAAAAGTGAATTATTTACTGTAACATAATTTGTGACTAATGCTTGAGTTATCACAGAGTAAAAATATTTTATAAACGTGAAATTCACAGCATCTAACATTAAAACACAACCAGGAAAATAATCCAATGCATCCATTCTGGGTATCTGTCTGGCAAGAGATTATCTATGTAGGCAGGGTGTGCATATTGAATCTTCTGCATCTATGGAGACCTGGTCATCTTCAGCTTCATCTCATTTTATACTAAAAGGAGGCTCTTTCTTTGCTTCTGTAGCATCACATACCTTCTAGTTTTCTTTACATCATGAAACATTAGACACAAAGCTTTGTCTGAAATTATTTCAAAGACTTAGCCTCAGTCTCTGACTATAATGTGAGCAGTTTGAGGAGGCAGTTTATTACTTTGGTGTACTCTCCACCTCTTGTATGTAAAATCAGGGAATCTTGTCATATTACCTGTTAAGTCTCATCTAGATAAAAATATCCGATACCCCAAATCACTGCAGATGTTGACTGGAGCCATGAAATTAAAAGACACTCTTTGGCAGGAAAGTTATGACCAACCTAGACAGCATATTAAAAACCAGAGACAATACTTTCCAACAAAGGTCCATCTAATCAAGGTTATGATTTTTCCAGTAGTCATGTATGGATGTGAGAGTTGGACTATAAAGAAAGCTGAGCGCCAAAGAATGGATACTTTTGAACTGTGGAGTTGGAGAAGACTCTTGAGAGTCCCTTGGACTGCAAGGAGATCCAACCAGTCCATCCTAACAAGATCAGTCCTGAGTGTTTATTGGAAGGACTGATGTTGAAGCTGAAACTCCAATACTTTGGCCACCTGATGTGAAGAACTGACTCATTGGAAAAGACCCTGATGCTGGGAAGGATTGAGGGTGGGAGGAGAAGGGGATGACAGAGGATGAGATGGTTGGATGGCATCACTGACTCAATGGACATGAGTTTGCATAAATTCCAGGAGTTGGTGATGGACAGGGAGGCCAGGCATGCTGAAGTCCAAGGGGTCACAAAGTCAGACACGACTGAGTGACTGAACTGAACTGATCTGATACTAATTTTTTTTTTCTCTTTTGATTAAATAACAAATCTTGAGAGGGATTCATGCAGACCTCCACATACCTTGGGAGTATATTCTAAGTAGACTTCTGTTATACAGTTTTAAAACTGAATTTGGGCTGCATTATTATTTTCACTTGTCATGTAAAGAAACTAAGATCACAGAGTAAATAATTTAAAGATACCTCAGATCCATAAAAGGCAGAGCAGACCTTGATAACAGGTTTTCAGATTATAAATCAAGTGTTTTTTCCCCTATTTTACTATTATTTCCCATTTTGTCTGCACATGTCATGTACCCTGATTTATTTTCCAAATTTTTTAGTGGAAATAATGATGTATTGCATTCACTTAATGGATCTTATAGTATATTTTTTTACTATAGATTAATTTATTCTAATAATATATTATTAAGTATAATATTATAAATATTGTAGTAGAACTTTTATACTTTAATACTTATTTTCAATAAGTTTAGAAGCATTGCATCCAGATAACTACCCAGCCGTGGTCTACTCCTCACCTATCTTGACACATTTTGAATATTTACATCAGTCTAAAGATACGTCCAAGTTTCATGAAGGTGGGAATATATTCAGGCTGGATTTATAAAGGAAACAATTTTTGGATAGCCATCAGTCAGTTCAGTTGCTCAGTCATGCAAACCATGGACTGCAGCATGCCAGGCTTCCCTATCCATCCCCAACTCCTGAAGTGTGCTCAAACTCATGTCCATCTATTTGGTGATGCCATCCACCCATCTCATTCTCTTCCATCCCCTTCTCCTCCTGCCTTCAATCTTTCCCAGTATAAGGATCGTTTCCAATGAGTCAGTCCTTTGCATCAGGTGGCCAAAGGACTGGACCTTCAGCTTCAGCTTCAGTCCTTCCAATACATATTCAGGACTGATTTCCTTTAGGATGGACTGGTTGGATCTCCTTGCAGTCCAAGGGACTCTCAAGAGTTCTCTCCAACACCAGAGTTCAAAAACATCAATTCTTCATTTCTCAGCTTTCTTTATAGTCCAACTCTCACATTCATTCATGACTACTGGAAAAACCAAAGCTTTGACTAGACATACATTAGTTGGCAAAGTAATGTTTCTGCTTTTTAATATGCTGTCTAGGTTGGTCATAGCTTTCCTTCCAAGGAGCAAGTGTCTTTTATTTTCATGGCTGCAGTCACCATCTGCAGTGATTTTGGAGCCTTGGAAAATAAATTTTGTCACTATTTCCATTGTTTCCCCATCTATTTACCATGAAGTGATGGGACTAAGATGCCATGATCTTAGTTTTCTGAATGTTGAGGTTTAAGCCAACTTCTTCACTCTCCTCTTTCAGTTTCATCAAGGGGCTCATTAGTTCTTCTTAACTTTTTGCCATAAGGGTGGTGTCATCTATGTATCTGAGGTTATTGATATTTCTCCCAGCAATGGTGATTCCAGCTTGTGCTTAATCCAGCCCAATATTTCACATTATATACTCCGCATATGAATTAAACAAGAAAGGTGACAATATACAACCTTGATGTACTCCTTTCCCAAGTTGGAACCAGTCTGTTGTTCCATGTCCAGTTTTACCTGTTGCTCCTTTACCTGAAAATAGATTTCTCAAGAAGCAGGTCAGGTGGCCTGGTATTCCCATCTCTTTCAGAATTTTTCACAGTTTATTGTGATCCACACAGTCAAAGGCTTTGCCATAGCTGATAAAGCAGAAGTAGATGTTTTTCTGGAACTCCCTTGGTTTTTTGATGTTAACAGATGTTGGCACTTTGATCTCTGATTCCTCTGCCTTTTCTAACTCCTGCTTGAACATCTTAAAGTTCACAGTTCACTTATGGTTGAAGCTTGGCTTGGAGAATTTTGAGCATTATTTTGCTAGCATATAAAATGAATGCAATTGTGCAATAGTTTGAACATTCTTTGGCATTGTCTTTCTTTGGATTTGGAATGAAAACTGACTTTTTCCAGTTCTGTGGCCACTACTGAGTTTTCCAAATTTGCTGGCATATTGAGTGCAACACTTTCATGGCATCTTTAAGTGTTTGAATTAGCTCAACTGGAATTCCATCGCCTCCACTCTGTTTGTAGTGATGCTTCATAAGGCCCACTTAACTTTGCCTTCTAGGATGTTTGGCTCTAGGTGAGTGATCACAGCATCGTGGTTATCTGACTCATGAAGAACTTGTCTGTATAGTTCTTCTGTGTATTCTTGCCATCTCTCTTAATATCTTCTTCTGTTAGCTCCATAACATTTCTGTCCTTTACTCTCCCCATCTTTGCATGAAATGTTCCCTTGGTATCACTAGTTTTCTTGAAGAGATCTCTAGTTTTTCCCATTCAATTGTTTTCCTCTATTTTTTGCATTGATCACTGAGGAAGGCTTTCTTATCTCTCTGTGCTATTGTTTGGAACTCTGCATTCAAATGAGTATATCTTTTCTTTTCTCCTTTGCTTTTAACATCTCTTCTTTTCTCAGCTGTTTGTAAAGCTTTCTCAGACAACCATTTTGCCTTTTGCATTTCTTTTTTGGGGGGATGGTCTTGATCACTGCCTCCTGTACAATTTCACAGACCTCTGTCCTTGTTTTTCAGGCACTCTGTCTGTCAGATCTAATCCCTTGAATACATTTGTCACTTCCACTATATAATTGTAAGGAAGTTTATTTACGTCATACCTGAATGGCCTAGTGGTTTTCCCCATTTTTTTCAATTTAAGTCTGAATTTGGCAATAAACAGCTCATGATCTGAGCCACAGTCAGCTCCTGGTCTTGTTTTTGCTGACTGTATAGAGCTTCTCCATCTTTGGCTGCAAAGAATATAATCAATCTGATTTTGGTATTGACCATCTGTCCATGTGTAGAGTCTTCTCTTGTGTTGTTGGAAGAGGGTGCTTGCTATGACAAACGTGTTCTCTTGGCAAAACTCTGTTAACATTTGCCCTGCTTCATTTTGTACTCCAAAGTCAAATTTGCCTGTTACTCCAGGTATCTCTTGACTTCCTGTTTTTGCATTCCAATATGTTTTATGAAAATGACAAATCTTTGGGGGTGTTTGTTCTAGAAGTCTTGTAAGTCTTCATAGAACCATTCTACTTCAACTTCTTCAACATTATTGGCTGCAGCATAGATTTGGATTACTGTGATATTGAATGGTTATACTTTGGTAATGAACAGAGATCATGTCAACAAGGACAGAATGATCTTTGTTCATATGGCCATAAAGGATTCAATTTTGGAGGCAAGACAAGAAAATTCCCTAATTGTGTCAGGCATCTCAGTCAACCATAAGCCATTATTATCATCTTTTGGACATTCCTTATTTTGAGCTCTTCAAGACCTTCCTTCAATGCTGTCCAGCACCCAAAAGATTCCTTTTTCTTCCTCAATACTTCCTTACTTTGTTAGTTCACAAATACTTTTTATTATAAAATCTTAAATACTTCCATTTACACCCAGAATGAAGCTCAGACCCTTACTGTGCTCCACCCATACAAAATGCCCTGATCGTTTTTTTATTCCTTAAATGCTTTAAATTAATTTTCACTTAAGGCTTATACACCTTTCCCCCTGCCTACAGTGCTCTATAATCAGAGTTTCATGTGTTTCTCTTCTTAATGTCATTACTAGTTGAACACAAATATCTTCTTTTCAGTGAGCCCTCCTCACCCACTTAATCCAGAGCAAAGCAATTCTGTTTTACCTTCTATTACTTTCACTCCTGTGCATAATCCTTTATTATTTGTTTACTTGTGCATTGTATGTCTCCTACGTTTTCTACCTTTCAAAAAGTTAGTCTTTTTGAAATAAACATTATGTATTTATTTTTATTTTTTAAAAAGATATCCACTCATTCATACCTAATTCAGCCCTTTTTAAAGAACCCAATAGGTGCCATGAAATATGAAGAATATTGAAAATACAGAAGTACATATTATGACAAAACCATACCCTTAAGAAGTTTCAACTTTATTAAAAAAGGAAATAAAAGCAGATTATAAAACAAAGCAAGAAAATTGAGAGAAGTACCCCCATAAGACAGTCTCTACAACAGTACTTTAGAAACTTAGATGATGAGTAGCTAATGAAGAAAGCAATTTTGAGGCAGAACACTTTGGAGGATGAGAAGTCAAGGGAGGGATTGGAGGTAGGAGAGTAGAGGTAAGAATTTCCATGAAAAGAGGATTAATTGAAAGCATTTGTGCGGAAATTTTGCATTTGTAGCACGTTTTAAAATACAAGATACTTTTTTATTAGCATGCATAAAGTGATTAAAAGTCTCATAAAAACATATTATGAGGGAATAACAAACAGAACACAATCATCGTACACTATAAAAGCATCCCAAATTGTCTATGAAGGTATCCACAGTCACTGCGCTGTTGAATTGGTGGTCTTTCAGTATTGTATTGCTCTTTGAATTGAACTGTTAATTACCCTGACCAAGCTTTCTTATATACTTATAATGCAGTTATTATTGATCCCAGGGAGCAAGGGTTCGTCTTACCGTGATTTGACATTATCTTTCTTATCTCTTCCTTATAGCTAATCACATTCTCTTCTATCCCGCATTGCATGACCTCTGCTAAACAGGCCAAATCATAGCGGTGCATATTTTTAGTTATACCAAAATAAATTTTTAAGTGGATCAAATTTCACTGCATACATCTGAAAAATTGCTGCTCAGTGATGAAGAAACACTGTACTATATTTAATGCATGCTGAGAAGTTCAGTGCATCTGAAACCTTTCAGAAGCTGAATGGTTGAGTGTATATGAAGTGGAGTAGTAGAACTTTGAATGAGAATAAAAAGGGATCAGGTTGTAAAGTTTCTTGAATGCACGACAAAATTAAATTCTTTCTACTAAGCAGTAGTAAATACAATCAAGCAAGGAGACAAGCTACCCAAACTGTGCTTTAAGAAGATCAATCTATGAAGCTAAATATAATGTGTAAGCTAAGATAAATGGAGAAACCAAAGACAAGGTGTTCCATTACAATGTTGTCTTTGAGAGCAAATACTATTAGCTTAAATACAAGAGATGGCTGAAGGAATAAAACGGAAGGGAATGTCTATAAAAGCTACAAGCTAGATCCAACTCTGCATGGGGTGTAGAAAATCTACAAAACATGCTCTATTTGGTAACATTTCCTTTGATAATGAAGTGAGAACTATCGTTTCATCATAATCACCCCAACATTTTAATTATATCTACATTTTTTTCCAGATTATAACCAAGTTTGAGGATATCAGTAAATCATGTCTAAGAATATTTTTTCTATTACTCTTTAGAGTGAATTACTACTTTCCTGTATCCTGGGGCAGGGCGGGGTTGGTGGGGGGGGGGAGGGGAGGGCGGTGTTGCTAATCTTTAACATTGCCCAGCTGTAATGGAATCCAGAGAACTAAAGCTAATAGCATTGTTTCCTCTACTTAATGTGATTTAATGGTAATCAATGTCACTCACCAACTCATTAAAAAGCCTTCTTCACAGCTCATCAAAAACTAAAACCTGGGGGATTTGAACCTTTCAAGTCAATTAAAAGACAACAGTACCCAACATTTTTTTCCAAGTATAATTTAAAATGAACATATAAAAGCATAGCTAAGTGAAAATATTTATTTTCGTATTTGAAAACCCTGCTTTAATTTCACATCAATTTTATAAAGAGGCTTAGTCGCAAAAAAGAAAAATATGTAAATTGAAAGCTAATTTTCAAAGAAAGAGAACTCATGACTTAAACCAAGAAATTTAGAACAGTCATGTAACATTAACTCTCTGTCACGGAGCGGGAGATTTCCCTCCAACACGTCTTGAGTCCTTGTGACTAGACTAATAATACATTTGGCACAAGACAGATTAACAGGAGAAAAAAAAAAAAAAACACATTTTAATTCATATTCATGGAGGTCACAAGAAATAGGCCATAACAAGTGGCCAAAGCAAGCAGCTTTTATACCTTTTAGATAAAGAAACAATAAATTTGTGAGCATTTAACAGGAAAAGGAAACCTAGGTTTTGGGTGGTCCAATTAATGAAGAATCCAAACAGTTTGTTTATCAGGTGGTAAATTAATGAAGTAACAAGGTTTTTTTACAGAGGCTTCTAACACCCAATTCCCTATCACTGGTAAGAAGTGTGTACTTCTGGGCTTCCAAGGGGGTGCCTCAGATATAGAGATGCACCTTTCACATGGGAGATTTAATTCCTCTTTTCAGGGAGTCATAAAGGAGAATTGTTGGAGAAGACTCTTGAGAGTCCCTTGGACTGCAGGGAGATCCAACCAGTCCATCCTAAAGGAAATTAGTCCTGAATATTCTTTGGAAGAACTGATACTGAAGCTGAAACTCCAATACTTTGGCCACCTGATACAAAGAACTGACTCATTAGAAAAGATCCTGATGCTGGGAAAGATTGAAGGCAGAAGGAGAAGGGGACAACAGAGGATGAAATTGTTGGATGACATCACCGACTCAATGGACTTGAGTTTGAGTAAATTCCAGGAATTGGCACTGGACAGGGAGGCCTAGCGTGCTTCAGTCCATGGGGTCCACACGACTGAGAGACTGAACTGAACTGAATCACTATGTCACTGAGGCAGATTTGGGGGTGAACTTCCCTGGACCCCAATGCTCCCAATTTTTTCAAAACATCTCATTCTTAACAGCATTCCCAGTTTAATCTTCAAAAAATGTTCGTTCACTAAATTGTATCTGACTCTTTGCAAACCGATTAACACCAGGCTTCCCTGTGTGAACTATCCCCCTAAGTTTGCTCAGACTCATGTCCATTGAGTTAGTGATGCCATCCAATCTCATCCCCTGTCATCCCCTTCATCTACCCTCAATCATTCCCAGCATGAAGATCTTTTTCCAGTGACACAGCTCTTTGCATCACATGGCCAAAGTATTGGAGCTTCAGCTTCAGCATCAGCCTTTCCAATGAATATGCAGGGTTGATTTCTTTGAAGATTGACTGGTTTGATCTCCTTGCTGTCTCCTTGCTCTCAAGTGTCTTCTTCAGCACCAGTTTGAAGGTATCAATTTTTTGGTGCTCAGCCATATTTATTTTCCAGCTCTCACATCTGTACATGACTACTGGAAAAACCGTAGCTTTGACTATAAGGGATCTTTGTAAGCAAAGTAATATCTCTGTTTCTTAATATGCTGTCTAGGTTTGTCATTGTTTTCTTCCAACAAGCAAGTGTGTTTTAAATTCATAGCTGCAGTCATCATCCACTGTGATTTTGAAGCCCAGGGAAATAAAATCTATTACCATTGCTATGGTTTCACCATCTATTTGCCATGAAGTGGTGGGGCCAGATGCCATGATCTTCCTTTTTTTAATGTTGCGTTTTAAGCCAGCTTTTTCACTCTTTACTTTCACCTTTATCAAGAGGCAGTTTAGTTTTTCTTCTCCTTCTTCCGTAAGAGTGCTCTCATCTGCATATCTGGGGTTATTAACATTTCTCCCTGCACTCTAGATTCCAGCTTGTGATTCATCCAGCCTGGCATTTCACATGATGTACTCTGCATATAAATTAAATAAGCAGTGTGACATTATACAGCCTTTACGTACTCCTTTCCTAGTTTTGAACCAGTCTGTTGCTCCATGTCTGGTTCTAATGGTTGCTTCTTAACTTGCATACCAATTTCACAGGAGGCAGATAAGGTGGTTCGGTATTCCCATCTCTTTAAAAATTTTCCACAGTTTGTTGTGATCTACACAGTCCAAGCCTTTAGCGTAGTCAATGAATCAGAAGTAGATTTTTTAATTTGGAATTCCCTTGCTTTTTCTTTGATCCCATGGATGTTGGCAATTTGATCTCTGATTCCTTTGATTTTTCTAAGTCCACGTTGTACATCTGGAAGTTCTCAGTTCATGTACTGCTGAAGCCTAGCTTGAAAAATTTTGAGCATTACCTTACTAGCATATGAAATGAGCACAGTTGTAAAGTAGTTTGAGCATTCTTTGGCATTGCCTTTCTTTGGGATAGGGATGAAAACTTACCTCTTCCAGTCCTGTGGCCACTGAAAAGTTTTCCACATTTGCCGGCATATTGAGTGCAGCACTTTTACAGCATTGTCTTTTAGGATTTGAAATAGCTCAGCTGGAATTCCATCACTTCCACTAGTTTTGTTTGTGGTAATGCTTCCCCAGGCCCACTTGACTTCACACTCCAGGATGTCTGGCTCTAGTTGAATGACCACCCCATCATGGTTATTCAGGTCATTAAAACTTTTTTTAATATAATTTTTCTCTGTATTCTTGTCACCTCTTCTTAATCTTTTCTGCTTCTGTTAGGTCCTTGCCATGTCTTCAAAGTAGGGAGACAAAATTAAAAGAGCATGGTTATATAATTTAAAAGTTGATAATAACCTATTATTGGTAAAAACAATTATAATACAACCTCCATCCCCAAATATGAATTAGATTTCCTGATAAATCCAGTCAAGTTACTTTTTTCATTGTTTTGGCTTTATTGTCTGTTTGGTCTCTGTAATCTACATTGCCATACATCCATAATATTTTCTTGTAAATGTGGTCTTCACTAGGGGAAGTATTTGTGAGATTTGTGGAAAAATTAAATAAAACTTACTTTTCTTATTCTGAGTCTTTATGAATTTTTTTCCAGAGGGAAACAAATTTTCAGAGGGGTGAAATAAAGGGATTTGAAAGCTATATAACTCAGCTACTGTTTGTGTACCTGAAGGCTCTCCATTGCGTTCCAGTTAGGAGAACTACTGGAGGTGAAATAGGAAGGTGATTTATTCCCTGCGTTGAAAGAGCATGCAGTCTTACAATAGTTTCACTGGAGCAAATCTTCTTGTTTTATTTGTAAGGAAATTTAAATTTCCTGAATGCACAGTAAACTTTTCCTGTCTCCCCAGCAAAACAAAACAAAAAGCAACAACAAAACAAGGTTTCCGAAATAGCAGTTCAGTATTACAGGAAAGTTTCACTTATAGGCTTTTCTTCTATTTCTAGCCAACAAAATTTTAAAGTAAGTATGTAGAATATTATTCTTATAGTAATTGTGTTGATATAATTAAAAGTTAGAAACTAGTATTGAAACATTGTGTGCCTGTTGAGTTACTGCACTCCTGTACGACTCTTTGCGACCTTATCAACAGTAGCTCACCAGGGTCTTCTGTCCATGAGATTCTAGGCAAGAATACTGGAGTGGATTTCCATGGCCTCCTCTAGGGGATCTCCTGGATCTAGGGATTGAACTCTAATTTCTTAAGTCTCCTTCATTGGCAGGTGGGTTCTTTACCACTAGCACCACCTGAGAAGCCCAACTGGAACATTAACTTGCAATAATTCCATTCTTAGCAAATATAAACACATTTTTATTAAAGATCTTGAGTGGTAATTTTCATCTCCTTCTTGGTACGTCTTAAGAAAGAACTAGTCTTTTAGTCTAAACTATTTTTTTGAAGAATGGGAAGACACTACAATGTTTTTAAAGTTAGCACTTTCTTATTTATGTTACAATAGAGATTGTACAGAAATCTTTTCTGATAGTTTGAAATTAAACACAGACTGCTGGAATACCTAGTTCAAATTTCATTTTATGTCTCTTCTAGTAATTAGGACAAAACCAATGGCTCCCCTACAGGTAAAAAAATGCATATTTCTATTTGTAGAAGCATGTTCACAACTGGCATACTCTACAGAGCCAATTAGAGGAACTGTATTTAAAAATCTATTTGAATTCCTGATAAACACTTCTGATTTGAGTAACAAGTTCAGTAGCTAAGAAAAAATTCACAGACTCAGATAACAGAATTCATATTAACATAATGCTAATATTCAAGCAAAATTGTGTTTTGTTATAATATATATCTACATTAATTGAGGTTTGGAGAAGTAGCCATTGGATTTAAAATATAGTCAAGAAAGGTAACATTCTCTATGACAAGTGAAGACAAACTTATCAATGCCTCTGCTTTCATCATTTCATGTTGGATCATGCTCTCCACTGTAATTAATGTCATTATTCAACAACAAGGTGCCTCCACTGTATATGTCTCTGCCCAAGAAGTGAGAGATGTGTCAAAAAGAGGAAGAGAGAGAAAAATTAGATTTTACTTTGTCATGCATGACTAATGTTGAGGAATTAAACTTTAAAAGTTTTTACCACTCCTGATTTTTCCAATGATGTATTTATTTTTGTTTCTTTTCAAGTTATTACCAGAAAAATGTAGTCTACTAAAATACAATCATTAAGTAACATTCAACTTTGTTTCTTATTTTCTCTTTGTCAAAGCCTTATACATGTGTCAATCTCAGCAATTGGTTAGAATGAGATCACCACTTTTGCCACTTCAATAAACTCTATCATCAAGAGTAATAACACCAGCTGATAAGAATCTTACTAATTGCAAGTATAAATGCAATATTTTAGTAAGTCATGAAAGAGAGAAATAAAACGAACTGAAAAATAGCTCTTTTGTGTAACAGGCAGTGTAAGTGATGATTTCATTGAGTCATGCCATGAACCAGTTGAACTGAGTACTGATTTTCCTGGGTTGGGAAGATCCCCTGGAGAAGGGAAAGGCCACCCACTCCAGTATTATGGCCTGGAGAATTCCATGGATTACCCATGGACTCACAAAAAATTGGACATGACTGAGCAATGTTCACGTTCACATTTTGACTTTCCTGGTGGCTCAGACGGTAAAGAATCTGCCTGTAATGCGGGATGTTAAGTCACTTCAGTTGTGTCCAGCTCTGTGTGACCCCATAGATGGCAGCCCAACAGGCCCCCCATCCCTGGGATTCTCCAGGCAAGAACACTAGAGTGGGTTGCCATTTCCTTCTCCTGGGTGGTGCAGGATACCCAGGTTCGATCTCTGGAAAAGGTCCCTGGAAAAGGAAATGGAAACCCACTCCAAAATTCCTGCCTGGGAAACCCCATGGACACAGGAGCCTGGTGGGCTGCAGTCCATGGGGACACAAAGAGTCAGACAGGACTGGGCAGCTAACACTTTCACTGCTTTTGTAGAGAGTCTACAGTTGAAGAAACTGAGGCTTAGAGAACATATCTTGTAAGATTCCAGATGTAGTGAATGTGCTACAAGCTTAAAACCTTTGCAATTTGATGACAGGACCCCATACTTTACTAAGATACATTGACTTGTACAGATTTTCCACAGATAAACATACTCTTTCCATTAGCCCTTGGCATATTGGAAAATGTCTTTAAAACTCACATTATGAGTGTACAATTCTTAGGAGAATCAATACTATGAACTGCTGAGTAAAAGGACTGCTACTCCTTAAACCTTCATTTCTCACTGAAAAAAATAAATTTATTTAAGAGACAACCTGTAAGTTTTTTATTAAGATCTTTTGGCTTTTGTTAGAGTTTTAGTTTTTGTTTTTGTTTTGTTGTTGTTTTTTTACATGAACAAGCCAATTATTAGGCAAGGACACAAGTGAACAAGATTTATATGGTGAAAACTTTTTCCTGCAAAAGGTCATTATAGACAGAAAAAGACAATAAAAAACCAAACCTTTAAAATTTATGAATTGGAGATACATTTTACAAAAGTGAAATTAGTTTGAGAAATTGTTAATACTGAAATTTTGCTCTTTTTAAAAAATGACCTTTAATATGTTTCTGAAGAAATGTTCTTTCATAGTAAAGCACTTGACATAGATAAAATGATTTTACTGCAAAATAAAACCTGTCTATTTTTTATTATAATTTCATTTACTTTAGATGCAGCATTTGTGTTTATTTTTTAAGACAGTCTTTTAAGCCATTTATGTCCAAAGCCAACAAGGGCTTTGATACTAAAATGTATTCCATATAACCTTTTGTAGTGATTGGAAACCACTCATTTAATTAAACTTTAGCTCTAAAATATATGGAGCATTCCTTCACTTGTAAGTCATTAAATAATCATTTATTGATCGTGTCTTAGACTTTATGCTACACAATGGGGATTCAATGAAGTAAAAATTAAAATCTCATTAGTGGGTGTTATTGTTTTATAGAGTAGATAGTTAAACAATTATATAATATGCATTGTATAGTAAAATTTCATGTAGGATATTATGAGAACATTCAAATGAGGGGAGCTGATTCTGTTTTGTGTTTGTCCTGGGTTGCATGCTGCCCCTTACCTTCCCCCCAATTCACATTTATCTGGAAACTCAAAATTGTGACCTTACTTAGAGTTTCTGCAAATATGGTTAAGATGAGGTGATATTGGATAAGGATACACTCTAAACTTGAGAAGTTGTGTCTTTATTATGAAAGGGGAAATTTGAATACAGGAAGAGAACCTTTGAAGAAGGAGGTAGAAATTGGAGTGATGGTGTCCCAAGTAAAGGAACGTCTGGGGTCTGTAGAAACTGGAAGAGGCAAGAACTTCTTGCCTAGAGCTTTTGTAGAGAGCCTGGCCTTTATTACATCCAAATTCCATACTTCTAGCTTCCAACACTGTGAGAGAATAAATTTCTCTTGTGTTAAGTCTACTAATTTTAGGTAATTTTTGACAGTAGCTCTCAGAAACTAATACAAATCTTGGTAGCAGAATCTGTATAGCTACACACAAACACCTAAAAATGTGAAAGTAGCTTGAGTTTGGGTAATGGGTAGAAAGGCTGGAAAATTTTTGAGATGTGTGATTTAAAAACCTTTTAGATTGCCTTGAGGAGACAGTTTATAGAAATATGAATATAAAGGCAAATCTGGTAAGAGATCAGAAAGAAGTAAAAGAAATACTTTATTATCTTAAAGAATCACATATATCATCATCAACAAAATCAGCAGATAGAAATATGAACATTAAAGGTGTTTCTAATGAGGTCTCATAAGGAAAGATGAAACTTACTGGATGACAAGTGATCTTTGGGGCAGAAAACTTGACTGAATTGAGTTGCAGTATTGTGTTGCAAGTATAACTTGTAAGCTATGTACTTCAATATTTAGCAAAAGAGTTTCCCATGTCTCTGAAATGGGTAGCTTGTTTCTTCTTTGAGTTTATAGCAAAATGCAAAAAGAAAAAGAGAAACTGAGGAAGGACTCATTAAGCAAAAATGAACCAGTCCTTGATATTTTGGAAAAATTTCACCCTATCCAGATAGAATGCTATGGAGACATGTTCATGATTGTGGCTTTAATAACTTTGCTGAGGAGATTATGTGTGTGACATATGGATACAATCATCCAACTCAAAAGAAGCCAGGAATAGAGATCAATTATGTACTACAGAATCTGTAGAGAAGCTTCTTGTAGTATGGTATGGATTGCCTCAATATACATGGAGAACTGATAAGATATTTGAGAAGGTTTTATCAGCAGAGGCACTGTCAGCTTGAACTGAATGGGGGCAGAGACAGCATGAAATGAAGGAAGGCTGTTGGTCTGCAGGCAAGAAATAAGTTGAGAAAATTGCCCAGGTGCAAATATGTGCTACTCTTCAAGAAAAAGAAAAAATTACTTTGAGGAAAGAGGCAAAAGCCAGGATTGGTGACCCAGAAACATAAGATCATGGACTTAGTTCTGTAGGCCCAGAGGATGAATTGTTGAGACCTCCTTGTACCCAGAAGACAGACTCTCCAGGAATCCAAGGGAGATAGAACAAGAGAATTATTCTCAAACTGTGTAACCTAATGAAATTTACCTTGCTGGATTCTATATTATTTATATCAGTAATCCCTTTCATTTGTTTAAGTTCTCCCATTAAAATATAAATATCTCTCGATGCCTGTCCCACAACTTGTACTTTAGAATCAGATAGTATTTCAAGTTTCACAGGTCCAAAGGTTGTATTAAATTTTGCTCTAAGATGGATCATAAACAGAATCTCACCTGTAGATAATTTAGACTATCATTAATTTTTCTTAAAATTTCAATTACTTAGATGATGAAATTTGAAACTTTTAAATTTGATATGTATGTGAGATTTTGGTATAGAGTTAAAGCTCAAAGAGATTAAGACTCTGGGGATTTTGGAACTGAATGAACATATCTTGCATGTAGGATGGATGTGAATTTTGGTGGCCATGGGGTGGACTCTACTGAGTTGACTAGCATGTTCTGAAAGTTCTTGTACACCCAGATACTCAGAATATGACTTTATTTACAGTTCAGTTCAGTTCAGTCGCTCAGTCATGTCTGACTCTTTGAGACCTTATGGACTGCAGCACACCAGGCCTCCCTGACCATCACCAATTACTGGAGTTTACTCAAACTCATGTCCATTGAGTCAGTGATGCAATCCAGCCATCTCATCCTCTATTGTCCCCTTCTCCTCCTGCCTTCAATCTTTCCCAGCATCAGGGTCTTTTCAAATGAGTTGGTTCTTCGCCTCAGGTGGCCAAAGTATTGGAGCTTTGGCTTCATCTTGAGTCATTCCAGTGAATATTCAGGATGGATTTCCTTTAGGATGGACTGGTTGGATCTTCTTGCAGTTCAAGGGACTTTCAAGAGTCTTCTCTAACACCTCAGTTCAAAAGCATCAATCCTTTGATGCTCCCCTTTCTTTATGGTTCAACTCTCACATTCATATGTGACTACTGGAAACACCATAGCTTTGACTATATGGACCTTTGTTGGCAAAATAATGTCTCTGCTTTTTAATATGCTGTCTAGGTTGGTCAAAGTTTTTCTTTCAAGGAGAAAGCATCTTTTAATTTCATGGTTGCTGTCACCATCTGCAGTTATTTTGGAGTTCCAGAAAATAAAGTCTGTCACTGTTTCCATTGTTTCATCTATTTGCTATAAAGTGATGGGACCAGATGGCATGATCTTCCTTTTTTGAATGTTGAGTCTTAAGCCAGCTTTTTCACTCTCCTCTTTCAATTTTATCTAGAGGCTCTTTAGTTCTTCTTTGCTTTCTGCTGTAAGGGTGGTGTCATCTGCATATCTAAAGTTATTGATATTTCTCCTGGCAATCTTGATTCCAGCTTGTGCTTCATCCAGCTCAGCATTTCTCATACTATATTCTGCGTATAAGTTAAACAAGCAGGATGACAATATACAGCCTTGACATACTCCTTTCCCAGTTTGGAACAGTCTGTTATTCCATGTCCGGTTCTAACTGTTGCTTCTTGACCTGCATACAGATTTATCAGAAGGCAGGTGAGATGCTTTGGTATTCTTCTCTGTTTAAGAATTTTCCACAGGTTGTAGTCCACACAGTCAAAGACTTTGGCACAGTCAATAAACCAGAAGTAGATGTTTTTCTGGAATTCACTTGCTTTTTTGATTATCCAACAGATGTTGAAGCTTCGCTTAGAGAATTTTGCACATTACTTTGCTAGTGTGTGAGATGAGTGCAATTGTGTGGTAGTTTGAACATTCTTTGGCATTGTCTTTCTTTGGGATTGGAATGAAAGCTGACCTTTTCCATTCCTGTTGCCACTGCAGAGTTTTGGTGATATTGTTTAATATCCCCAACTGCATTATGTGGTGTTGTTCAGCTGATCAACTGTATCTGACTCTTTGCTATCCTATGGACTGCAACACTCCAGTCTTCTGTATCCTCCACTATCTTCCAGAGTTTGCTCAAACTCATGTCCCCTGAGTTAGTGATGCCACCCAGACATCTCATCCTCTGAACCGCCCCTTCTCTTCCAGCCTTCAGTCTTTCCCTCAATATGTAATAAGTTCCAGTTTTCCCACATTCTTGACAATTCAATGTATGGATAGTCTTTTTAATTTTAGCCATGTTAGTGAAGGAATAGTTGTATTTTATTATGATATTAATTTGCTTTTCCCTATGACTAATGATGTAAATATATTTTTTATCTTTGCTATTTTAAAACAAAATAAAGTAAGTTGAATTCAAAGATAAACTTCTGACCTCACTAGAAATAAAGGGAGATAAATCCATCTTTCAAAGATCAATGAATTCCTGCATTTTTTGTTTGAATCCCTCTTCTCTTGAACTAAACAGACCCTGCTGCTGCTGCTGCTGCTGCTGCTAAGTCGCTTCAGTTGTGTCCGACTCTGTGCGACCCCATAGACCGCAGCCCGCCAGGCTCCCCCATCCCTGGGATTCTCCAGGCAAGAACACTGGAGTGGGTTGCCATTTCCTTCTCCAATGCATGAAAGTGAAAAGTGAAAGTGAAGTTGCTCAGTCATGTCCGACTCCTAGCGACCCCACGGACTGCAGCCCATCAGGCTCCTCTGTCCATGGGATTTTCCAGGCCCTAGATTTTAGCAAAATTGAAAAAAAAAACAGTGAAGTGATGAGTTAATATTTTTACAACTGTTTTACACTTGAAGACTTGTCATTTGTACTTACCAAAGGATCCTGTACTTAACTTCTCAATTTGGGCCCTTCCTGCTAGGTTATATTTTGGATTACATCTTGATTACATGCTGAATTTAGATTATATCAAGAAGTAGGGAAATTATTCTGAAGTATTTTGGTGATGCAGCTTTTCTAGGTTTAGACAATGCTACAGCCCTCTACTGCTCTGAAAGAACTTACTGTGGTTCCCTAGTATGCATGTGAATAGAACCACTAAGTGATATTACCTTGATTTTTAAAAATTCCATCTATTGTATTTTCTGTAACTTTAATTGACTGATGCACAAGGGTCTTAAGTGCTATCACTTTTTGACCAAGTATGGAAATGCTGATGAAGGGGCCCTGGTTTCAGACTCCATCTCTACCACATACTAGATGTGTGACTTTGGCTAAGTAGCATAACTCCTTTATGCCTTGGTGTCCTCATTCATAAAGGGAAAATAATTAAGCATGCTAAAAGATAACATATATAAGTCGTTTAGAATATGTAATAGGTACTAAGGACATGGTATTATGAGTCTTTTTATATAAAATATAGTCAATGATTTCATGTTCTGGATACTTGTGTAGAATTTAATAAAGTACATGGTCTGTGATGTTTCCAATAGGTGAAACATATCTTTTCTTTACTCTGCCATTTCCATTGCAAGAGTAATAATCAATAATAAAAAAGTTTCTCAACTTATATTTTTGTGGTGGGTTTGTGAAAATCTTATCCATATGAAGAAATAGTGATGCACAATGATTTATATTGTCTTTGATTGTAAAGGCAATTCAGCCTATAATAAGGCAAATATTGGTAGATTTTTTATTAGACTCTTAACATTATTTTAGTTCAGCCATAAGGGGCCAAGTATCAATTCCAAAGTATTTCCTGGAATGTCAGCTCAATCAAAATGCTTGATGTTCTCTCCACTTATTTGATTCATGTATATGGACATTAGAGATGAAATAAATGAAAAAAAATGAGTCAACTTTCTTGATTGCTAAATGAATTGTAGCTGTGTGTTTCTTAATTTCTGTACACTTTTAAAGGTCAGGTATAATAGTATGTGGCTCGGATGGTAAAGAATCTGCCGGCAATATAGAAGACCTGGGTTTAATCCCTGGGTCCGGAAGATCTCCTGGAGAAGGGCATGGCAACCCACTCTAGTATTCTTGCCTGGAGAATCCCATGGACAGAGAGCCTAGCAGGCTACAGTCCATAGGATTGCACAGAGTCAGACATGAATAAAGCAACTTAGCACAGGCTAGCACAACACTGTGTATGAAAGGATGAACGCACACTAAAATGATCAGTGGTTAATTAAAAGTAAAAGGGATGAGAATTTTTAATTTTTACTTTTTTACTGCTTATCTTTTAATAAGTGGTTGGTCAAATGCTTTTCAATGCTGGTTGATGAAGGAATTGAAAGAGAGAATGAACTTTACTTGAAGAAAAACATTTCAGATGGAAATACCTCATATTGTTTCCCCACAGGTAATTTTACTCACAAAGAGCTCTGTAAAAATGGATTTTTCCAATTTTAATTATATGACCATTAAGAAGAATGGTTTTCTTTTGCAGGCAGCTAAGAGAATTTCCAGTGGTTTAATGTGCTTGGAGAACCCAAAACAAGTTATTATTTTATTTTTAATTCAAACTTGGCTTAGATTTGTTCCTCTAGGAGACATATTAGAAGACATTTGGTTTTGAAAAAAATAATAAAAGTAACAATATTAAGGGTTTATGTTATCCACTAATTTTTTTTTTCCCATCCCCTAATGGCTGAGGAGGCCTCTTGGTGAATTTTGCAAATGTTTGCAGGTGCTGAATGTGTCAAAGTTGCACCTGCAGATTTACAAGATTGTGCTTCCATAAGCTTCATGCTGCACAGTATATGGTGAATGCAGTAAAAACAGATGGACCCAGGGACAGCTGGAGTCTGCAAAGAAAAATGAAAATAACAAAGCAACAGCAAAAAAAAAAAAATCAGCAAATATATCAGTGTAGTTCTCATCTTCCATTGGATTAAGGAGTGCAGTAGGTATTTTTCAGCATAGAACCAGCAGCAGTTGAATTATAACTAGGAGAGTAATTGCGCAGACTCCTCAAATCAATAATTTAACTAAAGTAACCTGGAATAATGATGTACAATCTTAGGTGCCTCTATGATAAACTGGGCACACATCTCCCAGGGCCAAGACAATCGCCACTATCAGTCTTGCCTTCTCTAAATTCATCTGTTGTGTACGTTCATCAAGTTCTATAGATTCTTCCTTCAACTTGATCCTCTAATTACAGAAATTTCCCATTCCCATAGCCAGCAATTAGCCTCCTCATTATTTAAAACCTGAATTATTGCAAAGATGTCCTGCCACTAGCAAGACAAGATGGTATAATGGAAACCATACATATTTTAAAGATATAGTCCTGATTGTGACTGTGATTTATTTGTTTAAGCCCTCCAAACCTCATGTTGTTGTTTATTTGCTGTGTATGTCCTACTCTCTGGGACTTCATGGATTGTAGCCTGCCTTTCTCCTCTCTTCATGGGATTTTCTATGCAAGAATACTGAAGTTGGTTCCATTTCCTTCACCAGGGGATCTTCTTGACCCAGTGACCGAACTCACGTCTCCTGCATTGACAGTCAGACTCTTTACTGCTGAGCCACCAGGGAAGCCCCCAAACTTTCAGTTCAGTTCAGTTCAGTCACTCAGTCATCTTAGTGTCCAACTCTTTGTGACCCAATAGACTGCAGCACGCCAGGCTTCCCTGTCCATCACCAACTCTCGGAGGTTACCCAAACTCAAGTCCACTAAGTCAGTGATGCCATCCAACCATCTCATTCTCTGTTGTCCCCTCTTCCTCCTGACCTTAATCTTTCCCAGCATCAGGGTCTTTTCAAATGAGTCAACTGTTAGCATCAGGTGGCCAAAGTACTGGAGTTTCAGGATCAACATCAGTCCTTCCAAAGAAAACTCAGGACTGATCTCCTTTAGGATGGACTGGTTGGATCTTCTTGCAGTCCAAGGGACTCTCAAGAGTCTTCTCCAACACCACAGTTCAAAAGCATCAATTCTTCAGCACTCAGCCTTCTTTATAATCCAACTCTCACATCCATATGCAACTACTGGAAAAACCATAGCCTTGACTAGATGCACCTTCATTGACAAAGTAATGTCTCTGGTTTTTAATATGTTGTCTAGGTTGGTCATAACTTTTCTTCCAAGGAGTAAGCATCTTTTAATTTCATGGCTGCAATCACCATCTGCAGTGATTTGGAGCCCCCAAAAATAAAGTCAGCTACTGTTTCCACTGTTTCCCCATCTATTCGCCATAAAGTGATGGGACTAGATGCCATGATCTTAGTTTTCTGACTGTTGAGCTTTAAGCCAACTTTTTCAGTTTACAGTTATACAGTTCAGTCGCTCAGTCGTGTCCAACTCTTTGCAACCCCATGAATCGCAGCACTCCAGGCCTCCCTGTCCCTTTAGGGGGCTAATATAAAATCTAAGGCCTAGAATTACTTTCTAGAACTGTGTAAGAAACAAAGGAATAAGACAAATGAAGTTTGTTCAAGTTGCATAGGTAGTAATATAATAAACCATGGTTTTCTTTAAAAAATGTTTATGCTAATGAATGCAATACAGACCTAATATACTTCCTGTTTCTAACTCAAGGCAAAGGTTGATTTCACAAAAATATTCTGCATCTCAGACACATGGAAAGATGCCAAAATTAAGAAACACACATTAAACAATGTTTAGGGAGATAGAAATCAAAACTATCTCACCCCTGTCAGATTGGCTATTATAAAAAAAGGTAACAAATATAAAGTGTTGGTGAGGATGTGGAGAAAAGGGAACCCTCATGCACCGCTGGTTGGATGGTAAATTGGTGCATCTAAAACGGTATAGAGGTTCCTCAAAAAATTAAAAACAAAATTGCTCTGTGGTCCAGCAATTCACTTTGGGTATTTATTTAAAGAAAACAAGACAGTAATTTGAAAAGATATATGTATATCAACATTCACTGAAGCATTATTTACAATAGTCAAGACATAGAAGAAATTTCCGCATCTATCAATAGATGGATGGATAAAAAATACATATATGTGTGTGTGTGTATGTATATATATATAATCATAAAAAATAAAATGAAATCTAGTCATTTGTAACAGTGTTTACAGATCTAGAGAGTATTAGGCTAAGTGAAGCAAGTCAGAGATAAGGCAAATATCCTATGATTTTACTTATATAGAAAGTATAAAAAGCAATGCAAATGAATAAACAAAACAAAAACAGATTCATTGATACTGAGATCAAATGAGTGGTTGCCAGAGGGGAGGCTCGTGAGGGTACAAAATAAACGAAGGGGATTAAAATGTACAGACCTTCAGCTTATAAACCCTGTGTGTTTAACGCTCAGTTGTGCCGACTCTTTGCAACCCCGTGGATTATAGCCCGCCAGGCTCCTCTGCCGTGGGGACTCTCCAGGCAAGAATACTGGAATAGGTAGCCTTGCCCTCCTCCAGGGGATCTTCCCAACCCAGGAATTGAACCCAGGTCTCTCGCATTGCAGGCAGATTCTTTACCATCTGAGCTACCATAGAAGCCCTTATAAGCCATAGGGATATAACATACAGCATAAGGAACATGGTCAATAATATTATAATAACTTCATATAGATGATTACTGAGTTTATCGTGGAAATCATTGTGTAGTATTGTAAATGTCAAATTATTATGTAGTACACTTGAAGTTAATACGTCTCAAACACACACACACACACATACATATATATTCTATGTCTTTTTTTCCATTGAGATTTTAAAAAAGACAAATACATTAAATTTTAATTAGGGATATAACAATGAATATTTTAGTTATCTTCTACTGCCTCTCCAGATCCATTCCTCATTACTCCATAAACTTCCACCTACCCTGAAATAGGAGAAGTGAAAGTGTCAAGACTAATTAGAAGGCTATTGTTGTGATTTGGATGACAAATAATGATTGTTTGAACTATAAATAGATATGCTGAACTATGGTCAAATTCTATATATTTAAACAGTGAAATAAGAACGCATTGATGAATATTACTAAGGAAAAAGAGGACTACTTTATGTTAATTAAAGAGTCAATTCATCAAGAGAACATAGCAGTCCTAAATGTGCATAACCCTAGAAACATTGGTTCAAAATATATGAAAATATCAAACACTGATACTACTTGAAAGAAGACATAGAAAATACACAATTTGGTATAGAATCTCATCACTCCTCTCTCAGTAATTGAAAGATCAAGTTGATGAAAAATCAACAATCATAACACACTTGAAAAATATCAGCAAAAAACACTTCAGCTGCTGATGAGAGAACGCATAGTTTCCTCTAGTGTACATGGAATATTTGTCAAAACAAACCATATCCTATGGCATAAAAGTAAGTCTTAATACATTTAAAAGAATTAAAACCATGGAAATTGTGTTCTCCAACCACAATAAATCAAAGTGTAAATCAATAGCAGAAAGATGACTGGCAAAATTGAAACACATTTTAAAATTAAACACCATCTTTTTTAAAATTAGATATACTTTGGAGAAAAAAATCATAAAAAATTAGAAAATGTTTTGAACTAAATGAAAATGAAACCACACCCTGTTAAATTTGTGGTATTTAGCTAAAGCACAGCTTAAGAGAAATTTATAGTAGTGTTGATATTAAAAAAGAAAAAAGAATCAAAATTAATTATATAAGCTTCTACCTTAGGAAACTAGAAAAGTGAGCAAACTAAATTCAAACTGAGCAGTGGAAACAAAATAGTAAAGATAAGAATAGGTACAAATGAAAGTAAAACAAAAAAAAAAAGAAATTAATGGAATAATTAGGATGGCAAATGTACTTGATTACAAGGGGACATGGAAGTGATTAAAATATTGCTAAATGTTACATACCTTTGTCAAAAGCTAAATAGACTGTATCCTAAAAAAAAAATGTATCCTAAACATATCCTAAAATAAATCTAAGCTATATCCTACACTTTATTAATCAAAATGTGTACTTTAAAAGTTATTTATCCACAATATGCCAAATATAAGGCATTTGTTGTTTATGTGTATTTTAAGATAGCCTCACATTCAATGACTGAACTTTTTACTTTCCTGGAATATTTTTAGTAAGCTTCTTATTGGAGGATAGTTTTAGAAACATAGAAAAGTTGCAAAGAGTTTCTATACATCTCATAGGTTGTTTTCCCTATTATTATCTTACATTAGTATGGTACATTTGTCACAACTAATGAACTGATGTTGATATATTATCGTTATACAAACTGTATACTTCACTCATATTTCATTAGAGTTTTACCTAATGCCCTTTCCTGTTCTAGAATCCAGGATGTCATAGTGCATTTAGCTGTCATATTCCCTTAGGCTCCTCTTGGCCATGATGTTCCTCAGACCTTGCTTTTGATGACCATATCAGTTTTGAGGAGTGCTGGTCAGTATTTTGTAGCATGTCCCTCAATTGAGATGTCTCTGATGTTTTCCTTTTGTCTGAGGTTACGTATTCTTTGGAGGAAAACTGTAAAGGTAAAGTCCCATTCTTATTGTATTATATCAAGGGTATATACTATCAACATGATTTATCCTGTTGATGTTGACACTTATCATCTGGCTGAGGGAATATTTCTCAGGTCTCTCTATTGTGGAGTCATTGTTTTTCCTGTCTTTCCAGACTGTACTCTTTGGAAGAAAATCACTATGAGCAGCATATTTCAAAGAGTGTGGAACTGCACTCATATGCTCAAAATCCTTGAGGGCAGAATAACTACATAGATAAATGTTTTGGAATTATTTTCAACAAGAAATCTGTCTTGTCTGCAACTGTGCTGTAATCTGAATATTTGTGTCTCTTCAAAATTCATATGTTGAAATCTTAATGCTCAATATGGTGGATAGAAGGTGGTACCTTTAGGAAGTGCTTAGGTCATGAGAGTGGAGCCCTCGCGAATGGGATTTGTGTCTTATTAAAGAAACCACACAGTGCTCTTTAGCCTCTTCTGCTGTGTGAGGACACGGTGAAAAGATATATCAGTTTAGTTCAGTCACTCCATTGTGTCCGACTCTTTATGACCCCATGGACTGTAGCACGCCAGGCTTCCCTATCCATCACCAACTCCCAAAGATGGCTCACATTCATGTCCATTGTGTTGGTGATGACACCCAACCATCTCATCCTCTGTTGTCCCCTTCTCCCATCTTCAATCTTTCCCAGCATCGGGGTCTTTTCCAATGAGTCAGTTCTTCACATCGGGTGTCCAAAGTATTTGAATTTCAGCTTCAGCATCAGTCCTTCCAATGAACATTCAAGACTGAAAAGATATGTGTGTATGTGTGTATATCTGTAAAGCATGAAGTCCTAACAGTGATTCTGCTGGCATCTTCATCCTGGACTTTCCAGCCTTCAGGAATATAACAATATATGTTTGTTATTTATGAGCTGCCTAGTTTATAGTATATCTGTTATGTATGTGTTGAGTTGGTCAGTCGTTTCTGACTCTTTGTGACTCCATGAACTGTAGCCTGCTGGATTCCTCTGCCCACGAATTACCCAGGCAAGAATACTGGGATTACTGGATTACAAGAACACTGTAATTTCCTACTCCAGGGGATTCTCCCAACATAGGGATCAAATTTGCCTCTCTTTCGTCTTCTGCATTGGCAGGCAAATTCTTTCCCACTGTGCTATGTGAGAATCCCATTTTTGCTACAGCAGTCTGAATAAACTAAGATACCAACATTAAATTATTTATGTATTTAATCATTTATTTATCTCTTATGAACACATGGATATTAACTTTGGGTGACCATCCAATACATTATTTATTTTGTTGCTTAGATTGTTACAGCTTTGGTAACTGAGAAACTTTTCAATTGATTCCTGTGCTCTTTTGATATACTATTTTGGTTGTATCTTTGAATGTGTTGTTTTCTGGAACTAAAAGATGTCCCAGGCTTATCTTATACATCCCCTATCCTAGCCCGAGAATTCACTATTTCTCCAAATAACTGTATTTCCTTGTATTGAAGAATGATATTAGAAACCAGTATCTGGGCACTGGTTGTAATCATTGCTCCTGGGATGTATCAATAGTTGCTTTAGGCAGAGCAAGAAAATATTAATTTTTTTTAGAATTTTAATTAACAGAATTAGTTAATTAATAATGGTAACAGTGAGAGACTTCATTTTCTTGGTCTCCAAAATCACTGCAGATGGTGACTACAGCCATGAAATTAAAAGATGCTTGTTCTTTTGAAGAAAAGCTATTACCAACCTAGACAACATATTAAAAAGCAGAGACATTACTTTGATGACTAAGGTCTGTCTAGTCAAAGTTATGGTTTTTCCATACATACAGTAGTCATGTATGGATGTGAGGGTTGGACTATAAATGTAGCTGAGCCCCGAAGAATTGATTCTTTTGAACTATGGTGTTGGAGAAGATTCTTGAGGGTCCCTTGGACTGCAAGGAGATCAAACCAGTCAATCCTAAAGGAAATCAACTCTGAATATTCATTGCAAGCACTGATGCTGAAGCTCCAATATTTTGGCCACCTGATATGAAGAGCTGACTCACTGGAAAGACCCTGATGCTGGAAAAGACTGAGGTCAGGAGGAGAAGCGGACGACAGAGGGTGAGATGGTTGAATGGCCACACCAACTTGATGGACATGAGTCTGAGCAAGCTCCGGGAGCTGGCAATGAACAGGGAGGCCTAGCAAGCTGTAGTTCATGGGGTCGCAAAAAGTCAGACGTGACTGAGCAACTGAACTGAAACTGAACTAAATTAACAGAATTTTATACTTTTAATGTGCAAGATTTAACTTTTTGTTTAGGTTGCACTGGGTCTTCATAGCTGTGTGCAGACTTTCTCTGGTTGCAGTGAGCAGGGGCTCCTCTTAGTTGTGGTGTGCGGGCTTCTAGTTGCAGCGGTTTCTCTTACTGTAGAGCACAGCCTGTACAATCAGTGGATGCCCTGGGTCCCTGATAGATGTGCAGGCTTTGGTAATTGTGGCATGTGGCCTCAGTAGTTGTGGCTGGTGGGCTCTAGAGCTTAGGCTCAGTAATTGTGGCACATGGGCTCACTTGCTCTGCACCACGTGGGATCCTCCTGGACCAGGGATGGGATCTGAGTCTCTGGCATTGGCAGGTGGATTTGTATCCACTGTGCCACCAGGGATGTCCCGAATTTTAATTTTTTAATGCTCTGTTTAATAGATCTCTCACCCATGATAAGAAACCCATGATTCTTACACTATGATTATTTTTTAATGCATGTTATTTTATTTTCCATACTTACTTACATTTTGCTTTTAAATATTTCTGATTTTGTTGTGTGCATCATGATTTATGAGTCAGATTGTATCTTTATATGGATTTCTAATTAACCTAGAATAATTTATTAAAAAGACTAAGAGTTTTCCATAAACAACTGGTAATGACTTTGTATTCAGACTACAAAAAGAACTCTGGCAAAGCAGTAACATTAGAGACAGTAACCAAAAAGAAACCTGGTCATGAAACTTTAATTTTTAAAAAATATAATTTAAGAGTTTATTACAAAGTACAAAATATTAGTTTCCCATTGCCAGTGATTCAAGATAACAAGGCTAAGAGCCTTGGCTGGAGCTGGGGGTTAAAAGACAGCCTGCAGAGAGAGCCTGTCACAGTCCCCAGCTGGTGGGTTCCCTAGGGCAGCTGCTATCTGCTCATTATTCCCAGGGCGCTTGGTCACTGCGTGCTTTGAGTCATGAGTCCCTGTTATAATGTGTGTGTCCATCCTGAAATGCTGAGGAAATGAATGAATGAAGCATGACTGGCCAATAATGGCGGCCATGCTCCAGTGCAGAACAACGGTTGTGAATGCCATGGCCACTGTGCTCTCGGGGTTTCTCACCTGAATGTAGACATGCTCTACTGTGTCAAATTCTTCTAACATCAGTCAGTGCCCTGGGTCATTGATAGAACTAATCAGATTGAAGATCTATCACATTAGTGCTGTCTAGACCTGCTCGTCATCTTAGCCTGAGATCACTGACCACTCCACAGGGCGTGTATAGATGAGGGGATTACATTGAGTTTCTAAAACAATCCTGGAGAAATTATTATCTGATTAATATTTGTTTCCCCCAACTTCTAACTGTAGATATAGATATATTTTCAAAATTTAGTTTCCCCATATTCCATTCTTATAAATAAAGTCTTTATTGGGAAATAGTAAGTGTTAACCTTGTTTAGTGTTTTGGGGGTTTGTTTGGTTTTTTCTTTTTTGCTTTTTTTTTCCTGATATACCTAATAGATAAATAGATATCAATGTTTGTGTTTATAAAATTTTACGTATATATATGGATACTGCATATATATGTATGTGAAACAAGGATACCAAGCCATAAAATATATATGACATGAAAACTTCCTCTACTTTGTGAGTTATCAAGTAAATGAAAATTAAAATCACAATAACCTACTGTTACATGATGATCAGAATGGTTAAAGTTTGAAAGACTAAAAACATATATAGTGGTGAGTATGTGGAACAACAGGAATTCTTAATCACTACTGTGAAAAATTGTTAGCATAACCTACTAAGCTTAACATACTTTAGGTATGTATCTTGTAGAAATGATTGCACCTGTGACCAACAGATATGTACAGGAATGGTCATAGTAGGCTTAATACCCTGTGTGGGAAACAAGCTAAGTATTCGTTAAGAATAGCATGGAGAAATTGATCATGTTATAGTCATATAATAATACTAAACTGTGATGAAAACAATACTCAAGCTGTGCAGACTTTAAACAAAACATATTATGATTCCACTTAAACTTCAAAGATTGCTATTGTTGTTCAGTTGCCAAGTCAAGTCTGACTCTGAAACGCCATGGACTGCAGCACACCAGCGTCTTCTATCCTCCACTGTCTCCTGGAGTTTACTCAAATTCATGTCCATTGAGTCAGTGGTGCTATATAACCATCTTATTCTCTGCTTCCCCCTTCTCCTTTTACCTTCAATCTTTCCCAGCATTAGGATCTTTTCCAGTAAGTCAGCTCTTCACATCAGATGGCCAAAGTATTGGAGCTTCAGCTTCAGCAACAGACCTTCCAATGAATATTCAGGGTTGATTTCCTTTAGGACTGACTGTTTTAATCTCCTTCCAGTCTATGTGCAAAGGACTTCAGTCGTGTCCAACTCTGTGCGATGCTATGGGCGGTAGCCTCCCAGGTTCCTCTGTCCATGGGATTTTCCAGGCAAGAATACTGGAGTGGGTTGCTATTTCCTCTTCCAGGGGATCTTCCCGATCCAGGGATTGAACCAGTGTCTCTTATGTCTCCTATCTGCATTGTCCGGTGGGTTCTTTACCACTAGTGCCACCTGGGAAGCCCCCCTTCCAGTGTATGAGACTCACAAACGTCTTCTCCCGGACCACAGTTCAAAAGCATCAATTCTTCTTTATGGTCCAGCTCTCACATGCATACACGGAAAGTTCAAAGATAAGCAAAGCTTATATATTTTGTTAGGAATCAAGAGAATGTTTCCTTTGGGGCATAAAATAAGCATGTGCTTAGAGGAGGCTTGTCTATCTTCCTGGGTGTTGGCAGTGGTTTATTTCTCAACTTTGGTGATATTTACATGAATGTATTTATGTCAGTGATAGTAGACTTAAACTTGTGCACTTTGTACATGTGATAGTTCAACTTAAAAATAGAATGAACTATGTAAAAATAGGAAAAATGGGAATTAGAAAATCTAGAACAAGGTGTTATGCCTTGCTGTCACTGAATATTATGGGATTTGCCTCAGTTGCAAAACAAAAGAGGTGTCACTTGGAATAAAGATGAATTTAGGTTCTTGTGAGAAAAAAATGCCAAAGCCATTTAGAGACAGGTTGTGCTACAGAGAAAGGGATTAGAAATTAAAATAAACAAGCATGTACTCTGATTTTAAGTATGCATGTTTTAAAGACTTTGCAAATGCTATATCCCTCCCTTTAAAATGACTCTTAGATCCAGAGAACAACAATAAAGGCAATAATTACAAAGATTTTTTTCTTTTAAATCCACATTTCATATGCATTAATAACAATTTAATTCATAAGGATTAATGATATTTTGATGAACACCAAAGCTATTAATGATTAATATAGTTATTATAGAGTGCTTCTGCTTGAGATAATGTTTTGCAATCCTGGCATTAGCACAATCCATCTGGCTCTTACATTTATGCATATTTAGATGGAAGTGCATAGAATGTTGAATGCTGAACACTAATCATATATTTAACAAATGCATTATTACCAAATGAAATATTCTTACTCGTTTGTTAAAAATGTGTCTCTCAGTAAATATCTTCATCTTTTTAGTCCTTCTAGAAATTAGATGACTTTGAATTTATTTTTTATCACGAGTTTGAGATGTGAAGCACTTTTATTTTTCTAGTAATATAAGTTCAGTTTTCCAATTTTTACCACCTATTGCCTAAGCATGAATTAATTCAGTTGGATATTGTTCCACACTATAATAGTAATCTTGTCTTTATTTAACAATATAGTAAAAATAAATTTTGATAACTGCTGAAGTATATATGATTGCTTGTTCCACAATGCAGATAGTATTGATACATTTGTTATTTTCTCTAATGTCTCCATATTTATTATTTTAACATGAATATCATCATTAAACATTCAAGTTTATCCAATCACTTATCAGTAGTAGCATCTTTAAAGCAATGTGGAGCTATTTAATTAAAAGTAATAAATAGTATGAAGGTTTCTCAAAAAATTAAAAATAAAACTACAGAGACATTACTTTGCCAACAGAGGTCTTTCTAGGCAAAGCTATGGTTTTTCCAGTAGTCTTTTATTGATGTGAGAGTGGACCATAAAGAAGGCTGAGATCCTAAGAATTAATACTTTTGAATTGTGGTGCTAAAGAAGACTCTTAACAGTCCCTTGGACAGCAAGGAGATCAAACCAGTCCATCCTAAAGGAAATCAACCCTGAATTCTCATTGGAGGGACTATGCTGAAACTGAAGCTCCAGTAATTTGGCTATATAATACAAACAACCAACTCATTGAAAAAGACCCTGATGCTGGGAAAGATTGAAGTCAGAAGGAGAAGAGGGTGGCAGAGGATGCGATGATTGGATGGCATAACCAACTCAACGGACATGAACTTGGGCAAACTCTGGGAGACAATGAGGGACTGGAAGACCTGGCATGTTACAGTCCACGGGGTTACAAAGAGTCAGATATGACTTAGTGACTGAACACCAAATACAAAATGTACACATATTTTCTAAAATTATGAATTCTTAGTAAATTCAAGACTAAATATTAATTAAATTTTGGTAACTTTTCTAAATTTATCTGGTTACTCTTTGGATCAAAATAATGTGCTATTTTTATTATATTGCTATTAAATTGATATTTCACAAAATAGTAAATTTAAAATCTATAGCAGTCATTATATGACAATATATGAATATATATAAATAGTCAATATATGATAACATAAGTTATATTTTATTTCACTTTTATTAAATAAAATTTATTATTCATCCTTCAAATTATGAAAGGCTGCTTTAAAGTTTCAGCAACTTGCCCAAATTTCTTAACTAATACTCTGAAGAATTGGCAATGATTCAAAGATATCTTACTAAAAATAATGTCCTTCTCAGTTAAAGGTATTAAGAGGTATATTCGTACATTGGTGGTACTGCTGAGTATTCCACACTCCCCAAAACAGTTCTGTAATCAAATATATCTTAGAAATGCTGCATAGAACCTCATCCTCTTGGAGATGTACACAACACAGGACTGTTATTAAGGTTCCAAGAATTTCCATAATGACAAACTTAACTTTGCTTAACCAAGGGAGTTTCTAACATGTTTTATTCCAAGTCCTTTCACCAATTAATATCCCAATAAAACAAGTTTTCTAAGGAAAATGGTGGAAAACAGTGTTACATCACAGTTGCCTGACTTAAAAAAACTATTTATTATAATCATGATTGGAATACTAATACTTGGTACAACATAGATGTGATTGAAAATACTATGTTAGGTGAAAGGAGCTAGATGCAAAAGGCCATATATTGTATGATCTCTTTTGTATCAAATCTCCAGAATAGAGAAATAATACACAGATTTTATTAAAAAAAATTAGTATGAAGAATGATTACATTTTTCACAAAGCAGGACCTTGGGAGTCAAACTAATAAAGTTAAGCCCTATATTTTCCAACTATGTGATGATGGACAAACAATTTAATGTTGCTGTTGTTGATGATGATGAGTGGTTTCTTATAAAATGGGGATAATAAAAACTACCCCATGAAATTAAAAGATGCTGTTCCTTGGAAGGAAAGCTATTTGATAAACCTAGACAAAAGCAGAGACATCATTTTGCCAACAAAGGTCCATATAATCAAGGCAATGGTTTTTCCAGTAGTGATTATGTATGTGAGAGTTGGACCATAAAGAAATCTGAGTGCCAAAGAATTGATACTTTCAAGTTGTGATGCTGGACAAGACTCTTGAGAGTCCCTTGGACAACAAGGAGATCAAACCAGTCAATCCCAGTGGAAATCAACCCTGAATATTCACTGGAGGGACTGATGCTGAAGCTGGAGCTCCAGTACTTTGGTTACCTGATGCAAAGAACCAACTTATTGGAAAGGACCCTGATGCTGGGAAAGATTAAAGGCAAAAGGAGGAGGGGTGGCAGAGGATGAGATTGTTAGATAGCATCATTGACTCAATGTTCATGAATTTGAGCAAACTCCATAGATAATAAAGGACAGTGAAGCTTGGTGTGCTGTTGTCCATGGGGTCACAAAGAGTCAGACATGACTTAGTGACTAAACAACAACAACTCTGAGTTGCATTGGTGTGGTGTGGAGTTAGGGTCCACTACTTTTTAGTTGCCAGGAATGGTATGCCAAGGATGAAGCCTATTATTTGTTGCCAGTTCTCTTACCATCTCCTTGACTGGCTTGGGGGCCACGCAAGGGGATGGGCAAAAGAAAAGTAGAGAGGAATTGAGGATATTGACCATTAAAGACTGAGAAGTAATTTTCTTTGCTTGTGGTTAACCATGGGATGTGGTTCTGGCTGTATCTCATGGATGAAAGACACTTTTTTTTTGAATATTTCTATTGTTTTTGTTGTTCAGTTGGTAAGTTGTGTCCATCTCTTTGTAACTCTGTGGACTGCAGCATGCCAGGCTTCCCTGTCCTTCACTATCTTCCAGAATATTTCTATACCATCTCTTTATACAATATACATATTTCTTCTTTAGCATATGCATAATTTTAAAAATAGTAAAATGGATAATCTACTATTTGATTTAGATTATAACTGTTTTTTAAGAACTGACTACACTAAAAGTGGGAATATCAATGAGATTTCATTTGTAGTATTAAAATTTGGTTCAACTTTATATGGAAAACTGAAGGCCTCAATGTATTTTTATCAATTGTCCTAATAATTGGGCTTCCCTGATAGCTTAGTTGGTAAAAAATCTGCCTACAATGGAAGAAACCCTAATTCTTTCAGAAATCTGACATAAAGAAAAATGCACAAGAAGAAACAAATGTTTACGAGTATTGCCACCATTATTAGGGTGTCAAGAGTTTAGCTAAGCAACTCCATGGTATTGCTTCCTTGGTGTCTATTTTGTTTGGCCAAGTGGACTTCAGGGAGCCTTAAACTAATACCTGCCCTCATCCAAGTATATAGTCTTGATAACAGCCTGCCGAATCACCAGCAAATGTCACTTGCTATGACTTCCCCAGTTGCCCTGTGATAAATAGATTCTTCTACTTTCCCATGTATCACTTAAATAAGATCCCCTTGGAGCTTAACGAAAACCCACTTTTTGGTTTGAATTGACCAAACAGGCCTTAGCTCAGGAACTCCAAAGCATTCTACTTGTGAGCCCTAAGATATGCACCATGGGTCCTAGCTCTCTCTGGCTGTACCTGGCATCACCCTCTGTGTTGTCCCTCAAGGCATATCTAGTACTTCTAGGACCAGTGAGTGATACATCTTTCTCTTTCAATTTATCTCCTGGTCTTTTGTTGAACTAGCCTTTAACATTCTGCACCTCGGGGCATGACCTAACAAATGTTAATTTAACAAATTAATAACATAGGTTACTTACAATGATAAAATGGAAACAGATTAAATGACCAACAATAGGAATATGATTAGTCAAACTATGCTTTGCTTGCTAGATGGAATATTGTGCACTCATTGAAATATTTCTTTAATGTGATGATATACCAAAATGCTTTTTTTAAAAATAAATTTATTTATCTTAATTGGAGGCTAATTACCTTACAATATTGTATTGGTTTTGCCATACATTTTTTTTCCAAAATGCTTTTTTAAAAAATATTAAGTGAATAATTATATTATAAAAGCTTGTATATAGAATGACTTAAAACGGGAAATATTGATGAAAACTATGAATGATAAGAAATCAACAAAATTACCAAATTTGAATAGTGATGATTTTTTTTTGATTTTTGAGACTCTGCTCTTTCCTTATTGATAAATTTATTTCCAAAATTTGCACAGTAAATATGTATTTTGTAAATACACAAAATATTTTAGACATCAAATAGAAGAGTTACAATTTAACATAAGAGAATCTAATAAGGTCAAATCAGATATGCTTTAGCAAAGTCCAAGAAAATAATGTCAAATATCAATAAAAAAATGCTGTCAGTGATTTATTCAATACATTTATATAAGTATTACAACTATAGATGTATGTTCTAATAACTTCATATGCATTAGTTATTTACATTATGACAACCACCTTATGACATAGTACTTTTCTCGGCTTCATTTAACATTTTGGGAAGAAGAAGCAATTTATGAATATGAAAAATTCTAAACTAGCAAATATTCATGTCAGCGTTCAAGCCCAGGCAGTCTGGCTCCGTAAGCTTAATGCTGCTAGAATAAAATTGCAGTGTTTGTACTCAATATATTTCAGTAGTCATAATAACTTTTCTTACGAATCAAAAAAACCACTAACAGTATTTTAACCTTCAGAGCTTTAGTCAGTGAAAGAAACAAAGATTTATACACACATAAACACAAATATAAACATAATGATTAATTTTTGTGACTTTCTAAATGCCCTTTGTGGATAATTTATAATAAATGACTTATTTGCTCTGCAGAAAAGATATGCATTTGTTAATTAAACCTGACTTTATATGACTTCAACTTTAAGGGAAAATTTGTGCCATCGAGCTTGGGGTAATCAAGGCATTCAGAACCAAAAAATGGTGCCTTGAAAAGGTAAGGATAAAATAAAATAAAACAGAAAGTTTCAAATGTCTATTCTAGACAATTAAATATCACATCATGCCACATCAAGACAACATTGGTCACCTTGCTTGCAATATATGATAGGGTTTATTTTTCTTTGTCAAGCATAGTATACTCTGTTTAAAACTCTTTTTACTGTGTATCTATTTTGAACATAGCACTCCCCAAAAGCCAAAGAACCCCAGTATATATATTTATGGCATATATTCCAATAGTAATGTTTGATCATAAAGTCAGGTAAACACAGAATGCCAAATAGAGGGGATAGAGCTATAATTCACACAAAAATGGCATGATAATGAAACAGATATGAATTGAAATTCTCGTTCACTGTCTTAATTGTGCAAACTTAGATTATTAAACTCATTTATTCTTGATTTCCTCTGTTATAAAAGGTAACTGATAATAATAGAGTTATAAATTTTTATGTAAGGACTAAAGTGGGTAATATATAAAAAGTGTTGGCATAGAATAAGGATGTTGCTTCTAATTTTCCTGATTTTTCCCTTTAGAACTTCTTCCTGAGCTTAGTAAATGGCAACTGCATCCCTCCAGTTAGTCAGCCCAAACCTGGAGTATTGCCTCCTGTCAATCTCATATATCATATACCATCCCCATAGGAAAAAAGTTTCACTTTCTCTGCATTTTGCTGTCTCTACTACAGTTACCTTGGTCCACCCTTCCCCCACCTCTTCTGTAGCTCTATTCCTTTCTATACTGTTTATTCTCAATACAACCATTCAGATGATGTTTTAAAAATATAAGTCTGATCAAGTCACTTCCTTTCTTAAATAATTCTGCCATCTTCTCAACTTATTTAGGTTGAAAATCAAAGTTCTTGAAATGGCATATAATGCTTTAAAAGGATTAGACTTACACCCTCCATATCCCTACTTTTTTATCATCCCACTATCTACCTTGTTACCTCTCTTCTCCTTTTCCCAGCCAACATGAACATATTCCTGTATATACCAAACAAGCTCCCACCTCAGAACCTTTGCACTTGCTCTTTGTCTGCTTTTAAGGCATTTGCTGTATGACACTTCTTTCAGGCAGCAGTTAAATGCTACCCTTTAGAGAAATCTCTTCTGCTCATTTATTTACACTAGTAACTTGTCCTGTAATCACATTTTCTTTACCTGGACTTAATTATCTCCATAGTGCCACCTGACAAAGCTAACATACTGGTTGATTCTCTGTCTTTTCTATGCAGAATATGAGTTCCATGAAGACAAGTTCTTTTGTTTTGCTTTGTTCTGTAACCAGGCATCTGATTAGCATCTATAGATGATAGGTGCATGATGAATATCTCTTTAAGAATAAATGAGTAGATTATATGGTAGAATATATACTTGTAATAATGTTTCATGTGTAAAAGAAAGAATCTGAAACAAATGAACTCAAGAGAAAGTGATTGTACTTGCAAAATATATTCAAAGAGATTCAGATTTTAGAAGAACCAGTCCATCAGATAAAAACAGAAACACACACATACATGCATGCACACAAAACTGAAATAATATCTCCTTCCTAAACATTAAGCAGAATGCTACTAACACAAAGAAGACGCTCAATAACCATTTCCTGAATGGATGGTGAAATAAAAGATGAGTAAACGTGGATGGATGTATCAGTGACAAACAGAAGGCACTACATTAAAATGTTATTGCTGTATGTCTCAGGAAACTCAAACAGGGGGTCTGTATCAATCTAGAGGGGTGAGATGGGGCAAGAGATTGGTGGGACGTTCAAAAGGGAGGGGATATATGTGTACCTATGGCTGATTCATGATGAGGTTTGACAGAAAACAACAAAATTCTGTAAAGCAATTATCCTTCAATAAAAAATGAAAAAAGAAAGTAGGAACATAAATGGAAAGTAAAATATATACATATGTATACACATAAATATATATTATTGAGTTTAAAATAAGTGAGGAATAATGTTGAGACATGCAGGCTACACTTTCTTATGTGAATAAGAACAGGACCATGAGATAGGCATGAACATAGTAAGGATACTATTTTGGCTGCTGGCGTAAGTTTGTAATAAGAAGTACTTATACATAGAAGAAAAAGTATAAGCTTGGAAGTTAACTCAATTGATTTCGTTTCACAGGTCTGCAATTTTATATCTAGATAACAGTAAGTTCACTTTTTAGCCTATAAAAGCCTCAGTGTTCTCATCTGCAAACATAGGCATTTATGTTATATTGTTGTCATAAGGTCTTGATATAATGTATGAAATGTCCTAAAATATAACAGGTCCTTATTTATTTGATGAGGGCGATCTTTGCTAATACTCTGCTGTCTTTGGTAAACCACCTAGCCTTGAACTCTATGATCCCCCTTGAAAACAAACTTAAAAAAAAAATTAATGAAATCAGTGGAATGTCTAATTTGAAAGAAAAAAAAACTCCTTTAATATAATTCTACATTTTTCTGAACTGTTTGAATATTACAGTACTTGCAGTTCAGTTCAGTTCAGTTCAGTCGCTCAGTCGTGTCCAGCTCTTTGCGACCCCATGAATCGCAGCACACCAGGCCTCCCTGTTCATCACCATCTCCCAGTGTTCACTCAGATTCACGTCCATCAAGTCGGTGATGCCATCCAGCCATCTCATCCTCTGTCATCCCCTTCTCCTTCTGCTCCTAATCCCTCCCAGCATCAGAGTCTTTTCCAATGAGTCAACTCTTCGCATGAGGTGGCCAAAGTACTGGAGTTTCAGCTTTAGCATCATTCCTCCCAAAGAAATCCCAGGGCTGATCTCCTTCAGAATGGATTGGTTGGATCTCCTTGCAGTCCAAGGGACCCTCAAGAGTCTTCTCCAACACCACAGTTCCAAAGCATCAATTCTTCGGTGCTCAGCTTTCTTCACAGTCCAACTCTCACGTCCATATATGACCACTGGAGTACTTTAGGGACTATAATATTTTACACATTGGCTAGTTCCAGGTTAAAATGTATCATGTTGGTTAAAGCAGTCTTTATAATCACTTGTGTTTCATTTCCTGCTCTGTCACACACACACCTGTTTGACATTGGGTAAGTTAATTAACTTTCTAAGCCTCAGTGAACTCATCTCTACAATAAGGATTAAAAACACGTATATCTTAGGGTTGTTGTGAAGCCCAGAAAGTACATTTTATACAAAGCTTTAACCTTATGTAAATAAGCTTACACATGGTTATTCTTCACACTGAACTCTAAGGTAAGTAATATTATTATCCCTTTTGCAGATGAAAATAGGAGGCTCTGAGTGAGAAAATAATTCATTCAAGGTCACAAATCTAAGGAATGGAAAGGACTGGATTTGCACTAGAGAATCTGGGTTCTAGAAGACTCTTAACCACTTACTCACACTACCTCTCCATGCTCTCTTTGTAGGAATATGCAATGATATTGAAGCCATTTGAAAAAGGCAGGAGTGGTGTCATTCTTTATATTCTTAGAAACTGGAAAAAAAAGCCCCACTTGTACTGCATTAGCTGAAGGAATATGACTTAAATTCAGTCTAAGCTTCTCTAACAAAACTTGGAAACTCAGAATAATGCAGATTGTCTTTCCCATGGGAAAGTATTTTCAGTTTCATCTTAAAATTCAAAGGAATAATACAATTTACTGTAGTAAGCTGTGACTTTCATTTAACTGCTGGATGTTATCTAATCTATAATGTGAGATATTCATACTGATATGCATAGTATCTGGAGAAATGGGAAGTGGCAGGTTTTAAAGGAAGCTCTAACACATTTAGTTTCGCAACATTTGAATCTAAGGTCATATTTTACCGTTTATCAGCTCTGGAATTTTTGTGATTGCCTTCATCCCTTTGATCATCAGTTTCCCTGTGGGTAAAATCTGAACAAACACTTCAGAGTCATCAAATGCAATCAATGTATTCTAACAGTTTTCAAAATGTAAATGCTGACTGCTGGCTAGCATGATTAGTAATAAATCATTCCAATTTCAATTTTGAATAAATGGCCTATTCACCCCACAAACACAAACACCACTTTACTTCTGCATCTTTGAGAGATGATTTTCTTTGTTTTAACCTGTGCAACAGTTCCCTAAAGACACATTTAAGCCATGAAGCTTGAAAGAATAGCTTATTTCTCTCCTGGGAGATATTAATCTCTAATATTTGACACACTGCCATGTCTCTTTAAAGATAATATATGGAACCTAACTTAGCTTTTCTCTAATGACTCATAGTTATGAGAAACAAGAGTGACTGAGGCCTTAACACATGCCATGATCTTGTCAGCAGTGATGAAAGTGAGGAGCCAGCTGCTATGGTACTAAATGCTCTTGGTATATAGTCTTTACTCTTTGTTCCTTTGATCAGGATGTCACCCGTTTCATCTGCTGGACCTAGGAGTATTCAGTGTAACTTTCTGCCAATTCTCCTAATTCATTCTCTATAGTATTCTGTGGAAGAGAATATTTCAAAAGAAGTGCATTAAGATGATTCCAATAGAGTCATAAAATTAAGGTTGGAGTGAGAGGCAAGAGTCTTCTAGAATAAAGCAGGTGGGTTTGGTGAAAAAAAAAAAAAGATTGGAATTGGATAGTTTGAGCCCTAGGTTGGGAAGATCCCCTGGATATGGCAACCACTCCAATACTCTTACCTGGAAAATTCCATGGGCAGAGGAGCCTTGTGGGCTACAGTCCATGGGGCTGCAAAGAGTTGAACATGATTGAACAACTGGATACAATGCATTCCCAAAATATTAGCAGCATCAAATAGCTCGGTGGGGATTTAAAAGGCCTATAGATTACTCCTAGGAAAAGATTATACAATAGTTCAGAAAATTGACAAAACCCCAGGCTTCGTTATGAAAACTGTTCAGTTACATTGAGCCAAAAAGAATCCTGACATTCAGGGCATTCAGAGAATACCCTGCTCCAGCTGAAGATTGTTGCTTAAAGAAGAGACTGATTTAGTTTTTGTATCTAGAAACAGACCTGTTAAAAAAGGAGTGGATAACTGATTTGTTTAAATATGTATGCTGCTTGCCTTAAAAACAAATATTTTCAGATACTGCAAACATCATTTTCAACATGTTTAGATATTTGGACTTAATATATGCAAACAACTTTCTGAATTCCAAAATAAGGGAAGCAGGGAAACATTTCTTTAAAAAATATATTTGACAAGTTTAGATTCCTGGGAATGAAACCCCTCTTCTGGGCTTTCGGAATTGTCTGCAGCATATGCCTAACTACCCCCTCTCCATACAGAAGGAAGGTTTTGTTTAGCCGTATTTACAATGTGTTCTTACTTCAAAATTACACACTTAAGCACAGAAATGATAAGACACACTGAATGTCACATCACTTTCATCCCAGAGAGAGAAGGGGATACAGATGTAGAGGAGCACAGATAGTTCAGTTATCAGGTGGAGGTTTGCTACTTTGTTTTTCTATAAATTCTGCAAGTTCTTTATGCTCCATGCTTGCATACTAATGGAATATTATAAAGCAAAGTAATTTTTGTTTGCCAGGATTGTTTTAAAGGTATAGTGAATCTTCTTATGACTAATTTTTATTACTGCAATATCTTGAACCACAGGAATGATCTGGAAAAGTTTGGGGATAATAAATGGACCAAAAATAAAAGCTTGCTCACTAATGAGAGAAAGAAATGTTCAGTTCTGCTGACCTGAAGTGGCTTTTCTTTTCCTTCAGAAGAAGTGAATTGACTTGCTTTACTTTTCAAGCTGTTATTAATTTTGAAAGATTTTGTAAATGATTATATATATTTTGAGGTCAATATATTCTTAGGTGATGTAGAGTTACCTAAAATATAATGGAACAAATTATGTCAAATTATTGGCGTCATGAATCATTGAATCTCACAGGTATTAGTCTATTTGTGATTTGTCAATAATGTCAAAATTTCTAATTTCTTGTATATAAATCATTAACTTGATAAAAAATGAAAGTTTTAATAAAATTTTTGAAAATAGTGAATGGATATAGGTGTTGCTAGATCTGAACTTAGCTTCCCAAGTGGTTCAGTGGTAAAGAATCTGCCTGCAATGCAGGAGACTTGGGTTCCATCCCTGGGTCGTGAAGATCCCCTGGAGAAGGAAATGGCAACCCACCCCAGCATTCTTGCCTGGAAAATTCCATGATCAGAGGAGCCTGGCAAGCTACAGACCATGGGGTCACAAAGAGTCAGACATGACTTAGCAACTGAGCAATAACAACAAAGTCTGTCCTTACATAACCAGTTTTGATTGGAAGATCTTTAGCTACCCTTGCAGAACATGCTCTTTAGTCATATTATGCCTGCCTTGTTAAACAATTATTTATTCAAGGTAAAGGTGAAGTGAAGAAAGAAAAGTAATATATTGAGTTCCTCATTATTATATATGATGCCTCTTTCAGAATGTAAGCAAAGTGATATTTATCACATGCTATAACCCTCCTGGAAGTACACAAAGAGAGACCTATGGGAAACATTAAACTGAGGAATACATTCTAAGAATATTTTATTTATTTAGTACATTAGCACTTAATATTAATTCAGGTTTAATTTTTGTCTTTAAATTTATGCAAGAAGTTTTAAGTATTTGAATTATCAGATAAGTAATTCCCAACTAAGATCATGTCATTGTAAAATTAAAGCTATAGAATTTACTGTTTAAAGTTGAGCAAAGTATAAAAGATCCTCCTTACTTTTCAATATTTACTATAGAAATGCCTGTTAATGATTTTAAAATTGAGTAATTCTTGTGCTGATTCATATAATTAACCTCTTCCAGATTATTCTTCCCAAAATACAACTACTCTCAAAACAGAACTTCTCTGATCAAATATTTTCAGATTTCCATTTTATATTAAATACTCTAAAATTAGCATATTATCCTAGTCTTCAATGACATCTCGATTTATTTTTCTATTTATATTAACCATTACTCCTTTTCATGTATACCAGCTCTTTAGCTAATTCATCTACTTGCCCTTCTGTAAATATATACTTTTTGTGTGTGTGAATTCTGGTATTGCTACTTGAAGTCTTTATACTCTACATTACATAGATAAGCTCAGCACATATATATGTAATATATGAATATATAAGAAATGCAGGTTCAATCCCTGGGTCAGGAAAATCCCCTGGAGGAGGGCATGGCAACTCATTCTAGCCTTCTTTCTTGGAAGATCCCATGGACAAGAGGAGGCTAGTGGGCTACAGTCCATAGTGTCACACAAAGTCAGACATGACTGAAGGGTCTTAGGATGCACACATGCATGCATATATGTGTGTATATATGTGTATGTGTACATCGTTGTTGTTGCTTAGTTGCTAAGTCATGTCTCACTCATGAGACACCATGGGCTGTATAGCCCACCAGGCTCTTCTGTCCATGGAGTCTTCCAGGCAAGAAATTGGAGTGGGTTTCCATTTCCTTCTTCAGGGGATCTTCTCCACTGAAAGATCAAACCTCTGTCTCTTGCGTCTCCTGCACTGGCAGGCAGATTATTTACCACTGTGTCACCTGTGAAGCTCCACAAAGATGTATCAATACTTCTCATCATATTGTTTTATACAAATGTCCTCTAATATTTACACATAGCCCAAAGTACATTCTTTTACATTTATAAGAAGTTTCAAAGAGCTAACTGAGAAAAATTAAGTTCATGTAAAATGTTATTGAAAGCAAATACCACTTGACTAATAGGCATGCTAAGAAAATCAAACAAAGCCCATGCTCATATGGAGACAATCATTAGTAACCAAATACACAAAATGCCAATGTGCACCAGAAACCATCAGCCCAGACGTATATTTAAAGGCAAACTACCAAGTTCCAGATGTTCTGAAGTAATGTGAAGTCACTGAGCTCTGGGCGCCGTGGTGCAACCACCGTTTTCCCCCTGTGTCATCACCCTGGGTGGCGTAGAAGAGAGGCCAACAGAGCTTCATATCCTCCATGGTAGGACCAGCTACTGAGCCACCTCCCAACACCAGACCTCCACACTGTGTCCTGTCTGCTATAAATAGAATAAAATATCCCTACCACTTAATTGCAAGACAATTAAGATATTCTTGGTGCACATACTTATGTAACCCAGTCCTGACTCAATGCTCTATTCCCTCACCTGGACTTTTGTTCCCTCTTTATATCTCTTAGTCTGAGATGCTTCTTCACCCCCAGAACTGCTCTATGATGCCCTCTAATGTATATGGTCTTCACCAGTCAGACTGTCTACCTGTTACAGCTCCTCTCCAAATGTCCTTTCTCATAACAACTCTAAGTGAAACCTGAGGAATGTTGCCCCTATACTTCCCTTCAGGAAGGTATATTTCACTCACACCAGACTTCTCAGGTGTGCTAGTGATAAAGAATCCATCTGCCAGTGCAGGAGATGTAAGAAATTTGAGTTTGATCCCTGGGTCAAGAAGATTCCCTGGAGGAGGGGATGGCAACCCACTCCAGTACTCTTGCCTGGAGAATCCCATGGACAGAGGAGCCAGATAAGATACAGTCCATGGGGGTCATGAAGACTCAGACATGACTGAAACAACTTCACATGCAGGCAACACACAGTATGCTATGACATAGCGTCATAGACTAGCTGGCATAAACAATAGACACTTCTCACAGCTTTGGGGTCTGGGAAGCTCGGTGCCAGAAGATTTGGTTCTTAGTGAGGACCTTCTGCTTTGCTTTCAGATGGCTGCCATCTCACTGTGTGCTCCTATGATCTCTTGTTTGTGCACTCAAGGCAAGACAGGGCTCCACTGTCTCTTTCCCTTCTCTAATTTATAAAGGCACTAAGGCTATCATGATCTCATCTAATCATAATTAACTTCCAAAGGCCTCCACTCTCTAAACGCCAGTTAGGACTTCAACAAATGCATTTTTGGGAAGAGACAAACATTAAATCCACAAAGTGAAAGTGAAAATGAAGTCGCTCAGTCATGTCCGACTCTGCAACCCGTGGACCATAGCCCACCAAGCTCCTCCATCCATGGGATTCTCCAGGCAAGAATACTGGAGCGGGTTGCCATTTCCTTCTCCAGGGGATCTTGCCGACCCAGGGATCGAACCCAGGTCTCTCACATTTCAGGCAGACGCTTTAACCTCTGCACCACCAGGAAAGCCCTTAAATACAAGAATCAAAAATTTCAAGGGAGGAAAGGAAGCCAGGTTGAAAGAAGAAGGGGGAGGAGGCGCGAGACGGGGGTGAAAGGGGTGGCCTTACAGACGTCTCCTGCCACCTACAGATGCCCAGGCGTTATGGGACTTTTCCCTGGGCCTCCAGAGAAGGGAGGACTGGAACTCGGCCCTACCAGAAATCAGACCAGAGCCAGAATTCGAGTTCTCTGCCAAGAGGAGGTGATCAGTCTCCAATCCTCAGCTCAGGCTGAGGGCCCCTTGACCAGATTCCTGCGTCCAGGACCAGGGGACTAGAAAAACAGGGAAGGATAGGAAGGGTTAAGGAGAGGAAAGAGAGAGGGAAGGGAGGAGAGGTCAATAAAGTCTCTTGTTCCTTACCGGTTGAGGCACTCTGGCCAGTTGTCCGCATCAGGAGGAGACCAGGGCCAAAAGGGTTCCAGTTACGGCCACTAGGTCTGGTCCATTGGCAGGCAAGCTGGCCCCTGAGTACCCCGAGTGGTCAGGATGTCAGTCTCGGCGAAGAAGAGTCCCCACCAGAGTCGCCATTTGTTGCAAGAAGGCAGACCCCTTCCAGGGCCCGAAACTGGGCTCTTGTCTAACACTCGGAAATGAGTTGTTGGAGGAGACACGTGTGCTGACAAAGCAAGAGACTTTATTGGGAAAGGGCACCCGGGTGGAGAGCAGTAGGGTAAGGGAACCCAAGAGAACTGCCATAACACCCCCTTAAATCACAATTTTTTTGAAAATCATGGACTCCCCTCGTGGCTCAAAGGGTAAAGAATATGCCTGCAATGCAGGAGACCTAGGGTTCAATCCCTGGCTGGGAAGGAGTCCCTGGTGGACAATAGTCCATGGGGTCCCAAAAAGACAGATACAACTGAGCAACTAACACGTTTGAAACTCATGTTATCAGAATACACTCCATTCTATTTCTAAATTTTGTCATCAGTAGAAAACATTCACTTACGTTTTAAAACTTGTCTTCTTTCTCTTTACTGCTTATAGGTGTTTCTTATTATGTGGTCTTCAACATCTGGTTGGTTAAAGGTGCATGACACTGAGAACTTCACATCCTTGGTGTCCTCATTTGAAATAAGTTTTTGCTCCATGCCATGTATCCATCTCATTTCATAGTCATTTCCTAGACTTCTTTTTTTCCACTACCAATAAATATATGGCATTCAAACTCTTTACTTAAAAGAGACTTCTACTATCACCTTCTAACATTTCAATTCATTTTGCACACATTTCAAAAATTCTTTGATTTCTTTGCATCATAACCCAGAGACTTTACCAGCTTTTAAAAAATATTCTACTACTGTCTGCAGGTCTGTATACAGCTTTATTCTTTATTCTTGCACACAGCTTATATTCCTTGGTTCTTATGACTAAGTATTTCTTGCTTAATATGCTCAAATAAATAACTCACTCCCCCTCCATGTTTCTCAATTGGCAAAACCTCAACTATAATTACTTTCAAAACTATACCTAATTTACAGAAACAAGCAAAGATGCTGACTTGTCTGCCTTTAAATTTATGACTACAAATTTGGCATACGTGATTATTTTCATTGGCAGTTCACTTTTCCAGTATCAGAGACAATAATTCTACGCTTTCTCCTTAAGGAGAAATCCTCAGATTGACTCCTAGAATTACTTGTAACTGTGCAACAATATTTTCTCCATGTGTTTTGGCATTTTCATTTCTTCTTACTCTGTGTTTCTGAAGATTGTGTTGTATATGCTTTTTATATTCGGAGACTAAACATTTGTATCTCATTGTACCATCTTTCACATGCTATTCTCTCTTTCACCTCATTGAATGTGAAGCAAGAGAGACAGTAAAATTACTTGTTTAGAACATCATATTGATCTAATTCCATTCTTTCTGGATTAAATATTTTATATATACTGAATATATATATATTTATATACACTATTATTTATAATTTCATTCTCTTCTTTTTCTTGTTGACATTTTCACTAACTAGAAGACTCTATATTTCATTTAGTTCTCTCTTTTTATACATATATTTCTTCCAACCTCAAATATATATTCCTTGAGCATGGGGGTTTTGTCTATTTTGTTCACTGTGGCACTCTTAGTATCTACAATGGTGCCTCACCACTCATTTTGAGGACTGAAGGGAAAGCTCATTTTGTTCTAATATTTGATGCAGTCATGTAAGGATGCGATGCTTGGAGCTGTCTCAGGCATCTCTACTCTATGGAGAGATATAGCTGATATTTTATGACTAGCAGGCAGAGTGGAATGTTATAAAAAGCCTGCTTGATATTGCTGAGCTATTTAACAAATCCTTGCATCATCTACCTTCAGCAGCCTTCTTGTTACATGGGATTTATTAATGTGTTATTTTTACACCACCTTTACTTGTCTTTTGTTTTTGAAAACAAATCATGCCATAACTAACAAGACTACAATGGGCACAACTGAACAGAGATTTAGTGATAAGGAGGACAGTTTAAAAGATAATATTTCGACTGAAACAAAGATTGTCTTGCTTGATTCACCACTATAAATATAACAACTAGTATAATTTTTTAACATGGTAGGCATACTACTACTTTTAATACTACTAGTACTTATTACTAGCACTTACTATTAATGCTTATACTACTACTACTACTATTTATACCATTGAAATTATCAGTTAATAATTATTGGACACCCACAATGAATTCAGCATGATTATTAAACCTTTAATATTTTAATATATTTGATTTATAATGCAGTCTTATTAAGAGAAAACTAAGACAGTCTCCAATTTGTAGATGAGAAACTAAAGCACAAAAATAAAGTTGCTTCAGGTCATATATTTAGTGAATAGTCAATATCAACTCTTAATCTCTTTAGTATGTGTGTGTTAGTTGCTCAGTCGTGTCTGACTCTTTGCAACCCATGGACTGTAGCCAGCCAGGCTCCTCTGTCCATGGAATTACTCAGACAAGAGTACTGGAGGGTAGCCATTCCCTTCTCTAGGTGATCTTTCCAACCCAAGGATCAAACCCATGTCTCCTGCATTGCAAGCAGATTCTTTACCATCCAGGAGTACGCTGCTGCCTGCTAAGTCGCTTCAGTCATGTCCAACTCTGTGCGACCCCATAGACAGCAGCCCACCAGGCTCCCCCATCCCTGGGATTCTCCAGCTAAGAACACTGGAGTGGGTTGCCATTTCCTTCTCCAATGCATGAAAGTGAAGAAGTGAAGAGTGAAAGTGAAGTTGCTCAGTCGTGTCCAACTCTTAGTGACCCCATGGACTGCAGCCTACCAGGCTCCTCCGTCCATGCGATTTTCCGGGCAAGAGTATTAGAGTGTGGTGCCAAAAAGTTGTTTTGATAGGGTGATGAAAGAAAGCAAAAACTTTTGGCAGATGAGAAATTGGGAATGTGAGGGATGCTGATGCAGACCATTCCTTGCAGCCTCATTACTTTCTGACTTATCATATCAAAATTTTCCTTCATTTTTCTCTGTCTAGGAGAAAGTATTCCTATGAAAGTAAAATCTTGGCCACATTTGCTGCATATTAGTTTAGGATGGGGAAAGGGAAATGGCATTGATCTATACTTTTCATTTTGCCATCTATAATATTATTTAACATGTTCTAATTGCTACAACTTAATACTAAACTGATACCGATTTTTACTGTGGATTTTTGTACTAGGCATAGGCTCACTTTTCCATGACTTGTTAGAATATTAGTGAGCTAATATCGATGCAGCATGGGGCTTCCCAGAATTCGTCTACCAATGCAGGAGACTTGGAGTTCCTGCATTGGACACGATTTAGTGGCCAAATAGCAACAACAACGCTGATGTAGCATGTGAAATGCAAAACACTAGATTTATTTAAAAACAAGTAGAGTTCTTTTGAAAGCACATGGACTGTAACTATGCTAAGTAGTGACAGAATCTTCTAGGTTCTTAGCATTCTCGACTTTCAGTTTACACTTCTGAAAATTAAAAAGCCCTGACAAAAGAAATAATGTTTATTTTTACATTTTATGCTCTGAAAATGTTAGTATTTGGAATATTTCATCACAGTGTTTAAAATTAGGAACTAATTTAAAAATGCAGAGAGCTACTACAAGTAACAAAGTATGTAACTAATGTTTGGGATTGCCGGGGGAATAGAGGCTTAAAACTTCCAGGTCTCATTCAAAGAATCATATTTTATATCCCTTGGAGTCATAATATATACCTTGTATTTTGATGACTTCCTAAAAGTATCTACTCATTTTCAATTTTTTAACAAATTACCCAATAAGAACCATTAATCTAAGAAAGAATATCAATGCTCTCAGAAAAATGCTTGTGAAAGATTTTTTTACTTATATCAGTTATATTCATTGCATATTCTTATGTCATTTAAAATGTATTTTATTTTACTTTAAAATATATTTCATTAAAAAGTTAAATTGGAAATATATAATCAAATGAATAAGGGTCACTATATTATACACCTAAATAAAAATAAAATACAAATAGGCAAAGTGCAATTATAAGAACAGAAATTTAAGAAAAATAAATTTAACCAAAAAAAGGAGAAATTTAAAAAAAAGAGTGAAATCATTTTATTCTTTTTATAGTTATCCAGATTTTAAATATGCAGGGATATTTAAACATGACAAATGATTAAAATCTTATTAAAAACTATTCATAGCACTCTAATTGTGTTTTTTAAGTCATTTGATGTGTTAGTTAATCATAATCATCATTAATATTTTCTATGCTTCTTTACCTCCCAAGGTCAAACATAGAGATGAAAGACATTCCAGTTGTGCTTTGTTTCTTCTAAACTCAAAAAAAATTATGTTTTTATTGGAGTATATAGTTGATTTATAATATTAGTTTTTGCTATGTAGCAAAGTGAATCAGTTATTCATATATCTATTCCACTCTTTTTTAGATTCTTTTCCCACATATGTGATTCTTGGATATTGAGAAAGGTTCCTTGTGCTATACAGTAGGTCCTTATTAATTATCGATTTTACATATGCTAGCGTATATATGTCAGTCCCAATCCCGCAATTTTGTTTAATACTCAGAATCAGCAAATTAAATCTCATGAAAATATCCACTTTTCTAAGTGAAAGTGAAAGTCACTTAGTCATGTTGGACTCTTTGCGACCCCATGGATTCTATAGTCCATCGAATTCCCCAGGTAGCCTTTCCCTTCTCCAGGGTATCTTCCCAACCCAGGGATCGAACCCTGTCTCCCACATTGCAGGTGGATACTTTACCAGCTGAGCCACAAGGGAAGCCCAAGAATGTTGGAGTGGGTAGCCTACCCCTTCTCCAATGGATCTTCCTGACCCAGGAATCGAACCAGGGTCTCCTGAATTGCAGGCTTATTCTTTCTCAACTGAGCTATCAGGGAAGCCCTACTTTTTTAAGAATCTCCTCAAAAAGCTTGTTCCTTAGTTTAGAAAATATTTGTGAGAGTCTGTTATATGTCACTAAAGTTTTCGACTCAAACTCTAGCAGTAAATAATGTAGGGAAAGCCCTGCTCTCATAGAGCTTATGTCCACTCAAGGCAAAATAGACATAAAGAATTGTTATGAAGACTGTAACAAGGATAATGTGAGAGAATGTGAGTTGGGTCGGGGCTAACTTAAATGGAATGGTCAGGGAAGCCTTTCTTAAATGGTGAGCTATGAGCAGAGACCAGACTGACAAGAAGCCAAGCATGAGAGTATGTGGTGGCAAGGCACCTCAATCTGGGGGCACTCAAAGGAATTTGCGTGTTCAAGTAACAGAAAGAAAGCCCCAGTGGCTGTAGCACAGAGAATGTGGGAAATGTATGGAAATGCATTTGCAAATAGCACAGCTACAAGGAAAATGGATTATACAAGAACAAGAAAGGCAGCAGGCAGACGATTTAGGGAGCTCTTGGCACAGTCCAGGTGAAAAATGATGACACGTGGACTAGGTAGTAATGGTAGAGATAGAGCAGAGCAGTTGATATACAGAGCAGATTCATTTGTTGACTTTTAAGTCTTTAATTAAATTGAACCTCTGCAAGTATTTGCTATTGATATTACATTTCCAGATTCTAGTGTATCCCTTCATTTGGTTTTGCTTTCTAATTAATACAGCTTATTTGTTTTTCATTTGATCATTGACAATATTTACAGGTTGGGAAAAAACATATCTGGAACTTAATAAAACAGTAAATCTGAGACTATTGTTACTTTAACTTCTAAGCATGACAATAGAAGAGGAGGAATGCAATTTTTTTAAAGATACAATTATCTTTCATATAAATTAAATATGGTGAGTTTGTCAGCTCAATAAGTTCTTTTGACAAACTGACTGTAATTTTACATATAAGCTAAGAAAGTTATTTGGGATTTTTTAGTTTTTTCCTTGAACAACGATTTCCAAATGCTTCTTTAAAAATTCTATGTAACAAGAGATAGTTTTAGTAGAACACATTTTAATATGTCAGTATTACTGTACATAATTCCACTTTTCTATAATGTACATCAATGGTCCATTTTTAACTTTCAATATTAAAAGATGGAAATTCACATTATGTATGAAAGGAAAATGGTCTATGCAGGTACAATATATATTTTCATGCAGAAGACCAAAATTCTTGTATTTGGAGTTAAAATCAGCTTCAAGTCTTTATTTACTTTAGCTCCCTTCTTTGAGGCAGAACTTTCTTCAAGTCATTCTAAATAGTTTCCTACTTTAGTTCAAGTTCTGTAATGTTTATAATAATAGTCATGTACAGAAGAAAAGAATACTAAGTCTCCTTAACTTTGATTTTTTAAAAAAATGTTTAATTCAAAAAATGAAATAGTAAATTTAGCATAAGGAGAAGATCTGGATAAATAATATCTCTTTACATACAAGCTGTCACTTTTATAAAACTCCATCTCCTCCATCTCCCACATCTTCAATATTCCCTGACAATTTAAAGTTCCTGTTGCTAGTTTCAATGAAGTTTCAACAAGATCTATATTTTTAACTCATTTCAAACCAACTTTATCTAGATCCTTTTTGCTCAGTCTACTCAAACTCTTCTGGAAAAAGAAAACACAAATATTTCAGTTTCTGAACTAGTGTGTCTTTCAGTCATATCTTTCACTTAAAATATCCCTGTTCTCTAGGACCTTCTAAACACTGATCTGTCAAAGCTGAACTATGTTCTTCCTCCTCTACAACACCTTTCTTGACTATTCAGTCAGTAGTAACTCTTCTTCCTCCTTATATTATTTATTTTATAAAATTCATGTGAGGCTTTGTGGAAAACAGCTCTTTTCACTTGTTTTGGTACATGTTTATCTCCTGCTTTTGTACATTGAGAGTGCACTTATCTTAAATTAATTCACAAGGGACATAACACTCTCCATTTGAGCAGAATCCCTAATACCTCCATTGGCTTATACTTATTTCATTTATTTTCCTTCTGACCACTGCAGTTACTTAAATTTGAAGACTCCGTTCTGTACCCATTCCTTAGCATACAGAAAGAAAATATTTTTATCACTCAACTAAACTTAGAGATAGATAGGGTTTTACACTTCTTCACGTCATAAGTCAGTGTGACAGACATAGAAATAAATGGGTCTTAAAGTGAAGAAATGTTTTGCCCATAGATACACAGCAAAGTGGGCTTCCCAGGTGGCTCAGTGGTAAGGAATCTGCCTGCCAGTGCAGGAGATCTGGGCTTGATCCCTGGGTTGGGAATCTCCCCTAGAGGAGGAAATGACAGCCCACTCCAGTATTCTTGCCTGGACAATCCCACAGACAGAGGAAACTAATGCGCTACAGTCCATGGGGTTGCAAGAGTCAGATATGACTGAGCATGCCCACACAGGGTAGGGACTAACATGGTTCTATCTGCTCTTTGTTTTTTGCTCATACTCCAAAAATACCATTTGTCACACTATAAGTACTGGTTAATATGCCTTGTCTCTCCATTAAAACAAAAGCTATAGAATAAACTTTTATCAGCCAAATGCCCAGCATATAGTAAGCATTTAATACACAGGTGTTGAATTATTTTTCCACTCTATCAGGTAGAAATTAATTTACTTTGATGTTCCACTCATTATCTCAGTTTTCCCATTTAGTCATCATTTGCTTCCATTTTTAAATCTTTTTTCAATTTGTACTATATTTCCATAGACTTTAATGTGGCAAGGAAACAAAAAAAAAGGAGATTGTTAATTTATTTGAGGCCTTTCATCATCTTGGTGCATCAACTGGAAAAGGCCAAACGCAGAAGTGCTTGCCAAAGTGGCTTATGTATTCCTGTCAATTTCTGCCTGCTGAAAACATACTTCTTCCACAGCAGCCAGCAATGAAGGGGTTTGGAGCCAAAAAGCAATGAGTCTGCCATCCTTTCCAAGTTGTATCATGTTGTGCATTTGGAATCAAAAGCTAAGATATTTTATTCGTCTCTTGTCACCAAAAGAAGCTTAAATGTTTTGTGATGGCTTTCAATGCAGGCAGTCAATCGGTGAAGCTCAAAGAAGTGTTAACTGTGAATTGACCATGAAATCTTCAAACATTTCATCAAGTTTTCTGAAGATTCATTATTTCTGGAAAAGAATGATCCACTTAGCAACCCTTAAAGGACAGAGTCTATAAAACCTACTACAAGAAGAAAACAAATAGACAGTAAGGGTATGCAAATTTCAAATTAGATCATAGTCCCAATGTCCCATGGTTGAATCCTTGTGATGATATCCATTATGTAACAATAAGCATGAATCTGAAAAGTGTGTGGTAAACATCATATTGTGACTCTGAAAATACGTGTGTTAAGTTTAACATTAAAAATGTATTTTGACACATGTGTTTTAGTAATTATAAACCAACTTCAATTTCCAGTTCCAATAATTCTATCTCAAAAATATATAGCAGAGCCACCATGTTTGTCTGTACAGTGTATATTCCTTGTGTGTACATCACTTCCTAAAGTATGATGATATGGTAACCTTAATGAATATAAAATAAGATGCAAAATGCTTATCCTAAATATTTTGTCTTTTAAATATACAATCATTTCTCTTCTCTCTATAGATATAGATGTTGTTGATATTGTTGTTCAGTCCTCAATCATGTCAAATTTTTGCAACCCCAAGGACTGCAACACTCAAGGCCTCCTGTCCTTCACCATCTCCTGGAGTTTGCTCAAACTCATGTCCATTGAGTTGGTGATACCATTCAACCATCTCATCTTCTGTCCCCACCCCACTTCTCCTCCTGCCTTCAATATTTCCCAGCACTAGAGTCTTTTCCACAGAGCTTGCTCTTCCATCCGGTGGCCAAAATATTGGAGCTCCAGCATCAGTCCTTCCAATGAATATTCAGGGTTGATTTCATTTATGATTTACTGATTTGATCTCCTTGCTGTCCAAGGGACAGCAAAATCTGAGATATAGAGATATATATCTCTATATAGAGAGAAATATATACAGCAAAATCTCAATAATCTTCTCCAGCACTCCATTTCAAAGGCATCAGTTCTTCAGCACTCAGTCTTTTTTATTGTCCAGTTCTCACACCTGTACAGGAATAATGGAAAAACCATAGCTTTGACTATGCAGACCTTTGTCGGCAAAGTAATGTCTCTGCTTTTTAATATGCTGTGTAGGTTTGTCATAACCTTTCTTTCAAGGAGCAGGTATCTTTTAATTTCATGGCTGCAGTCACCATCCACAGTGATTTTACAGCCCAAGAAAATGAAGTCTGTCACTGTTTTCATTGTTACCCCATCTATTTGCCATGATGTGATGGGACTGGGTGGTGCCATCTGTGTATCTGAGGTTACTGATGTTTCTCCCTGCAATCTTGCCAGCATTTTGCATGATGTACTCTACATATAAGTTAAATAAGCAGGGTAACAATATACACCCTTGACATATTCTTTTCTCAAGTTTGAACCAGTCTGTTGCCCCATGTCTGGTTCTACCTATTGCTTCTTGACCTGCATACAGGTTACATAGGAGGCAGGTTAAGGTGGTCTGATAGTCCCATCTCTTGAACAATTTTCCGCTATTTGTTGTGATCCACACAGTCAAAGGCTTTAGCATAGTCTATGAAATAGAAGTAGATGTTTTACTGGATTTCTCCAGCTTTTTTTATGATCCAACAAATGTTAACCATTTGATCTCTGTTCCTCTGCCTTTTCTAAATCCACCTTGTAAATCTGGGAGTTCTTCTTTCACATACTCTTGAAGTCTAGTTTGAAGGTTGCAGATACAGATACAGACACAGACGCAGATGCAGATGTAGGTATACATATAGAGAGGGCTTCCCTGGTGGCTCAGAAGGTAAAGCATCTGCCTGCAATGCAGGAAACCCATGTTCTATCCCTGGGTTGGGAAGATTCCCTGGAGAAGGGAATGGCTAATCATTCCAATATCTTGCCTGGAATTCTATGGACAAAGGAGCCTGGTAGGCTACAGTCCATGGAGCCACAAAGAGTTGGACATAACTGGGAGACTGACACACACAGATATACACACACATACGTATACTGTTATCTATAGATATCTCTATATCTATACCTGTATCTTACCTATATCTATACCTATATTTATATATTTATTTATACCTATTCCTCTGTATAGGAGAAGGCAATGACATCCCACTCCAGTACTCTTGCCTGGAAAATTCCATGGACAGAGGAACCTGGTAGGCTGCAGTCCATGGGGTCACGAAGAGTTGGACATGACTGAGCAAATTCACATTCACTTTTCACTTTCATGCATTGGAGAAGGAAATGGCAACCCACTCCAGTGTTCTTGCCTGGAGAATCCCAGGGACGGGGGAATCTGGTAGACTTCCGTCTATGGGGTTGCACAGAGTCGGACATGACTGAAGCGACTTAGCAGCAGCATACTTCTGTATCTCTCTCCATCTACCATCTTGAGAACCAAGCATCCTGTTTACATTTCAAACAAGGAGACAGTGCCCAATATAATTTCTGTTTATTACCTTTTACATGTTTTTATTAAAAACTGGTCATTTAATTTGCTTCTTATTCAGCATATTGTTATTTTCATCAAAAATTTAGCAATAGTAAATGCCATGAAGTAATGATACCGGATGCCATGATCTTTGTGTTTTGAATGTTGAGTTTCAATTCAGCTTTTCACTTTCCTCTTTCACTTTCATGAAGAGGCTCTTTAGTTCCTCTTTGCTTCCTGCCATAAGGGTGTCATCCGCATATCTTCAGGTTGTTGATATTTCTCCCAGCATTGTTGATTCCAGCTTGGGATTCATCCAGCCCAGCATTTTGCATAATATAATCTGCGTATAAGGGCTTCCCTGGTAGCTCAGAGGTTAAAAGCATCTATCTGTGATGTGGGAGACCAGGGTTTGATCCCTGGTTTGGGAAGATTCCCTGGAGAAGGAAATGGCAACCCACTCCAGTACTCTTGCCTGGAAAATCCCATGGACAAAGGAACCTAGTAGGCTACAGTCCATGGGGCAGCAAAGAGTCGACGCGCCTGAGTGACTTCACTTTCACTAATCTGCATATAAGTTAAATGAGCAGAGGGACAATATACAGTCTTGTTGTTCTTCTTTCCCAATTTTGAACAGTTCATTGTCCCATGTAAGCAAATTACTTAGTCATGACTATATGACCAAGACAGCCCCCGTTTCCTCTATTGAAAAATCACATCTTTATTACTCAAAAAAGTACCAGATACAACACTTAGCTTGTATTTAAAGATTGTGTGATATAAAAGTTACTTATTTTTAACACTAAAATAACTTAGAATACGGAAAAATGTGGGACTTCCCTGGGGTCTCAGATGGTAAAGAATCTGCCTGCATTGTGGGAAAACTGGGTTTAATCCCTGGGTCTGCAAGATCCCACGGAGAAAGAAATGGCATCCCATTCTAGTATTCTGGGCTTCCCTGGTGGCTCAGATGGTAAAGCGTCTGCCTGCAATGCTGAAGACCTGGGTTTGATCCCTGGGTCAGGAAGATCCCCTGGAGAAGAAAAAGGCAACCCACTCCAGTATTCTTGCCTGGAAAATTCCATGGACAGAGGAGCCTGGTAAGCTACAGTCCATAGGGTTGCAAAGAGTTGGACACGACTGAGCAACTTTGCTTTCTTTTCCAGTATTCTTGCCGGAATCCCATGGACAGAGGAGCCTAGCAAGTTGCAATCCATGTGACCACAAGAATAGGATGTGACTTAGTGACTAAACACACACATTCTTCAGCTTAGCTGTAAATATGTATTCCCTTTCATCTTTCCTGATAGGACAGCCATCTAATCAATTTTGCTGCTCTCATTTCAGACCTAAACTCAATACAATCTATAATTTAACTCTCGTGAGAGAGTTGAACAGACTGAATGCAATGCTTTTTAGTCTGAATTGGGAGATTTGAGGGCACATTTACTAAACACTCACCACGGTAACTGTGTAATGGAGATTAACCTGAAAGACTGATTTTTGTCTTAATATATATTCTGGAGCTCACTAGTATTTCCTTGCCTCTCAGGAATTAATGAAGCATCCATGTCCATCATATTTGAGCAAGATCAATAAACTTGAGGTTTTTAAGACTGCTGTAATACCTGTCAGAGATAATGACTATTTGCATGTTTCATGCCTGAGCACTGGATTCCATGGCTAATGATTCCCAAGAAACTGAGGGGCAAATACAACAGAGAAGCTTATGTAGTAATTAATGGAGCTCTATAATGAGATCTGTAAATTTTATTTTACATGGAAAGATGTTTTGAGATATTTGTTGATACCTATATTCTCAGTTCAGTTCATGTCAGGCACTCAGTAGTGTCCGACTTTTTGCCACCCCATGGACTGCAGCACTCCAGGCTTCCGTGTCCATCACCAACTCCCGGAGCTTGCTCAAACTCATATCTACTGTGTCAGTGATGCCATCCAACCATCTCATCCTCTGTTGCCCCCTTCTCCTCCCACCTTCACTCTTTCCCAGCTTCAGGGTCTTCTCCAATGAGTTAGTTCTTTGCATCAGGTGGCCAAAGTATTGGAGTTTACAGCTTCAGTATCAGTCCTTCCAATGCATATTCAGGGCTGATTTCCTTTAGGATTGACTCATTTGATGTCCTTGCAGTCCAAAGGACTCACACAAGTCTTCTCCAACACTACACTTCAAAAGCATCAATTCTTTGGTGCTCAGGTTTCTTTATAGTCCAATTATTTCTTCCTTACATGACTACTGGGAAAAGCATAGCTTTGATTAGATGGACCTTTGTTGGCAAAGTAATGTCTCTGTTTTTTAATAATCTGTCTAGTTTGGCCATAACTTTTCTTCCAAGGAGCAAACATCTTTTAATTTCTTGGCTGCAGTCACCATCTGCAGTGATTTTGGAGCCTTCCAAAAAATAAATTCTGTCAGTTTCCATTGTGTCCCTATATAGTTGCCATGAAGTGATGGGACTGGGGTCCATGATTTTAGTTTTCTGAATGTTGAGTTTTAAGCCAACTTTTTCACTCTCCTCTTTCATCAAGAGGTTCTTTTGTTCTTCACTTTCTGCCATAAGGATGGTGTCATCTGCATATCTGAGTTTATTGATATTTCTCCCAGCAATCTTGATTCCAGCTTGTGCTTCATCCAGCCTGACATTTCTCATGCTGTACTCTGCATATAAGTTAAATAAGCACAGTGACAGTACACATCCTTGATGTACTCCTTTCCCGATTTGGAATCAGTCTGTTGTTCCATGTCTGGTTCTAACTGTTGCTTCTTGACATGTATACAGATTTCTCAAGAGGGAGGGAAGGTGGTCTGGTATTCCCATCTCTTTCAGAATTTTTCAGTTTGTTGTGATCCACACAGTCAAATCCTTTGGTATAGCTGATAAGGCAGAAGTAGATGTTTTTCTGGAACTCTCTTGCTTTTTGATGATCTGATGGATGTTGGCAATTTGATCTCTGGCTCCTCTGCCTTTTCTCTAATTCCAGCTTGAAAATCAGGAAGTTCACGGTTCAGGTACCTTTGAAGCCTGCCTTAGAGAATTTTCAGCATTACTTTGCTAACATGTGAGATGAGAGCAATTGTACAGTAGTTTGAATATTCTTTGGCATTGCCTTTCTTTGGGATTGGAATGAAAACTGACCTTTTCCAGTCCTGTCATCACTGCTGAGTTTTCCAAATTTGCTGGCATACTGAGTGCAGTACTTTCACAGCATCATATTTGAGGATTTGAAATAGCTCAACAGGAATTCCATCACCTCCACTAGCTGTATTCGTAGTGATGCTTTCTAAGGCCCACTTGACTTTGCATTCAAAGATGTCTGCCTGTAGTCCAGTGATCACACCATTGTAGTTATCTGGGTCATTTAAGATCTTTTTTGTATAGTTCTGTGTATTCTTGTCACCACTTCTTAATATCTTCTGCTTCTGTTAGGTCCATACCATTTCTCTCCTTTATTGTGCCCATCTTTGCATGCCATGTTCCCTTGGTATCTCTAATTTTCTAGTCTTTCCCATTCTATTGTTTTCCCATATTTCTTTGCATTGATCACTGAGGAAGGTTTTCTTATCTCTCCTTGCTATTCTTTGGAATTCTGCATTCAGATGGTTGTATCTTTTCTTCTCTCCTTTGCCTTTCACTTCTCTTAATTTCTCAGCTGTTTGTAAGTCCTCCTCAGACAAACATTTTGCCTTTTTGCATTTCTTTTTCTTGAGGTTGGGCTTGATCCCTGCCTCCTGTACAGTGTCACAAACCTCTGTCCATAGTTCTTCATGCACTGTTTCAGATCTAATCCCTTGAATTTATTTCTCACATCCACTGTATAATCATAAGGGATTTGATTTAGGTCATACCTAAATGGCTTAGTGGTTTTCCCTACTTTCTTCAATTTAAGTTTGAATTTGGCAGTAAGGAGTTTATGATCTGAGCCACATTCCACTCCTGGTCTTGTTTTTGCTGACTGTATAGAGCTTCTCCATCTTCAGCAAAGAATATAATCAATCTGATTTCGATATTGACCATCTGGTGATGTCCATGTGTAGAGTCTTTTGTGTTGTTGGAAGAGGTGTTTGCTATGACCTGTGCATTCTCTCGGCAAAACTCTGTTAACATTTGTCTTGCTTCATTTTGTACTCCAAGGCCAAAGTTGTCTGTTACTCCAGGTATCTCTTGACTTCCTACTTTTGCTTTCCAGTCCCCTATAATGAAAAGGACATCTTTTTTTGTATGTTAGTTCTAGAAGGTCTTGTATACCTTCATAGAACTGTTCAAATTCAGCTTCTTCAGCATTACTGGTAGGAGCATATACTTGGATTACTGTGATACTGAATGGTTTGCCTTGGAAACGAACAGAGATCATTCTGTCATTTTTGAGATTGCACCTAAGTACTGCATTTTGTTTTCTTTTGTTGACCATGATGGCTACCGTATTTCTTCTAAGGGATTCCTGCCCACAGTAGTAGATATAATGGTCATCTGAGTGAAATTCACCCATTCCAGTCCATTTTAGTTCACTGATTCCTACAATGTCGATGTTCACTCTTGCCATCTCCTGTTTGACCACTTCTAATTTACCCTGATTCATGGGCCTGACATTCCAGATTGTTATGCAGTTATTTTCTTTACACCATCGGATTTACTTCCATCACCAGTCACATCTACAGCTGGGCATTGTTTTTGCTTTGGCTCCGTCTCTTCATTCTTTCTGAAATTATTTCTCCACTCTTCTGCAGGAGCATATTGGGCACCTACTGACCTGGGGAGTTCATCTTTCAGTGTCATATCTTTTTGCCTTTTCATACTTTGCATGGAGTTGTCAAGGCAAAAGTACTAAAGTGGTTTGCCATTCCCTTCTCCAGTGGACCACATTTTGTCTGAACTCTCTACCATGACCCTTCTGTCTTGGGTGGCCCTACAAGGCATAATTTTATTGATTTAGACAAGGTTGTGGTCCATGTGATCAGTTTGATTCATTTTCTGTGATTGTGGTTTTTCATTTTGTCCTTCCTCTGAATGATAAAGATAAAAGTCTTATGGAAGCATAATGGGAGAGACTGACTGTGGGGGAAATTTATTTTTCTGATGGGCGGGGCCATGCTCAGTAAATCTTTAATCCAATTTTCTGTTGATGGGTGGGGCTGTATTCCCTCCCTGTTGTTCATTTCAGTAGCTCAGTCCTGTCTGACTCTTTGAGTCTCCATGGACTCCAGCATGCCAGGCTTCCCTGTCCATCACCCACTCCCAGAGCTTACTCAAACTCATGCCCATTGAGTCAGTGATGCCATCCAACCATCTCATCATCTGTTGTTGTTGACCTGATACAAAACTACATTGGAGGTAATGAAGATAATGGCGACCTCCTTCAAAAGGCCCCATGCTCACACTACCATACTCGGTGCCCCGACCCTGCAGCAGGCCACTGCCAACCCATGCCTCCACCAGAGCCTCCTGGAGACCCACAGGCATGTCTGGGTCAGTCTCTTGTGGGGTCACTGCTCCTTTCTCCTGGTTCATGCATTGCAGGCAGATTCTTTACCAACCAACTTATCAGGGAAGCTCACCTAACTTCTATATCACAAACACACACACACGAAAAAAATCTTAATAACGTCATGTGACAAAGGGGTATGGAATCCTATATCTTTTCTGTGAGAGTGGGTGATTTTTTATTTTTGTCTGTCTTGTTTTGATAAAAGATACCTTTCACCTTTAAAAAAAAAGGATATATATATATATCTTTCACTAGCCATCAGGACTTGTCCTGCACTATCTAGATGTGTGTTGGTGGGTAAATAACCTCCTAACTAAAAACCATGTTCTGGTCAAGACATCTGTTAAGAATAATTTCAAAGGATTTTGTTAATGATTATCACTGGCCAGAACATTTTCACTTTTATTAATGTGGCCAGGTTTGGGAAAGTCTAAACTAGAGAGTGACAGAAATTATGTCATTACAATGGAATCAATATATTAATAGTCTCAAAATCAGGCTGTCCTGGATTTGAACCCTTCCTTGGTTCTTGATTGGAGAAGAAAATAGTAACCCACTCCAGTACTCTTGCCTGGAAAATCCCATGGACGGAGGAGCCTGTTAGGCTACAGTCCATAGGGTCGCAAAGAGTCAGACATGACTGAGCATCTTCACTCACTCACTCACTTGGTTCTTAATAGTTGTATGATCTTGGATATATTAACTTAGATTTTCTGAGTTCAGCCATCTTCTTTTAAAAAATATGGATAACAGCATTTATCCCATATACTTGTTAAAATGACAAGCAAAGTTCTGGTATACTGGCTTGCCCCTGATATTTATTTCACAAACATGAACTATTAATCTCACGTTTGTAATTTTTTACTTTGATGAAATGTTGTATCAAATCCCTAAATAAAAAACAAACAGAGATCTTCTGGGCAGTCAGTTAAGAAAACAGAGGTGAATTATAAAGATACCCAGTTGCTGACCTCACTTTTGTTTTTAAGATGGTTCCTGAAGAAGGTCAGTGGAAATCTTCGGTTCAAGGAACTGTTAATACATGCATGATTTAAAGAAGCGATCCCCAGTCTTTTGGCACCAGGGACCACTGTCAGGGAAGACAATTTTTCCGTGAGCTGCAGTTGTGTATTTTGAGGGGAAGGGGATGGTTTCAGGATGATTCAAGCACATTACATTTATTGTGTACTTTGTTTCTCTTATTATTACACTGTGATATATAAAGAAAGACTTATTCAACTCACCATAATGCAGAATCGGTGGGAGCCCTGAGCTTGTTTTCCTGCAACTAGACATCCCATCTTGGGGTGATGGGAGAGTGATGGGGAATTCCTGTAAAGACAGATGAAGCTTTGCTCACTTGCCTGCTGCTCAGCTCCTGCTGCGCGGCCTGGTTCCTAACAGGTGACAGACCAGGCGTTGGGGTTCCCAGTCTAAAGTACTCTCTGCATCTTGCCGTGGCTGACATAATCTCCTCTTTGAATTTTTACCACTTTTTTCTTTACTCCTACTGTCCCTAGAACATTTTAGTACATTACAACTTCAGCTTTTGTGCTTGTCTCCCCTGCCTCCAACATTTTCCCAAGTATTTTCAGTTCTAATTGCCTGACTTAAAAATGTGTTTTCTCTAACATTTTCTTTCTGTAGTGACCTCCCATAAGTAGCCCATTTTAAATGACACCCCACTATTCTCTATTCTGATACTAAACTCTAGTTATCATTTAAAGTGCAGATTTTGAGGATAAAGGATTTATCTCTCTAGCATATCAATATATTCCTTGTACCTAGGAAATTTTCTGAAACAAAGTAAATACTCAAAAATTTATATCACATAATCATATTTTCACAAATAATTATTCAATATTGGAGGACTTAGGGATAGATACGTCATTTATTTATATATTTTTGTATATATGTATACATGCTTGCTGCTTGCTAAGTCCTTTGAGTCATGCTGGCTCTTTGCAAATCTATGGACTGTAGCCTGCTAGGCTACTCTGTCCATGGGATTTCCCAGGCAAGAGTCCTGGAGTGGGTTGCCATGCCCTCCTTCAGGGGATCTTCCCAACCCAGGGATTGAACCAGTGTCTTTTATGTTTCCTGTATTGGTATGCTTGCATGTATTTATTTGCCACTGTGAACTAAAATCTGGCTTGATATATGCTATCAAAAAATGAAACATTTATTTAGGTATAATCTACATATCAGAAAATGCTCCTACTCTAAGTGAACTTTTTAACGAGTTCAAAAAAATTCATATACTCATTTATCCATCACCATAATCAATAAATAAGCTATTTTCAGTACTTCATAATGCTCCCTTGAGGCTCTTCCCAGTCATTCCCTACTCTATACCTGGTTTCATGCAACCATTGATCTCTTGACTCTATGGATGATATTTTTCTTTTACATAAAGTCATATAAATGGAATCATACAGTGTGCATTCTTGTAGGTCCAATTTCTTTCAATCAAGCCTAACATTCTGGTAAACTATCTACATTTTTTTGTATATGTAATCCATTACTTTGTATTGTTTAGTAGTGTTCCAGGGTGCCAGTATTTTACCTTTTTTTATCCTTTCAATGATAAAGGACATGTACTTTGTTTCCAGTCTTAGGATATTATGAGGAAAACTGCTTTGAATAATCATGTCTAAATCTTGGGCTTACCAGGTGGCTCAGTGGTAAAGAATCCACCTGCCAGTGCAGGAGATGCAAGAGAGTATGGTCCTATCCCTGGATCAGGAAGGTCTTCTGGAGGAGGAAATGGCAACCCAATCCATCATTCTTGCCTGGAGAGTCCCATGAACAGAGGAGCCAGGCAAATTGCAGTTCATGGGGTGGTAAAGAGTTGGACATAATTGAGCATGCACACGTGACATATAAATTTTATACAGACGTGGTTTTGCAGTTTGCATATTTCCAGTGAGTGGTTGCTGAGACAGTTAGAGGTGTGAGCACTTTGCTGGGAGATAGTACCTATGAAAATGTAAAGGGTTCTGCAGATGGGGAGATTATGGAGGGGGAAACTTTGGACTGCAGAAACTTTTTAAAATATAAATTTATTTATTTTAATTAGAGGTTAATTACTTTACAATATTTTATTGGTTTTGCCATACATCAACAAGAATCCGCCACAGGTATACATGTGTTCCCCATCCTGAAACCCCCGCCCTCCTCCCTCCCCGTACCAGAACTTTTTAAAGAGAAATAAAACGAAACTGGGCAGGGTGGGCCTCAGACTAAAATATAGATCTGACACTATTTCAACTTAGTGAAGCCATGCTGTATCGTTAGATGTTCTGAAAAACAGGTAGCAAGATAGGATTAAATCCAAAAAAAATGTATTAGATCTCCTGATTCAGGTGGCAAAATTGTTTTCACTTCTGCCTGGATCTTATGCAAAATTCTTTCCTTGTGTTCCAGCACAAGCTAGAACAGAATAACCATATATAATGTTATATAAATGGGCTTCCCTGATGGCTTAGTGGTAAAGAAGAAAGAAACAGCAACCCACTCAAGTATTCTTGCCTGGGAAATCCCATGGACAGGGGAGCCTGGTGGTCTACAGTCCATGGCCTGACAAGAGTCAAAACACACACACACACACATATATATGCTTCTGGAATTTATGTGTGCATACCAAGGATTTTGCTTCCCTTATTGTGGCAAAGAACACATAATTCAGGATTTTTTTTTTCTTAATTTATAGTGGATACTCTACAGTTGGACTCCTAAGACTTTTACTTATGTTTCAGGTGCCTAAATAATCATAGGATCCATCCACTCTCTGTGGTCCATTTTTCTCACCAAATCTGCTCATCCTATCCAGTTATCATGTGTCATTTATTTAATGGTTCGATGTGATTTCCATATTTCTGCATTATGACAGAGCAGGAGATAGATGTACATAGACCTGGAGCAAGATTCTGATGCCCCTGCTGTGCCAATACCAATTAAATAGTTTTTAGCATTTTCTTTTCATTTTAATCATTTATAGTTTTATACTCTACATAATAAAATTGTCCCATTTAAAGTGTGGCATTAAATAGATTTTACAAATACATATGATCGGTTAACTATCATCACAAAAGATATGTAACGTTTCTGTAACCACAAAACATTTCCTAATACCCTGTTCCAAACCCTTACAAAAATTAATGAAAAAAAGAGACTATGCGCTGTTTTGGGTAATGTTTTTCCCACTTAGATTGATAAATGACTTTGAGATTCACACATCAATCATCTGTGCCTCCATAATGATGAAAAATGTTTCCTTCTGTGAATATCTTTCTATCTAAATGGAAACTTGGGATATTTCAGGTTTTGATTTTTTAGGCTGCTATAATTACTTTGGGCAACTTTTATGTGTCTTTATTTATTTTGGATAAACAACTAAATTTTGTATTTCTGGTCATAGAACAGGTAGATTTTTAATTCTGTAAGAAACTTGACAGAACTTTTTTCAAAGCAGTTGTATTTTTTAATATTTGCATGAACAATGTATAAGAGTATTACTTGCTCCATATTTGGTGTTATTATTGTATTCTAAAATCCATCCATCTGAAATCCTAGGAGGTGTTTAGTAATATCTCATCGTGGTTTTATTCACTTTTCTATCATAATAATAATATTGAACACTTTTTCTGGTGCTTATTGCCCATACTTCCACCATCTTTTCTCAACTGACTATTTAAATTATTATCTATTTTTTACTAGATTTTCCCCATCATTTTATTATTGAATTGTAAGACGTTTTCATTACCAAATATATTCACTTCCTCAAGAAAACAGAAAGCACTTTATAGATGATCAAGGAGATTTCAAGTGCAAAGTAGAAGTGTGCAATTCTAGAATTCATAATTATTCTGAAGGAGCTATAGGATTTTGAGTAGAATGACATAAAACTTTATTTACTTCACAATTTTAATTTAGAAGGAAATCACATCAGTAGACATAGTAGCAACAGTAGCATGCTGCATAAGCAGAATAGCAACAAAAGCAGTGGAACTCAAATTCTTTCATTTTTTTTTTAAAGTTACTTCAGTTTGTTTTCAAATTACCACCTTATTTAATGCTTGTAAATACTATTTTAGTAAAATGACATATGGAGGAATCCTCTTCAGCTGTGTTTTATTTATTGCATTCCTACTAATAAAAGCTATCACTTATTAATTTCTAATGCCAACTGTTTCTTAAGCCTGTACATCATTACTTATTATAAATAACAAAAAGTGTTTTACTAATAAGTTTTTAATGAGAAGGAAATAATTACTCCATTATTATAAAGAAAGTGAAAGAAAGTAGAAGTCGCTCAGTCGTGACTGACTCTTTGCGACCCCATGGACTGTAGCCTACCAGGTTTCTCCATACATTGGATTTTCCAGGCAAGAATAGTGGAGTGGGTTGCCACCTCCTCCTCCAGGAGATCTTCCCAACCCAGGGATTGAACCCGGGTCTTCTGCATTGTAGGCAGACACTTTATCGTCTGAGCCACCAGAGAAATGCCCCTATAAATATAAGCACACTACTATTTATTTTTCAGGAACTTAATCCTCAACTTGCCTTACAATCTAGTTATTGGATTATAAATTATGTTTATTGGTTTCATTTTACATGCAAGCAATGATCTTATAAATATATTTAAGTTTACAATCATTGTTTACACAGCATAAATTGCTGTATTTTTTCCAATCTTTGGAAATTGATCCCCTAATTATGGGATAATTACTATTCAGTGATAGAGTAATTATAGAGTAATTGCTAAGTCATTATTGAGTAATAACATTGTAACACCATGAAATTACAGGGTAGATAAATGCATGCCAATTTTTACATACTAAAGCACAGTATAGAAAATCCAATAATTATATTTCACTGCATTTAAGGAAAGCATACACTAAACCACACTAATCAGTTTTTAGTATTCATACATATTAGTGAAATTGCTTCAAGCCAAATCCTTTATTTTCTCATGAAAAAAAATAGCTTAATTTTTGTGGGAAAGTTAATAGTGGAGACAGATTGTATGATAGGAATTTATGTTTTCTCTTTAAATATCACTGTGCATAAACCTATCATGTTTATGTGATCACAAACGGGATTTTTAGGGGAAAAATATTATCATTTTAAATGTAGCTATCCCAATGAATTGAGCAGAAACTGGAAAGAACTGGCTTCTATCATTTTAAATTTTTATACACTAAATTTACATACAGATTCCCCCTTATATTAAACAAATAAACAAGCATGCTTTTGTGGGAGGAATAGATTCTAAAACTTCAATTACATATTTTTATGTCTTCAGTGTCATGAAAGACAAAAAATTCTTGGGGAAATTATTCTAGATTAGAGAAGAATTGAATTCATGACAAGTAAAATTAATAAATGATTCTAGCTTAAGTCTTTGGTCATAAAATGTAACAAGTATGTGGTATTATTAAGAGAATTAGAGAAATTAGAATTTGGGTTTTATATTGAGCAAGAGTATTGCATCCATGTTAAATTTGCTGATTGTGCACATTATATTGTTTTATGTTGGAGGATATTCTTGATTGTTGATAATATATGCTTTGATATTAACCACTATGCACTCCCATTCCAGGAAAGATGTTTGTTTGGACACATACACACACTCACATTCACACATTTATGGAGAGAAAGAGGGAGAAAAAAGAGAGCAAAAATAACAAAATCTTGATAAGAAAGAGATAAATATATGAATGATAAATACATAAATGCTCATTGTAGTATTCTTGCAATGTTTTACTGAATACAGTTAATTTACAATGTTGTGCTAATCTTTGCTGTATAGCAAAGCGACTCATAACACATATATATATTCTTTTTTAAATATTCTTTTCTATATGGTTTATCACAGGATATTGAATATTATCCCCTAATTATACATTAGGACATTGTTGTTTATCCATTCTAAATGTAATAGCTTGCATCCACCAAACCCAAACACCCAGTCCATCCTCTCCCCCTACTCCTCTCCCTTGGCAACCACAAGACTTTCTCTATGTCGATGAGTTTGTTTCTTTCTGTAGATAGGTTCATTTATGACATATTTTAGATTTCACATGTAACTGATATCATATGATAACTGTCTTTTTCTTTCTGACTTACTTCACTTAGTATGATAATCTCTAGTTTCATCCATGTTGCTGTCCAGGGCATTATTTTGTTCTGTTTTTTTGTTAAGTAGTATTCCATTCGATTTTATAATTTGTATATTTTCCATTGTATTCTATTTTATATACTGTACATATTCTTTATCCATTCAACTGTCAGTGGACATTTAGGTTGTGTCCATGTCTTAACTATTGTGAACAGTGCTGCTTTAAATATAAGGGTACATGTAACTTTTTGAATTATAGTTTTGTCTGGGTATATTCCCAGCAGTGAGATTGCTGTTTCTTAAAAGAAGAAGCATGTCAGCTTTATAATGTTTCTAAAAATATGAGTCCAAAATTATAAAGAAATGTAGAAACTTTCAGTTAAATTGGCTCTCAGTTCAGTTCAGTCACTCAGTCATGTCCAATTCTTTGCGACTCCATGAATCGGAGCACACCAGGCCTCCCTGTCCATCACCATCTCCTGGAGTTCACTCAACTCATGTCCATCAAGTCGGTGATGCCATCCAGCCATCTCATCCTCTGTTGTGCCCTTCTCCTCCTGCACCCAATCCCTCCTAGCATCAGAATCTTTTCCAATGAGTCAACTCTTCACATGAGGTGGCCAAAATACTGGAGTTTCAGCTTCAGCATCATTCCTTCCAAAGAACACCCAGGGTTGATCTCCTTTAGAATGGACTGGTTGGATTGCCTTGCAGTCCAAGGGACTCTCAAGAGTCTTCTCCAACACCACAGTTCAAAAGCATCAATTCTTCGGTGCTCAGCTTCCTTCACAGTCCAACTCTCGCATCCATACATGACTACTGGAAAAACCATAGCCTTGACTAGACAGACCTCTGTTCGCAAAGGAATGTCTCTGCTTTTGAATATGCTATCTAGGTTGGTCATAACTTTCCTTCCAAGGAGTAAGCGTCTTTTCATTTCATGGCTGCAATAACCATCTGCAGTGATTAGAGCCCCCCAAAATAAAGTCTGACACTGTTTCCACTATTTCCCCATCTATTTCCCATGAAGTGATGGGACCAGATGCCATGATCTTCGTTTTCTGAATGTTGACCTTTCAGTCAACTTTTTCACTCTCCTCTTTCACTTTCATCAGGAGGCATTTTAGTTCCTCTTCACTTTCTGCCATAAGGGTGGTGTCATCTGCATATCAGAGGTTATTGATATTTCTCCCAGCAATCTTGATCCCAGCTTGTGCTTCTTCCAGCCCACTATTTCTCATGATGTACTCTGCATAGAAGTTAAATAAGCAAGGTGACAATATACAGCCTTGACATACTCCTTTTCCTATTTGGAACCAGTCTGTTGTTCCATGTTCAGTTCTCTGTTGCTTCCTGACTTGAATATTTTAAAGATCCAATTATTTTTTACTCCTAATTTTCATAGTGTCATTCAAATCAAAGTCTGTTTTTGGAATAATGCTCCATTTATTACTTGATATAAATGTTCATATATTGTAGGAAAATAATATAAAGTTGGCTTTCTGTTGAGAAATAAATACTTTCAGAGGAAAAAAAGAGTTGGGAAGAGTTTTGAAAAACAGCATTTGACATGAAAATCATTTATTGAAAAAATAACATTCACAAATTGATAATATAATAATAAGTATTACAGAGAGTTATCCATCTAACCTCACATCAAATGTATTACATTTCAAAATGAGAGATGCACTTGATTATTATGTAAAAACTTCAAATTAAATTTAATTATAAAACATTATTGATGCTAGGTTTACTGCTACATCACTTAGTGATTATCTTACTATAAAATGCATATTCAGTTTCTATCACTTTTTTCAACTCATAATAGATGTTTTTAAAGAAAATAAGACAGTTTTTCAAAATAAAAATTCTCCATGTAAGATAGAAATAATAAAATCTCCTTTTTATTTTTGAAGGCAAGTTCTTCACAGTAAATGCGATGTACTGAATATTTAGTTCAATTCAGTTCAATTCAGTTGCTCAGTCGTGTCCGACTCTTTGTGACCCCATGAGTCTCAGTACACCAGGCCTCCCTGTCCATCTCCAACTCCCGGAGTTCACTCAGACTCATGTCCATCGAGTCCGTGATGCCATCCAGCCATCTCATCCTCTGTCTTCCCCTTCTCCTCCTGCCCCCAATCCCTCCCAGCATCAGAGTCTTTTCTAATGAGTCAACTCTTCCCATGAGGTGGCCAAAGTACTGGAGCTTCAGCTTAAGCATCATTCCCTCCAAAGAAATCCCAGGGCTGATCTCTTCAGAATGGACTGGTTGGATCTCCTTGCAGTCCAAGGGACTCTCAAGAGTCTTCTCCAACACCACAGTTCAAAAGCATCAATTCTTCGGCGCTCAGCCTTCTTCACAGTCCAATTCTCATATCCATACATGACCACAGGAAAAACCATAGCCTTGACTAGACGGACCTTAGTCAAGAAAGTAATGTCTCTGCTTTTGAATATGCTATCCATAGGACTGGAAAAGGTCAGTTTTCATTCCAATCCCAAAGAAAGGCAATGCTAAAGAATGCTCAAACTACCACACAATTGCACTCATCTCACACGCTAGCAAAGTAACGCTCAAAATTCTCCAAGCCAGGCTTCAGCAATACGTGAACCATGAACTTCCAGATGTTCAAGTTGGTTTTAGAAAAGGCAGAGGAACCAGAGATCAAATTGCCAACATCCGCTGGATCATGAAAAAAAGCAAAAGAGTTCCAGAAAAACATTTATTTCTGCTTTATTGACTATGCCAAAGCCTTTAACTGTGTGGATCACAATAAACTGTGGAAAATTCTTCAAGAGATGGGAATACCAGACCACCTGACCTGCCTCTTGAGAAACCTATATGTAGGTCAGGAAGCAACAGTTAGAACTGTACATGGACCAACAGACTGGTACCAAATAGGAAAAGGAGTACGTCAAGGCTGTATATTGTCACCCTGCTTATTTAACTTATGTGCAAAGTACATCATGAGAAACGCTGGACTGGAAGAAGCACAAGCTAGAATCAAGATTGCTGGGAGAAATAGCAATAACCTCTGATATGCAGATGATACCACCCTTATGGCAGAAAGTGAAGAGGAACTAAAAAGCCTCTTGATGAAAGTGAAAGAGGAGAGTGAAAAAGTTGGCTTAAAGCTCAACATTCAGAAAACAAAGATCATGGCATCTGGTCCCATCACTTTATGGGAAATAGATGGGGAAACAGTGGAAACAGTGTCAGACTTTATTTTGGGGGGCTCCAATCACTGCAGATGGTGACTGCAGCCATGAAATGAAAAGACGCTTACTCCTTGGAAGGAAAGTTATGACCAACCTAGATAGCATATTCAAAAGCAGAGACATTCCTTTGCCAACAAAAGTCCTCCGTCTAGTCAAGGCTATGGTTTTTCCAGTGGTCATGTATGAATGTTACAGTTGGACTGTGAAGAAAGCTGAGCACCAAGGAATTGATGCTTTTGAACTGTGGTGTTGGAGAAGACTCTTAAGATTCCCTTGGACTGCAAGGAGATCTAACCAGTCCATTCTAAAGGAGATCAACCCTGGGTGTTCTTTGGAAGGAATTATGCTAAAGCTGAAACTCCAGTACTTTGGCCACCTCATGTGAAGAGTTGACTCATTGGAAAAGATTCTGATGTTAGGAGGGATTGGGGGCAGGAGGAATGGGAGATGACAGAAGATGAGACGTCTGGATGGCATCACCGTCCTGATGGACATGAGTTTGAGTGATCTCTGGGGGTTGGAGATGGACAGAGGGCCTGGTGTGCTGCGATTCATGGGGTCGCAAAGAGTCGGACATGACTGAATGACTGAACTGAATTGAACTGACATATGTATGCACACATATAAAATACGTTTTCCATATCCACAAATATTGGTGATCATTTAGATAAGATATTAAATTTATGAAATTTTCAACTAGGGCAAAGTATATTTTAATAATGATTAAGAGAAAACTAGCAACCTCATTATTACTAACACTTGCAACCAATCATGTGAAATGCTTATTTGGATGTCATGTTTTTTAAAATTTTAATAATAAAGTCATTAAATTTGGAGAAAATTATGTCAAACATCTTTTGATCTTTCTTTGAAGATATCAAAGTTTTTCCTATCATAGAGAAAGAGGGTGTAGTTCTATTCTGTTCATATTTCTGCAGTCAGCAATGCTCTAGGCACTAGATAGTACTGAATAACCAAAAAACATATGACATAATACCACCCTGTATGAAAGAGTATTCATTTGCAGGAATAACCATAGGGTATGCAGAAATACATAAAGAATGCAGAAATACCATAGAAAAAGCATGTAAAACATGACATCATTCTCTAAAAAATAGAATTAATTTGTGGAAATACCATAGAGACTGCACTGTAATGATAGAGTCTTTAGATGTTCATACATGTTTAGCTGATGACTTGTAATATTTTATCATTACCTTTTGAATTCCTAACAAATGTTTAAGTAGTATCTAGTTTATATTCCTCAGTTTTTAATGTGAGATGGGACCCAATAACTTTCTACATCACACAGCCATTTATTAACTGGCTAAGCTAAGGCAAAGCGTTAGGACTCTTGAATCCTAGGCAGTATGCTTTCAATTATATAGCTCTGAGATATGATTTAGCATTAAAAATTAATTCTACCTTGTATATGCTTTTGTTTATGCTGTTTCTAATGTTCACAGCAGCAAATAAAAACTGACAAATTAATGAAATTCCCTCTTTAGCATAGTTATATATTTGTTTAATAAAGCAAACCTCCTTTCTAATATAAAAATTATTACCATCCTTATTAGAATTTTTAAATAATGAAAGTCTCTCTAACAGAGTTAGACATCCTAAAGGATGAAGACTACATCCACTTCATTGTATCCTCAGCACATGGCACAAAGTAAAAGATAAATATTTGTTCAGCAGCACTGTACCCTTCTCTAAGATTGACTATGATATTCAAATGCACAAAGTATTCATGTCCTTTCCGATAACTATAATCATTCTGACATGCTAAATGAAAGTTCACTTAGTTATTTATATAAAATATTTCTTCTATGAATTAACAGAATAAATGCTAACTATGCTTTGCAATTGGTAACCCAGAAGGGTTCTTTCATCAGAAGGTTAAAGAGGTGTTGTATGATTGGCTTGAATTGTATGATGCATTTGCTTTCTAATGAAATATATTTGGGATTTTTACTAACAATTATTCTTTGAATAAAAGGTATACAGTTCTGCCCAGGAGCTCCATATCCATCATACATGTTTCTGTGTCATATCAAGAATCAACCTTATCATGATAACCACCATGATCTATTAATATATAAGCAGGAAAATAACAGGTCTTAGAGATCTGGACTCTAATTGTTGCTCTTGTTTTACTAGCTATAAATAACTCCATCTCTTCGAGAAACTGTTTCTATATAAAATGTAGAAAGTAAGCTTGCCACTTTTATCATTTACATTAAATAGAAATACCATATAATAGTGTTGAAGATAAGACAAAAAAATCATATGTGTGGTATAATTAATAATTGCACAACAATGGTAAAGAGAGTGCAGAAAACCAATGCTTTTGCTACATTAAACAGTATATTTTAATTTTTGCTTTTTGAATAAGCTTTGTGGTCTGTATTTGAGAGCCAAAATGGTAGAGTTGGGGAATGGGATAACTGGTTCTTGTGATTCTGTGATGCTGGGCAATTTTTAAAACATCTCTAAGCTGCATTGAGGAACAAAAGATTATAAAATGGATGAAATGTTGATTGTGCAATTTAATTGAGATAATGCATCTAAATAATTTAAAAATTGATGCAGAGTCAGTAAATGAAGGATTGTCCTTTTCTTTTTTCTCTGTTTTAGTTTATTTTAGATCTACAAAGTGATAATATTTAGTAATTCAAATAAAATTAGTACTCAAATTCTGACCTTGAAGAAGAAAAGAAATCCATCTTAGTTTTTTGCCTCTCTATAAACATAAGTCATATCACATGATGTGTCTGTGCAGTGAGTCAATAATGTTAATGCTGACAAATAATTATGCAGCAAAAATTTTAAAGAGCTTTAGTTTCCAGAAAGTGTGCTCTATAATATTTTTGAGAAGAACATTTTGGATCAAAAAATCTTAAATATATTCTTGATGTTATTTAAGAAAAATGATATTGTTAGCTTGTAAGAGAAGATTGAGAGATTGAACCCTATTTTTGACAATGTCGTTTCATTTGGGCCACCATACAAATTACCTAGACTGAGTGGCTTAAACAATATGCATTTATTTCTCACAATTCTGAAGGCTGGGAAACTGAAGATTAAGGTTTTGGTAGATCCAGTGTCTGATCCACCTCCTTGTTCATGGGTGACCATCCTCTGCCTGTGTCTTCACCTGGCAAAGAGCAGAGGAAGAGAAAGCAAGGGCTCATGGCTTTTTACAAGGGCACTAATCCCATTCATTGAGGCTCTACCTACCTACCTTCATGATCTAGTTATTACTCACTTCTGAATATCATCACATTTGGGTTAGGATTTCATCATGTAAATTTGAGGGGAGATACAAACTTTAATTCTACAATATATAGCACCATAGAACGAAGACAGAGCAAACAGAATGAAGCAAAGGCCAATTAAAAATACAGATCTTGGTAGACCATTTTCCTCTACACTCCAAAAAGTCTTGACTCTAAGTGTAAAGTTGAATGGAATAAAATCAACCTTCATATATAGTAAAGTCTTTTTTTTTCCTTTGTGATTAGTAGTCATCTTTTTTTTTTTTTTTAGTAGTCATCTTTAAAGGAAAAAAAAAGTTGGAGTATAGTTAATTTACAGTGTTATGGTAGTGCCACAGCAAAATGAAACAATTATAAGTATACATATATACACTCCCCCTTTTTTTAAAGATTCTTTTCCCATACAGGCCATTACAGAGTATTGAGTAGAGTTGCTTGTGCTATGTGGCAGGTTCTTATTAGTTACCTGTTTTATATATAGTAGTGTGTCAATCCCAGTCTCCCAGTTTATCCCTCCCCACTTATCCCATGGTAGCCATAAATTTGTTTTCTACATCTGTGACTCTAATTCTGTTTTGTAAATAAGTTCATCTGCATCCCTCTTTTATTGGGTTCTACATATAAGTGATATCATATGACATTTGTCTTTCTGTGTCTGACTTACTTCACTCAGTGTGACAATCTCTAGGTCCATTCATGTTCTTGTAAATGGCATTGTCTTGTCCTTTTTTTAAAAAATTATTACTAAGTAATATTTCATTGTATATATTATGGTAAAGCATCTGCCGACTATGCAGGAGACCCGGGTTCAATCCCTGGATTGGGAAGATCTCCTGGAGAGGGAAATGACAACCCACTCCAGTATTCTTGCCTGGAAAATCCCATGGATGGAGGAGCCTATTAGGCTACAGTCCATGGGGTTGCAAAGAGTCAGACAGGACTGAGAGGCTTCACTTTCACTTCTCACTACATTTGCTTTATCCATTCTTCTGTTGATAAGCATTTAGTTGCTTCCATGTTGTAGCTATTGTAAGTAGCGCTGCATGAATATTGAGGTGCACATATCTTTTCAAATAATGTTTTTCTCTGGGAATATGCCCAGGAGTGGGATTTGATGGGTCATATGGTAGTTCTAGTTTTAGTTTTTTAACATTCTAGTTCTGTGGGAAATGTCATTGATAATTCTATAAGGGTTTCATTGACTCTGTGGATTGCTTTGGGAAGTACAGTCATTTTCATAATATAGATTTTTCCAATCCAAGAACATGATATGTATCTCCTTCTGTTTCTGTCATCTTTGATTTCTTTCATCAGTATCTTACAGTTGTCTGAGAACAGGGATTTTATCTAGTAAAGTCTATTTTGAAAAAAAGATGAAAATCCCAGAGAAATCTCAAATCATGTGGCTGCATTAGGTTAAACAAAGTTTCTAAAATCTACAGATGACAAGAAGTTAAATAAGAATCCTTTTCTAGAGTAAAACAATGATCACAAATGACATCATTCTAATCCTCAAGTTACTTCTACAAATAATTTTCAATTACATGTTATATACAAGATCAAATGTAACCACATAAAGAGGTGGCAGGACAACATGAACTAAACCTTTAGAAGTAAGAACGAAGTGATATATAGAAATTATAGTTATTGGAAATATCAGACTCAGACTGAAGATAAAAAAATGTATTTATGTATTAAAGGAGATAAAAGCAAAGCTTCAACAACTGGGCAGATTACCATAAATAGTAAAAAGGAACTTAAGTACATTGAAGAAAAACCTTTATAGGATTTATTTTTGTGAATAACATAATAATCTAAAAGAAGGGCTCAATGAACATACTTAATAACAGATTATACAAGATGAAAGAGAAATCACGAATTGGAAATTTTGCCATAACAAACAAAAACTGAATGCAGCAGTTGGAGACAGAAACTGGAAATTTTTATATAGGAGAGAAAAAAAAAAAAACAGAGAAGATACCAAACAATCAATAGCATATGTTTAATTAGAGTTTCAGAAGTAGAGACACATGTTAATGAGACAGAAGTAATATAGGAGGTAGCATTTGAGAATGTTCCAAAATTCCTGAATTGTATTAGTCCATTGTTTCAAGAAGTTTTATGATGCTAAGCAGGGTGAATGCAAAGAAACCTATACATAAACTATCAAAAGAAAACTAGAGAAAACCAAAATCAGGCCACTCCTCAGTTCTGGGCAGGAGTCCTTTGACACTGAGGAGTTTCAGTCAGATACAGAGGCAGTACTCGGGGACCTGTCCGGTTGGAAAGAAGTTTTGCACTGAAGCCATAGCCTGTTAGGATCCAGAGGGGGCTGCTGGTGTGGGAGGGCACTTTGTGTTCCCTGAAGGTTCAGACAAGGCCCTCAGATATGGTCAGGTGGGGTCTGTGGTGCCTGGCCTAGTCTTACCCCCTGCCTTGCAGGACACTGGGGCTGTCTGGAGGGAACTCTGGCAACCCATCTGACTTGCCCACATCAGATGCTCAGGCTCTGCCTGTCTTGCTCCTGCTGTTGGCTAAGGGCCAAGGGCATGCGCTGCCAGGTCTCTGGACAGGGCTACACTCCTAGTGTACCGAAGCAGGCTGCAGCCAGGGTGCTCCTGGTGCCGTCATAGCCCTCTGCCTTCCCAGTATGGGACCAGAGCCTTCCCCATACTTCTGCAAATGAAGCCCAAAGCCCACTCAAAGTTATTGATGAAAAACTTGTAGACATAGTCTTGATGTTTGCACATCATTGTGAATGTAATTAATGCCACTGAATTGTACACTTAAAAGGCTAATGTAGCAATTTTTATATTATAAAGTTTCACCACAATAAAAAGTATACATAATAAAATGGTCCTATAAATATTTTTATAATTATCTATAACTAAAAATCTTGTCATAATAAAAACTCAGAGCCTCATTGCTGAGTTCTACCTAATATTTAAGGAATAAATAATGCCAATGATACTGCTTTCTACAAAACTCTTCCAGAGAGAAAAGAAGCAATATATATTCTCCCATCATTTATGAGCTAACATAACCTGGATCCTAAAACTCACAAAGACTATAAAACACACACAAAAAAATACACTCTAAATTTACTCATAAAATTAGATACAAAAATCTTAGCTCAAATATCACAGAGTAAATATGATAAATATATAAAAGAAAATGCATCAAGACAAAGTTAGGGCTATCACAGGTACACAAGTGTTTATTTAGTGTTAGGGAAGCAATGCATTTAATTCACTAAATAAATAGTATGCTGCTGCTGTTTAGTTGCTATTGGTGTCCAACTATTTGTGACACCATATATTATAAGCCTCCAGGCCCCTTTGTCTATGGGATTTCTCAGTCAAGAATGCTGGACTGGATCGCCATTTCCTTCTCCAGGGGATCTTCCCACCCATGGCTTGAACCCACGTCTCCTGCTTGGCAGCTGTATTCTTTACCACTGAGTCACCTGGGGAGCCCACAGAAACAGAATAAAGAATACTAAATCATGTGAACATACCTAGCAAATGGAAAACAATGTTATAGCAACTAGTCATAGAATAGAACTTTCTTATTCTAGTAAAAGAATACGTAAATATTACTTCCATCACTAATTATAGATAAGATTGTGTAAGCAAACCTAAGTGTAAAAGATAGAAATGTAATCTTTTATAAGAAAACATCTTCATTAAGCAAAACAAGGAAGTACTATCCATAAAGAAAAGTTTGATAAATTTGATTTAAAAATCAAGATTTATCTCTTCAAATAACATCATTAGAATCATTAAAATCCAAGTTAAGACTGGAAGAAGATGTTTGCAACATATGTGTTAGTGAAGAAATATCAATAATATATAAATTGATCTGCATAAATTACGTATACATGTTAGGAAGATAACAGGAAACCCAATAGAAAAGTGGACAACAGACTTAAACAGCTACTTACAAAAAGCAGAACTATTAATGATCAATAAATACGGGCAAAAACCTGACTTTCCATGTCAGACCCATAGTAATTACTCGGCAATATTTCTTCAGCTTCTTGTCGGCATGTGTGATGATGTCTTTAGTAGCAACTTGAAATGTAGGGGCTCATAAATAGATTTCCGTAATGAGAAGAGCACACTGACTAAAAATTCAGGTGAAGTTTAGACAGAACAGAATTGTTCCTTGATAGGTTTAAAACGGACCTGATTTCAGTTCCTTTCTAAGTAATGGAAAATATGCAGACCTATCTAAATGGAATAGGACTATCTATCTGAATGCTGTTACACGAGGAGAATCACCATGCATCAGATTTTATTTATCCTGTCTTAGATATGGCTCCCTTAGTAAAGAAAGATGAAGCCTATGCATCATTCTGTTTTCTCTTTCTGCTTTTATGCAATTTTCCTCCATTCTGTTTTTATCTACATTTCATATATTTGCTAATACCTGCCTGCTTCTCTTTTTACTGTCAGTTACTTGGCAATATAATCTTCACTGCATTGTAATAATTTTAAAACCTTCCATACCTAACTTGCAAGTCCTCCTCATACATTACAGGATTTGTGCCCCTGACATATTTGTACTAACACCATTTTCCATCCTGGTTTCTCCATCTGTCTCCATCACCTGCCTTTTTCTTCTTGTACCCCTCTATCTTGTCTGCCAGCTGGTGTTTTACTAATGTTTTTCAGCCGTTCTGCCTTTCAGAATAATCTTTATATCTCCTTTTTTCCCAGTAAATTTTCCAGCAATGGGTTTTAATAGTTGAAACTTAGTCAAAGGCATTTTAACTTGAGGCAGGAATGAAACTTGGCGATAGAAACACATACCCTTAAAATGGCCTTGGGGAGAGCCTCAGATACATTGTATATTCTTGGACAGTGGTTTCTATTGTTCCAAATTCAGTGGTACTTTTTAAAAATATTCTTTATTAATTATTCAGTTCAGTTCAGTCACTCAGTCATGTCTGACCCTTTGCAACCCCATGGACTGCAGCACGCCAGGCCTCCCTGTCCATCACCAACTCCCATAGTTTACCCAAACTTATGTCCACTGAGTCGGTGATGCCATCCAACCATCTCATCCTCTGTCATCCCCTTCTCCTCTTGCCTTCAATCTTTCCCAGCATCAGGGTCTTTTCAAATGAGTCAGTTCTTCACATCAGGGTGGCCAAAGGATTGGAGTTTCAGCTTCAGCATCAGTCCTTCCAATGAATATTCAGGACTGATTTCCTTTAGGCTGGACTGGCTGGATCTCCTTGAAGTCCAAGGGACTCTCAAGAATCTTCTCCAACACCACAGTTCAAAAGCATCAATTCTTTGGCGCTCAGTTTTCTTCACAGTCCAACTCTCACATCCATACATGACTACTGGAAAAACCATAGCCTTGACTAGATGGACCTTTGTCGGCAAAGTAATGTCTCTGCTTTTGAATATGCTGTCTAGGTTGGTCATAAATTTTCTTCCAAGGAGTAAGCGTCTTTTAATTTCATTGCTGCAATCACCCTCTGCAGTGATTTTGGAGACCTCAAATATAAAGTATACCACTGTTTCCACTGTTTCCCCATCTATTTCCCATGAAGTGATGGTATCGGATGCCATGATCTTAGTTTTCTGAATGTTGAACTTTAAGCCAACTTTTTCACTCTCCTCTTTCACTTTTATCAAGAGACTCTTTAGTTCTTCTTCACTTTGTGCCATAAGGATGGTGTCATTAGTTACTCAAATAACGTATTTTTTTTTCTAAAACTACACTTACACAGTGTTTAACTAGAGCCTGCTTCCTTTTGCTCCACTTTTCCTTTTGACCCATTTCTCTCTTTTCTTTTTCCTTAAAGAACTATGGGTTCCTTCCACAGCATAGAGTGATACAAATAGAACACTATTAATTTCAGAAAAGGCTGATTTTTACACTTTCATGAAAAACAAAATGGAACCATTCTAATGCAGTCTGTCCCCTCTAGGACTAAAAAAGTCTAATACTTCTAGAAAATGATAAGATAATAAATACACTTTCATCTCTTAGGAAAAGCATCAATAATTACAATTTATGACTAGATTCTGTGTTTGGAACACAAATGTAGTACAGGAAATAGAGATTAAAATATGATGTGAGCCAGTGAGAACTGCACAAAGCCTCTGACATAATAGATCTAATAGCCAAGAAATGCCAAAAATCCAAAGTTCCCCATTCATGTGGGAACTAGGCTTAAATAAGGATCCTTGAGAAGTCATGACCCTGCTTTGGTTGTGAGAAAGCTGGTTATCGTGTCTTTGAAATTAAGAAAAAGTTGATCTTAGTTGAGCAAGTAGAAATCACTGAGAGCTGTCTGGTGGCTCAGACTGTAAAGAATCTGTCTGTAATGCCGGAGACCAGGTTTCAATCCCCAGGTCAAAAAGATCCCCTGGAAAAGGGAATGGTGACCCACTCCAGTATTCTTGCCTGGAGGGTCCCTTGGACAGAGATTTACAGGCTACAGTCCATAGGGTCGCAAAGACTTGGACACACCTAAGCGACTTACACTTTACTTTCACTTTCTGGAGGAAAAGATACATTTGGCAAAGTCAAAAGACATTCTAAAGGTTCCTTATCCCCTTTATTCTCCTGTTCCCCACTTCCATTTGACCCTTTACTATCTCCCCTTCCTTACCACCTTCTCCTCTTATTCACTCACTCTCTGTCTCTTTCTGTCTCACACTGGTTAGAATCTTATCAAACGTGAAAGTGTTAGTCATTCAGTGATATCTGACTCTCTGCCACCCCCTGGACTGTAACCTGACAGGTTCCTCTGTCTATGGAATTCTCCAGGCAGGAGTACTAGAGTAGGTTGCCATTCCCTTCCTCCAGGGAATCTTCCCAACCCCGGGATCAAACCCAGGTCTCCATCCAATTTTAACTTCTGGGATACACATTTTTCAAAAGCCACTAACCCTAAAGTGATAATTGGATAATTAAACCCAAGGGAATTTTCATACTAATGTGGTTGATTTCACCTGGAATAAGAGGTAATATTATGTTAAATTTTAAAATAGCTGTCAGTCACATGTTGTATTTATAATTTATTGAAATAGCTTAGTATTCCAGTGTCACAAATTTATCTGTCCCTTGTTGATTACTGCATTGTCAGGTAGGAATTACACCAGCTGTGGCAATTAGCCTCATTTACTCTCTGGATGATATCTCAATGGATAAGCTTGTATCATATTCCACTTCATTCTTACTGGAATAAAATCCTTTTCAGCATTCAATATGTGACTTTTTGCAATCATATTCTGTTATTAATTTTAAGTTGTTGCAGATAATGAATATTTTTCTGAAAATGTATCTTTGCTTTTTTAAATCTTTCATTCAGGAAACAGAATAATAATTTCAGACATCTACTTTTATATGGTAAGCTTGCAACTAAGATTTATTTCAGCTAGAGTTTTTTCAATTATGCCTTCCCTAATAATTTCATTGTATCAATAGTTTATACACTGTAAAAATAAATCACTACAGTTCAGTTCAGTTCAGTTCAATCGCTCAGTCATGTCTGACTCTTTGCGACCCCATGAATCGCAGCACACCAGGCCTCCCTGTCCATCACCAACTCCTGGAGTTCACTCAGACTCACGTCCATCGAGTCAGTGATGCCATCCAGCCATCTCATCCTGGGTCGTCCTCTTCTCCTCCTGCCCCCAATCCCTCCCAGCATCAGAGTCTTTTCCAATGAGTCAACTCTTCGCATGAGGTGGCCAAAGTACTGGAGTTTCAGCTTTAGCATCATTCCTTTCAAAGAAATCCCAGGGTTGATCTCCTTCAGAATGGACTGGTTGGATCTCCTTGAAGTCCAAGGGACTCTCAAGAGTCTTCTCCAACACCACAGTTCAAAAGCATCAATTCTTTGGCGCTCAGCCTTCTTCACAGTCCAACTCTCACATCCATACATGACCACAGGAAAAACCATAGCCTTGACTAGACGGACCTTAGTCAAGAAAGTAATGTCTCTGCCTTTGAATATGCTATCTAGGTTGGTCATAACTTTTCTTCCAAGGAGTAAGCGTCTTTTAATTTCATGGCTGCAGTCAAATAACTTCAAAAGTCCTTAACAAAAAGTAATACCAAAACTGAACTGTATATAACTTCTGCTGCTGCTAAGTCGCTTCAGTCGTGTCTGACTCTGTGTGACCCCATAGACGGCAGCCCACCAGGCTCCCCTGTCCCTGGGATTCTCCAGGCAAGAACACTAGATCTACAACAAAATACCCATTTTAATTTCACTACTGTACTCAATAGTTGCAGTGGATAAAATGACTCATTATACTTGGTTTTCATAAGGGCTAAGATGGTAGCTTCATTGTAAATGGACAGGTCTAGAAATAGCCAAAGCCTGGAAATAGGTTTCTGCCAAAACAGAATATTCTGAAATTGCCAGCAGGCAGAAATCGTGGTTTGTGGATAGGATATCAGAGTGAAGAAGGAAGGGGATATTTTAGCTGTAGGGTATAGATGAGTGGTGAAGATGTTAAACTGACATTTTTTGATTTGGGATATCATGAATAAAACACAGGAACTCAGTGAGTGATTTATAAGTTAAGCATATGCTCAGTAGAGAAAGGCTAGAATTTGTGTATCAAGCAAGACTCCAAGAGTAAGGGAAAATAAGATGGAACTTGTTTTACCAGTTTTATAAGTGGAATACATTGGAGCCTAACGAGTTAGGTTGGCTATACAACTATTATGAGGTGGAATGTGGATGTCAACCCATATCTTCTAACTTTAAATCCCAGTCAAAATCAATTGTATCAGTTTTCTCTACTTAACAGTAACAGCAATAATAGTAGTGGTTACTGAATGAAAATGAACTGACTGTTAGACTTTACATATATTCTGTATCTAATTTATATAATGATTCACTAAACATACAACATTATCCCCATTTTGAATACAAGTAAACTAAAGATTAGAGAAGTAGATAACTAAATTCGTGACCACCTGATTCCAAAGACCAAACTCATAATCACTTATAATAAAAGTCTCTAGTTAGTAAATCTTGGGAATACAATATGAGGATGGGTCTGTTATGAAAATGCAGTTTGTAGTCATGCCTTTTAATATATGTTACCCATGGCTTGGTGGAGAGTCTGTGTGCCTCTTTTAATAATTATGATCAAAATCAACTGTTTAGTTACTGTCGTCTCTACTGTATTAACTGAAGTAGTCCAAATAGCCCACCATCCCTTCTTGTCTTGGACTCATCAAATGATTTTTTTTTTAATTAGAAATTTACTGAGGATAGATCTTTAAAAAAAATTTTTTTTTACTTTATTTTACTTTACAATAATGTATTGGTTTTGCCATACATCAACATGAATCCATCACGGGTGTACACGTATTCCCAATCCTGAACCCCCCTCCCACCTCCCTCCACATATCATCTCTCTGGGTCATCTCAGCATACCAGCCCCAAGCATCCTGTATCCTGCATCAAACCTAGACTGGCGATTAGTTTCTTATATGATATTATACATGTTTCAATGCCATTCTCCCAAATCACCCCACCCTCTCCTTCTCCCACAGAGTCCAAAAGACTATTCTATATATCTGTGTCTCTTTGGCTGTCTCGCATACAGGGTTATCATTATCATCTTTCTAAATTCCATATATATGTGTTAGTATACTGTATTGGTGTTTTTCTTTCTGGCTTATTTCACTCTGTATAATCGGCTCCAGTTTCATCCACCTCATTAGAACTGATTCAAATGTATTCTTTTTAATGGCTGAGTAATACTCCATTGTGTATATGTACCACAGCTTTCTGATCCATTCATCTGCTGATGGACATCTAGGTTGTTTCCATGTCCTGGCTATTATAAACAGTGCTGTGATGAACATTGGGGTACATGTGTCTCTTTCAACTTTGGTTTCCTCGGTGTGTATGCTCAGCAGTGGGATTGTTGGGTAATAAGGCAGATCTATTTGCAGTTTTTTTAAGGAATCTCCACACTGTTCTCCATAGTGGCTGTACTAGTTTGCATTCCCACCAACAGTGTAAGAGGGTTCCCTTTTCTCCACACCTTCTCCAGCATTTATTGCTTGTAGACTTTTGGATCGCAGCCATTCTGACTGGTGTGAAATGGTACCTCACTGTGGTTTTGATTTGCATTTATCTGATAATTAGTGATGTTGAGCATCTTTTCATGTGTTTGTTAGCCATCTGTATGTCTTTTCTGTATGAATTTTCTTTATAACATTCTTTTGATTGGCATGATCTTATTTAGATATTTGCTTGTATGCTGTGTGTCTTTCTCAACTAAATGTAAGATCGAAAAGAATCATATCTGTTTATTCATTATTTATATGCATATTTCACTCATTAAGTAATTTCGCTTGTATCCTATGATGAACTTAGACAGCATATTAAAAACCAGAGACATTACTTTGTCAACAAAGGTCCATCTAGTCAAAGCTATGGTTTATCCAGTAGTCATGTATGGATGTGACAGTTGGACTATAAAGAAAACTGAGCACTGAAGAACTGATGCTTTCGAACTGTGGTGTTGCAGAAGACTCTTAAGAGTCCCTTGGACTGCAAGGAGATCCAACCAGTCCATCCTAAAGGAGATCAGTCCTGGCTGTTCACTGGAACAGCCAGTTGTTCACTGGAACAGATGTTGAAGCTGAAACTCCAGTACTTTGGCCACCTGATGCAAAGAGCTGACTCATTTGAAAAGATCCTAACTAATGCTGGGAAATATTGAGGGCAGGAGGAGAAGGGAACGACAGAGAATGAGATGGTTGGATGGCATCACTGACTCAATGGACGTAAGTTTGGGTGGATTCTGGGAGTTGCTGATGGACAGGGAGGCCTGATGTGCTGCAATTCATGGGGGTCACAGAGTTGGACATGACTGAGCGACTGAACTGAACTGAACTGAATGATAAAAGGATTTCACATATGTGATGGAAACAGCTACATAATAAATGATTATTGCAAAAATAAAAAATTATGTGATATCAGAAATCAAATTTAGATTGATTAAAATGGTAAATAATAAAATTAAAATCTGAGATATTTAAATATGTATTTATAAAATCTCTAGAGGAAATTTTCATAAATTAAAAGCAATGAAGGAAATTAAAAGAAAAAGTTTAATATTCATGTATGTATAAAAAGCAATGACCATTATTAATTAAAAAGATAAAAAATGGAATATAAGAAATTTTACCAAGAGTAAAACACACCCTAAATAAAAAACACATATAATTCCCTGCTTACAAATTATCAAAGATAAAAAATAAAAATATATAATGTTGTTGTGATAAATCTTGCATCATTGTGGGAAGGTAAATTAGCATAACTACTTGGAAAAACAAATTGGCACCACCTAATGATGGTTTGAGCTTTTAGTTCCATTACATAAACACTAATCTAATAAAATGAACTAAAATTAGAAAAAAAATGTTCATTTCCAAGTGTGATTTGGAGGTAATTATAATTAATTTTAAAAGGAAGCTTCATAACTACTTAACTATAGGTGAATAGTTAAGTAAGTTATGATACAGAAGCATAATTTATCTCCAAATTTATTATTTTTAGGGAATAAATGTGCTTAATGTTTTTAAAAATAAAAGTAAAATAGGACTTAGAGTTTTATATAACGTATAATTGTATCAAAATGTTCACAGTGGTTATCTGTGAAAGTGAACTAAGATATATATATGTATATATATCAATTATCTTATATATATATATATTTTTTTTCTTTTCTGTGCTTTCCAGGTATAATATGTGTAGGACTAAATTTTATATTTTAATGTAAAATACTTAATATTTAAGTAACATTTTTAGTCAGCATCTATTCTTATGTTTATCCTCAAGAGCATCTTTTCATTTTGTATGTTATTTTATATTAAGAAGTCTGCCATAAATATATTTGAGGGAGCTCACTAACAGTATCCTGATACCTAAAGGCTGTATTTTCAGTTTATGATTTTTGGCATATAATTGCAGCTTATGCCATAAGGATTGGGTGCGTACAATATGCTACTCCTTCTGTTACAATTTTTGTGTTAAGTGATTATTTATCTTTTCCATTACAATCAAGGTTAAGAAACATTGGCATCCCTTTCCTGAATCCCTGCCAATGGAAACTACTTCACATTTGCTTCTGACTAATGTTCTTGTCACTAGATTTAGATAACTTTCTTAAAAAAGAAGTGAGCATCATAGAACCTTATTAGCAAACTACTTAATATAATACACAAATTATTACACATAAATTAATGTATCTAATTGTGATTATTTATTCTGGGTACACTTATCTTTGTTCCCTCTTTTAATTTTTATTTTTTGTCTTTGTGATTTTCATTCTAGTACATTATCACTGTAGAGAAGCAATGGAAATAAGCATGTAGTATATCTAACAGCAGTAATATAATTACCTAATTCTATGGGTTGAAATTAACAGACTATTTGGATTTGCACCCACCACATCTCAAGACTTTAGTTTCCCATAAGCTCAATTATGAAAACCAAAAAGGGAAAAAAGCTGTATCCCAAAGTTCAGGGTTACAGTGAATGATGGAAAATGATATTGAAAGACCTAGGAATTAAAGTCAGTGGAAAAACTGGAAGAAATTAAGAATATTTTATAGAATATATATGTAACAATTATTTGAAACAGGAAACTGGATGTTTAGATGACTGAATATCATTGAAATAAAATATTTTATCTACATATAAATAGTTAATATGTTTTAAAAAACTATTTAAATATAATTTCAACTAAGCTTTGGAAAATAAATGTTAAAATTACATAAGTTATTCAACTTTATAGTTTTAATATCCAAAGGTTGGAATTTTACACCAAATAAAATAACAGATAACAGATACAAATACATCTAGGAATAACATGGGCTGTAAATTTCTCACCTTTTCCCTACCACAAGTAAAACAACTAAAATGTCTTTTAGATTGCTCACTCTTATGTCTATAAAAATAACTTTCCAGATAAGTGGTGTCACAAGCAATAATTTCACAGACCAAGAAAGAGATACAAAATGGAATCGAATTGAAGATTTGATAAATAACAATTTGACACACAATCAAAATAGCTAGTTTCTATTTGAGAAGAAGGAAAGGACAAAACCTTAAATATGTACAAAAAATAATCCTCAAAGAAAACACATTACTTCCTTATTTAGTCTGAAACATTCATAGAACAGAGCCCATGGAAATTTATAGCGAGATTTCAAGAGGCTAAATAAAAGTTTATCAAAGACTAAGGGAAATTGGCATAAAAGTGTCCTTCAAATAAGCTTATAGCTGAGAACTCAATAATTTGAACTCCGTTATGGCCAGTGAGGGGCTTCCCTGAGAGCTCAGTTGGTAAAGAATCTGCCTGCAATGCAGAAGACCCCAGCTTGATCCCTGAGTCGGGAAGATCCCCTGGAGAAGGGATAGGCTACCCATTCCAATATTCTTGGGTTTCCCTGGTGGCTCAGATGGTAAAGAATCCACCTGCAATGCAGGAGACCTGAGTTTGATCCCTGGTATCAGAATATCCCCTGGAGGAGGGCATGACAACCACTCCAGTATTCTAGCCTGGAGAATCCTCAAGGACAGGGGAGCCTAGCAGGATGCAGTGGTCACAAAGAGTCGGACATGACTGAGCAACTAAGCATACACACAATGACTATGATAAGAATGTGATTGAGATTTTTTAAAAGTAATATTTCAAGATATTTAACTTCATACCTCTTAGGAGGACAGTTATAAGTGCTTAATAAATAACAGCAATTTTGGGCAAAACATTTGCTTCTGCTTTTTTACTTCATTTTCTTAGGACTTTCTCCATCTGTTCCCTAGGGAAGGATTATATACTAAGACCTCCAAAAAACAAATTATATTCATCATAGTATAATTATCACATAGCAATGTTGAGAATGACTCTAGCAATGTGATTTTTACTAACATAGCAAAAAATATTATATGTATTTTAATTCTATGATAAGCAATCTAAAGAAAATTTATGACCATTCATTGCATCAAATATCACAGAAAGAGGTGTTTGAAGATTGCTTAGGGGAAATCCTTCACATAATGACATTCAAATTTTGTTTGACAGTAATTTTGAGTTACAAATAAAATAATTTATTATTATGGTAATATTTGTTGGATGGAATATTAAGATGGTCATGTTAGAGAAAGAGTTAAGTTAGGACAAAAGGATCAAAGTAACATATATATGTATGTATATATATATATATATATAAGCAATGAAAAGTTGTGAAGCTGACTCATAAGGCTTTAACTAGTGGAAGTAGAGTTAAACTTTAAAGAAATATATAGTGATGAAGAGCTACCAAATAAACAGTGTGATCATTCTCTGTGCACATTTTATTTTTTCAAATATGATAAAAAATTTTAAGGGTTTTGAAACACACTAAGGGTTAAAATACTTTGAAACTTACAACGTGAAAGTAGTGGTAAAGAAGTAGAACCAGAGAAATTCAGAAAACATTATCACAAATATAGTTAAAATTAGCAAAAACAAAAAATAAAAATAGTGATGTTTTCCTTTTTGGGGTTTTTTCAATATATGAGAGTATAGGTTTTAAAAGAAAAGATGTATAGATGTATGATTTGTGACTAGTCTCAAAATGAAAATAAAAGGAAGACCATGGAAAAAAGAAAACTAAACAAAACCAAAAAATATGCCACCTTACAAACCAGTGTTGAATTAAATTGGCTTATGGTAAGCTGCAGTCCATGGGGTCACTAAGAGTTAGACAGACTGAGTGACTTCACTTTCGCTTTTCACTTTGATGCATTGGAGAAGGAAATGGCAACCCACTCCAATGTTCTTGCCTGGAGAATCCCAGGGACAGGGGAGCCTGGTGAGCTGCCATCTAAGGGGTCACACAGAGTCGGACACAACTGAAGTGACATAGCAGTAGCAGCAGCATGTTAGCTTTATCAGTGAGCTTTCTTATAGAGTATATTGCTTGAATATCAAGTTTTGTCTGGAGGGCTAAGGGAGAATTGTATGTCAACTCTGAGGCCTGCCATATTGGTTTGGACAAAAAGTTCATTTGGATGTTTCTGTAATTACCTGGGGAAATAAATGTAAACTTAACTTGCTGGGATTTTGGTTGAGATTGCATTGACTCTATGGGACATGTTATTTTGTGAATACTGACAAACTGATACTAACATTTATATGGAAAGGTAAAAACCCAGAATAACCAAAACAATATTGAAGAAGGAAAAAGCTGAATTGACACTTCTGAACTTCAAGACTGAACTGTAAAACTGCTGTACTCAAAACAGTGTGGTGTGAGTGAAAGAAAAGAGAAATAGATCAATTGAACAGGATAAAGAATCCAAAAATAGACTCCAACAAATATACTCACTCACCTAGAGCCAGACATCCTGTGAGGTCAAGTGGGCCTTAGGAAGCATTATGATGAACAAAGCTAGTGGAAGTGATGGAATTTCTGCTGAGCTATTTCAAATCCTAAAAGATGATGCTGTTAAAGTGCTGCACACAATGTGCCAGCAAATTTGGAAAATTCAGCAGTGACCACAGGATGGAAAAGGTCAGTTTTCATCAAAATCCCAAAGGGCATTGTGAAATAATGATCAGACTACCACACAATTGCACTCATTATACATGCTAGCAAGGTAATGCTCAAAATCATTCAAGCTAGGCTTCAACTGCATGAACAGACAACTTCCAGACGTACAAGCTGGGTTTAGAAAGGCAGAAGAACCAGAGACCAAACTGCCAACATCCACTGGATCATAGAAAAAACAAGGGGATTCCATAAAACATCTGCTTCATTGACTATGCTAAAGTCTTTGACTGTGTGGATCACAAAAATATATAGAAACTTCTTAAAGATATGGGAATACCAGACCACCTAACTTGCCTCCTGAGAAGCCTGTATGCAGGTCAAGAAGCAACAGTTATAACTTGACATGGAACAACAGACTGGTTCCAGATTGGGAAAGGAGCATGTCAAGGCTGTATATTGTCACCCTGCTTATTTAACTTATATGCAGAGTACATCATGTGAAATGTCAAGCTGGATGAAGCTCACCTCAGATATGCAGATGATACCACCCTAATGGCAGAAAAAGAAGAAAAACTGAAGAGCCTCTTGATGAAGGTGAAAGAGGAGAGTGAAAAAGCTGGCTTAAAACTCAACATTAAAAAAAAACTAAGATCATGGCATCTGGTCCCATCACTTCATGGGGAATAGATGGAGCAAAAATGGAAACAGTTACAGACTTTATTCTCTTGGACTCCAAAATCACAGTGGACAGTAACTGCAGCCATGAAGTTAAATGAAGCCTACTCCTTGGAAGAAAAGCATTGACAAATTAGACAGTGTATTAACAAGCAGAGACATCACTTTGCCAACAAAGACCTGTATAGTTGAATTTATAGTTTTTCCAGTAGTGATGTATGGATGTGAGGGCTGGACCGTAAAGAAAGCTGAGTGCTAAAGAACTGATGCTTTCGAACTGTAGGGTTGGAGAAGACTCCTGAGACTCCCTTGGACAGCAAGGAGATCACAACAGTCCGTCCTAAAGGATATCAGTCCTGATTATTCATTGGAAGTACTGGTGCCAAAGCTGAAGCTTCAATACTTTGGCCATCAGAGCGAAGAACTGATTCATTGGAAAAGACCCTGATGCTGGAAAAGATTGAAGGCAAGAGGAGAAGGTGGTAACAGAGAATTAGATGGTTGGATGGCATTGCAGATTCAATGGACATGAATCTGAGCAAACTTGGGGACATAGTGAAGGACTGGGAAGCCTGACATGATGCAGTCCATGGAGTCACAGAGTGGGACATGACCAAGTGACTGAACAAACAAAAAAATATAGTCAACTGATGTTTGACAAAGAAGCACAGACCATATAATGGAGCTAAGCTAGTATTTTCATAAGCAGTGTTGGAAAAATGAGTATTTATATACCAAAAAAAAAGAATATAGATCTATATCTTACATCCTTCAAAGAAATTAACTCAGAATAAATCAGAGACCTAAACATAGATTACAAAATCCCTAGATCACATAGGAGAAAACGTAGGTGACTTGGGCTTGGTGATGACTTTTTAGATAAAATACCTAAATTTTATACCTAAGCCCAATCCATGATGAAAAAAATTGATGAACATAATTTCATTAAAATTAAAAACTTCTTCAAAAGATAATGTCAAGGGAACAAGAACACAGATTTGGAGAAAGTATTTGCAAAGGAAATGTCTGATAAAGAAGTGTTATCCAAAATATGCTGCTGCTGCTGCTGCTAAGTCGCTTCAGTTGTGTCCAACTCTGTGCGACCCCATAGACGGCAGCCCACCAGGCTCCACTGTCCCTGGAATTCTCCAGGCAAGAACACTGGAGTGGGTTGCCATTGCCTTCTCCAATGCATCAAAGTGAAAAGTGAAAAGAGAAGTCGCTCAATCGTGTCTGACTTTTCGCGACCCCATGGAGTGCAGCCTACCAGGCTCCTCCATCCGTGGGATTTTCCAGGCTAACAACACCTACAACTCAGAATGGAAAAACAAAACAACAAAAAAAAAAACACAGAGTTTAAAAAATTATCCCAAGACCTTAACGGATATCTCACAAGAAGATATACAGATGGCAAATAGGCATTTGAAAAAATGCTCCACATCATATGTCATAAGAAAAATGCAAATTAAAACAACACTTATCAGAATGTCCAAAACCCAGAATTCTGACAACAGCAAATACTGGTGAGAATGGGAGCAACATAATCACAAAACAGAAAACAAATAAAATGAATATAAGGCAATGGGAGGTATTAGGCACATTCACCAAAGCTCGCACATCACATGGATGTTTTTCATAGCTTTATTCATAATTGTCAACACTTGGAAGCAACCAAGATGTTCTTCAGTAGGAGAAGGAGTAAACAAACTGGTATACGCAGACAATGGACTGTTATTTAGCACTAAAAACAGATGAGCTATCAAGACATGAAAAAAGCATGAAGGAAATTTAAGTGTATGCTACTAAGAAAATAATCAAATCTGATAAGGCTACATACTGTATGATTCCAATTACATGATGCTGAAAACAGGCAAAATTATGGAAATAGTAAAAAGATCAGTAATTGCCAGCAAATGAGGAGTACAAAGGATGAATAGCAGGGCACATGGAGTTTTTAGGGTAGTAAAAATATTCTATAAGATATTATAATGATAGATATATGTGATTATATGCGAACTATGAACAGAGGTTCGTGACATTGTACAGAAGATAGGAATCAAGACCATCCCCAAGGGAAAAAAAAAATGCAAAAAGCAAAATGGCTGTCTGAGGAGGCCTTACAAATAGCTGTGAAAAGAAGAGAAGCAAAAAGCAAAGGAGAAAAGGAAAGATATACTCATCTGAATGCAGAGTTCCAAAGAATAGCAAGGAGAGATAAGAAAGCCTTCCTCAGTGATCAATGCAAAGAAATAGAGGAAAACAATAGAATGGAAAAGATTAGAGATCTCTTCAAGAAAATTAGAGATACCAAGGGAACATTTCATGCAAAGATGGGCTCAATAAAGGACAGAAATTGTAGGGACCTAACAGAAGCAGAAGATACTAAGAAGAGGTAACAAGAATACACAGAAGAACTGCACAAAAAAGATCTTCATGGCCCAGATAATCACAATGGTGTGATAACTCACACTCACCTAGAGCCTGACATCCTGGAATGTGAAGTCGAGTGGGCCTTAGAAAGCATTACCACGAACAAAGCCAGTGGAGGTGATAGAATTCCAACTGAGCTATTTCAAATCATAAAAGATGATGCTGTGAAAGTGCTGCACTCAATATGTCAGCAAATATGGAAAACTCAGCAGTGGCCACAGGACTAGGAAAGGTCAGTTTTCATTCCAATCCCAAAGAAAGGCAATGCTAAAGAAGATTCAAACTACCACACAATTGCATGCATCTCACACGCTACTAAAGTAATGCTCAAATTCTCCAAGCCAGCCTTCAGCAATATGTGAACCGAGAACTTCCAGATGTTCAAGCTGGTTTTAGAAAAGGCAGAGGAAACAGCGATCAAATTGCCAACATCCGCTGGATCATGGAAAAAGCAAGAGAGTTCCAGAAAAACATCTATTTCTGCTTTACTGACTATGCCAAAGCCTTTGACTATGTGGATTACAATAAACTGTGGAAAATTCTGAAAGAGATGGGAATACCAGACCACCTGACCTGCCTCTTCAGAAACCTGTATGCAGGTCTGGAAGCAGCAGTTAGAACTAGACATGGAACAACAGACTGTTTTCCAATAGGGAAAGGAATATGGCAAGGCCATATATTGTCACCCTGCTTATTTAAATTATATGCAGAGTATATCATGAGAAATGCTGGGCTGGCTGAAGCACAAGCTGGAATCAAAATTGCTGGGAGAAATATCAATAACCTCAGATATGCAGATGATACCACCCTTATGACAGAAAGTGAAGAAGAACTAAAGAGCCTTTTGATGAAAGTGAAAGAAGAGAGTGAAAAAGTTGGCTTAAAGCTCAACATTCAGAAAACGAAGATCATGGTATCCAGTCCCATTCACTTCATGGCATCCAGTCCCATCACTTCATGGTAAATAGATGGGGAAACAGTGGAAACAATGGCTGACTTTAGTTTTTTGGGCTCCAAGGTCACTGCAGATGGTGATTGCAGCCATGAAATTTTTTTTTTAAATAAACATTTGCTTTTTATTTTGAACCAAAACAGCTGGGCACAAATTATAAGTGCATAAACCATTTTCACGTGTGTTATAGAGCACAGATTAAAAGACGCTTACTCCTTGGAAGGAAAGTTATGACCAACCTAGACAGCATTTAAAAAACAGAGACATTACTTGTTTACATTACTTTGTCAACAAATATCTGTCTAGTCAAGGCTATGGTTTATCCAGTAGTCATGTATGGATGTGAGAGTTGGACTATAAATAAAGCTGAGTACCAAAGAATTGATGCTTTTGAACTGTGGTATTGGAGAAGACTCTTGAGAGTCCCTTGGGCTGCAAGGAGATCCATCCAATCCATCCTAAATGAGATTAGTCTTGAGTGTTCATTGGAAGAACTGATGTTGAAGCTGAAACTCCAATACTTTGGCTACCTGATGTGAAGAGCTGACTCATTTGAAAAGACCTTGATGTTGAGAAAGATTGAGGGCAGGAGGAGAAGGGGACAACAGAGGATGAGATGGTTGAATGGCATCACTGACTCCATGGACATGGGTTTGGGTAGACTCCTGCAGTTGGTTATGGACAGGGAGGCCTGGCGTGCTGGGGTTCATGGGGTCACAAGGAGTCAGACACGACTGATTGACTGACCTGAACTGAACTGAAACTTATAGAGTATATTATTAAAAGTGAACTGTGAAGTAGTAGACTTTGAATGTGTAAAAGGTGTCATCATAGGTTTATCAAGTGTAAACAAAAAATGTACCTATGATGAGAGATGTTTATAATGGAGAAGCTGATGCATGTGTGTCGGGGCACAAGCATATAGGAAATCTCTGTACTTTCTTCATGTTTTCCGAGCTTAAAATTCCTTTAAAATATAAAGTCTTAAAAATATATGAATTGTCACTTACCATGAACATCTCCTATTCTATAACTGATATTTTTCTATTTCTTTATCTTGTTGAGGTCTGTCAACACCAGAGCTTCTAAAGCAAGAAGTCATATAAAACCAGGTAGAAAACTTTCATTATGAGTTGAATTTTGCTTTTCCAAAATTCATTATTTTGAAGTTCTGACCCCCCGTGCCTCACAATATTATGTTTTGTGTGTTTTTTTTTAATAGGATTGTGGCAGATGTAATTATTTAAGATGAGGTTGTACTGGGGTAGCATGGATGCCTAGTCCAATATGACAGATGTCTTTATGAAAGAGGGAAGTTTGGAGACAAACTCATGCACAGGGAGAATGCACTTTAGAGATGAAGGTAGAGATTTGTAAGTCAAAGAATGCCAGAAATTGCTCACAAACCTCTGGAAGCAATGAGAGTGGGATGGGACAAATTGTCCCATATAGCTCTCAGAAGACACTAAACTTGATGATACATTTATCTTGGCCTTTTGGCCTTCAGAACTGTGAGACAATACATTTGTGCTATTTAAACCACCCAACTTGTGGTATTTGGTTATGGAAGAATCAGGAAGTTAATATAAGGCACAACTCATTTTATTGTGCTTTGCAGATATTGTATTTTTTACAAAATTGAAAGTTTAGGGCAACTGTGAGTCAAGCACAGCTATTGAAAGCATGTTTTCTAATAGCATTTTCTCACTTCATATGTCTGTATCACATTTTTGTAATCCTCACAATATTCCAATTTTTTCCCTCATTATTATATTTGTTATGGTGATCTGTGATAAGTGATCTTTGATGTTACTCTTATAATTGTTTGGGGACACTCCATGCTGCACCCATTTAAGTGGCGAACTTCAATCAATAAATGTGTGTATTTTGACCACTCCACTGACCAGCTAGTCTCCCATCTCTCTCCCTCCCCTCATACTTCTGTATTCCTTGAGACACAACGATATTGAAATTAAGCCAATTAAAATCTGTACAATTGTGTCTAAGTGTTCAAGAGAAAGGAAGAGTGCCAAGTCTCTCACTTTAAATCAAAAGCTAGAAATGATTAAGCATAGCAAGTTAAATGTGTTGAAAGCTGAAATAGCTCCAAACCTAGGCCTCATGTGCCAAGCACTTAGCCAACTTGTGAGTGCCAAGGCAAAGTTCTTGAAGGAAATTAAAAGTGCTACTCCAATGAACACAGAAATGATAAGAAAGCAGAACCACCTTTTTGCTGATGTGGAAAAGATTTTAGTGGACAGAATAGATCACCCCAATCACAGCATTCCTTTAAGCCAAAATCTCATCCAAAATAAGGCCCTAACTCTCTTCAATTCTCTGAAAACTGAGAAGTGAGGGAGCTGTAGAAAAAGTTAGAAGCTATCAGAGGTTGTTTCCTAAGATTTAAGAAAAGAAGACATCTTCATAACATAAAAATGTGCTGATGTAGAAGCTCCAGTGCTGATATAGAAGCTGGCAGAAAGTTATCCAGCATAAGTAGCTGAAATAATTAATGCAGATGTCTACACTAAACAGCAGACTTTCAAGGTAAACAAATAAGCCTTATATGGGAAAAAGATGCCAACTAGGACTTTCATAGCTAAAGAGGAGAAGTCGATGCCTGGCTTCAAGGCTTCAAGGACAGGCTGACTCTTGTAAGAGTTACTAGTAAAAAGGGCAGTATAAACTAATAAATAAAATGACAACAGTAGAAAACAAAATTACATCTACAATGTGTTTATAATTGTGTTTTGTATCAGTTTCTTAGACTTTTGTTATCACATTGCTACAAACTGATAGCTTAAAACAACAGAAATTTGTATTCTCATTGTTCTGGAGGCCAGAATCCAAAGTCAGTTTCCCTGGGTCAGAATCAAGATGTCAGCAGGGCCACGCTCCCTCTAGAAGTTTGATGGTTGAATTTGTTCCTTGCCTTTCTGGTGGCCACGAGTATTCCCTATTGTGTAGCCAGATCATCTGATGCTCTGTCTCCATCACCCACATTACCCTGTCTGTGTGTTTCCTCCGTCTCCCTTCCTGTTTATACAAAAGAGAGTATACAGTATATGTGACTACATTTAAGGTCCATCTGGATAAACTGAGGATCATTCCTTCAAGATTCTGAATTTAAACCTATCTACATATCTGTTAGTTTCTGCTTTTTAATTTTTTTGTCATGTTAGGTAACATTCACAAGTTCCAAGCAGTAGGATGTGGTTATTTTGTGGTGGACTTTTTTTGTAGCCTACCATAAATGATTTGTGTGTGGGTATTTTAAAATCCTCCTAGGAAATGCTACAAATTTATATTGTAATGAATGGATGTGGCGATTTGGGGAAATTTTTATTATTTTATTTTAGTATTTTATCATTTCCCTAATTTTCAAATGGCTGTTAATCTTTAAGAAAACAAACATTTTTACTTCCAAGCATATTCTTTACTTTCATGATCTAAATCTACTTACCAATAAAACTAGACATGGAATCCGCATTAAGTCATATGATCTTTTCATTACAATGGCTTAATTCATATGAAAAATGTTACCTAAAAAGTCACATAAATATATTTTTGACACCAAATATTACCTTTAAGATAGCTGAACTGATAAGCAAAAGAGTATTGAAACATTTATTATTTTATATTATAATGGAAGTCATAAACTTCTTACTGAATTACACATACTGTAAGGAAAGAGAAGTAGGGAAAAAAACAGGATATAAGGGTTAACAAATATAAATACCATCATTTAATAATAAGCAGAAATTAATATTTTGTTTTATTGCTTATTTAATTGGTTTTAAATTTAAAATCCAAATATATAGAGTAAGTTTTATATATAAAATGTCAAATAAAAATGTTTTTTACTTTTGGCACTGTGCTCACACCAGAGCTTTCTTCAATGACCTTCACCAGAAGAAAATTTCAAATTGTACCTAAAACAACATGCAGGTGAAAAATATCTAATTTTATTGCTTCAGTAACTCAAAAAATGGAGAATGGAATTTCACCAAATTTTCAGTGAAAATTCTCATTTAGGAATGAGAAGGAAAATAATGATGAATTTCAAGCCAATACATTTTTGAAGGCTATAAGTGGCTGCAAATAGGACTTATCAAGAAATGCCTCCTCAGCTCCAGCAATAGAGCAATGGCATAAACCTATAATAAGCATGATCAATTTTTATTAAACAAAAATGGGAAAAAAGCCTGTAAGTTCTTCTGTCAGTCACACTAGTACTGGAGTCATCTCCAAGATGTATAATGCTGGGAATAAATAATTTTCTCAAGTTTTAATAAGCTTTTTTAGGAACAAACCCCAAATCTCACTTTTTATTAGTAGAACCACTGTGATCTTTTAACATTAAAAAATTGGTGTAATTAACAATTGGCTCTTCCCAAGTTGTGCAGAAGGCAGTAAAGAAGCCACCTGCCAAAGCAGGACACACAAGAGATGAGGGTTCGATCCTTGAAGATTGGGAAGATCCCCTAGAGAAGGAGATGACAACCCACTCCAATATTCTTGCTTGAAAAATTGGAAAAAAAAAAATTGGATGAACAGGGAGCCCATTAGGTTACAGTCCATGGAGTAGCAAAGAGTCAAATCAGACACGGTTGAGCAAATGAACACACGTATATACACATAAGTAACAGTTTGCCATGCCTTTAATCCTTATCTGTAATATATATATATTTTAAACCTCTCTGAAATAGCAGCATAGATAATGCAAAAGGTTGGGTGTTTGAGTCTTAAACATGATATATTTATGTGTTTATTTGTGTTTTTACTTTCTGTAAGTATCACTATTTTTCCTTGTCTAGTATCATCATAATCATGACCATCAATATTGAAGTATTTAAATCACGTTTTTTATATTTTCAAAATACTTTAAAAATTATTTTTATTTGGTGTCAAATAAGAACACTAATATTAAGCTCCCAGAACTTTAGCTGTGTATGTCAGAGAAATTAGTGAAAAGAAATCATCAAATTCACACGAAACAAACAACAAACTTTTCTCAAGTGTCAAAAAAAAAAAAAAATTTGCACCAGATGAAGTTAAACAGGAGAAGACTTTATTCAAGACCATCACAATAGGATTCAAGACCATTGCAACAGGGCAAGAAATGGAACTCAACTCCTCTGAAACAAAAGGCAGGGGGTTTTTAAATGCTCGAGTGAGCTAATAAACAAGATACCGGAGCCCTTCGGAGGGAAAGCTGGTGAATGTGGTGATTCAGTCAGTGGTGCTAATTGGTGCTTCCTATGGAAGTTAGGTTCCTAACCGTCTACTGAAACTAGGAGACAGGGGCCCTATCTTTCTTGAGGATTACATCGCAGAGAGGGAATGGGTCTCAGTTCCTTTGGGAATCAGTTTTCCATGCCCTATCTGTAGTAATTCATATAAACTGGACTTTAGATCTAAAGTCTTAATTAGATTACATTCATTCACACGTATTTCTCTGTTAGCCATCTGCATTATGAAGTATCTATTAATGATCTTATTATAAATCTCACCACCAATAACCATCTGGCTACTAGTTCTTCATTCCAGTTGCAAAAACTGCTTAGTCTTGAATATAGAATAATGATGGAGTTTGATAACTCCAATAAAAGATTATGAATTTTCATTGAACAATAAGTATAATACTTACTAATAATTCTAGGAATAATATTTAAAGTGAAAATGGCTTTAGAATTCATGGTAGAGGGTTCAATTGACATAAATATAATACTTAGGAAAATTAGTGTAAGCAATTAAGATGATGTGAAATCTCCTTTCTATGGAAATATAGAGTAGGTCATTATTTTCTGCATGTATGTTAGCTTGTTTCTACCTAATCATGGGGAAATAAAAAAATGATTTCTTAAACTGGCATACATTACTATAATTTTACATTAACTGGATCAGTAACAGTAAAATCAATTTCATCTGGCCAGTTTTGTGAGAAAATGACATTTAATATTTTAAAATATTAAAAAATGTTTAAGAGTAATTTGAAATCCTGTCTAATAGTGATTTTCAAAGTAAGATATAGGCCCATACATAGATGAATTTTAGATACCTTTCTTGTAAACCACTGATTAAATAAATAATTATATCTTCTCTATCTTTACTGGCAACTTATGCATAATTCCACAGTCATTCATTCTTAATATTACAAAGGTTTACTTGCTGGAGAACTAAGAAGTTATTAGTTGCTTAAATATATTAATATTCTTAAGCAGAAATAGACAATGAAGTGCTTATGAATGTTTTGTGTGTTTTAAAAATATCAAGTCTACTATATAGCTTATATTAATTTATAACTGCTATAAGTAGAGTTTATAAGTAGTTATAGTTATATTGATGCATTTATATTTATATTGATTACATTTTTCATTATAAACACATGAGCTCAAGTTCTCTTATATGTATTAAACAGTTCATGTATGTTTCTAATTCATCATTATTTGAGGTTTTTTCTACTAAGACAAGGAAATAAGTATGATAGATAGATATTCTGAGTTGGCAAAAATTAGAAACAAAGAATGAGTTTACTATTTGAATTTTTCATTTTTTAATATATTATTTTGAAATATTGTTGTTTAGTGGCTAAGTCATGTCGACTCTTTATGACCCCATGGACTGTGGCCTGCCATGCTTCTCTGTCCATGGGACTTTCTGGGCATTTCTGGAAAGTGGGATGACATTTCCCTCTCCAGGCTATCTTCCTGACCCAGGGATCGAATTTGAGTCTCCTGCATTGCAAGCAGATTCTTTTACCCTGGAGAAGAAAACGGCAACCCACTCCAGTATTCTTGCCTGGAAAATCCCATGGATGGAGGAGCCTGGTGGGATACAGTTCATGGGGTAACAAAGAGTCGGACACGATTGAGCGACTTCACTTTCAATTTCTTTTGCTTTACCACTGAGACACCAGGGAAGCCCATTTTTAAGTTTACAGACCTTTTTTTTTTAATACAAATTATTTATAGTACTAATAATATATGTTTTATGAGAAATGAAAAACTGAAATTGTGATATCTTCATTTTTTTTTTTTTTAAACCTGACTGCATCTCTGTATAACAGGTTAAGGTTTTGGACAAAAGATTTTCTCCCTTTAGAAGTCAGTTTCTCACCTGCAACCTGAAGGATTAAATTAAATGATCTTGGTTCATTGCATATCTATGTTTCTGAGACATTATGGATTCACACAAGATGCATCAGGTGGGATATAATAAATCAAGCTAGCTAATTAGATCAGCCTAGTAATATACTAACATCAGTAATCTGTTGTTTTCACAGTTGTGACATTGCTGCCACAATCTGCTTTTCCCTCTTAACCAAACTGCTTGATTTCAAGTATCTGTAAAGCCAGCAATAGTGTATTTGATTGCAAAAGATATCCCAAGTATAAATCCTGAAAGCTGATAAGAAATGGAGAGAGAAAACATCTAAGAAAGTGCAAATGAAAGTATCAAACAAAAACAACACACCAGAACTATTTATTTCAGCAATCAAATGTGACACTTTTCAGTTATAATCAAAATATTATGAATATTTGTAGATATTTTGGCAACAATAGAATGCCATGAATCTCTAACTGGGGCAACATCCCCAGAAGGAACATTGAATTGCAATATGGAGTATCAGCTGGGAACATCGAATTTTCAGTGATTCTGCAATGAAATTTTGGACTGTATTTTTAAAATTAAATCAAGAATTAAAATTGGTCAAGCTTTCTTTGACTATTTTTGAGGGGGAGAAATGGGGTGGATGTCTGTATATGCTGTGAGTGATGGCAAATTATGATATTTTTAAGACTTTGGAGGACTTACTGATGGAACTAAGGATCCATTGAGAAGATAATGCTTCTCAATACTTTTCACAGGCTCATCAAGCTTGTTACTTTACTAACCTGCAAATTATTAATTTTTTGTAACACAATATCTACTGCTCAAGAGAAACCAATTTCTTTTCTTTCTGAACTAATTCTTGAATGAGGTTTAACTTACAAATATTGGACTCACTGTAGCCTCATCTCCCAACACAGGAAAGTCCTGGATAAAACAAAAATAATACGAATTCTGAAAGATAATTTCTTTATTTCTTATTTTTGTAACATTCTTAATTTAATCATTTGTAGTGTATGTGCATATTCAGATGCACAGTCAGGTTCAACTCTTTACCAACCCATAGACTAGAGGCCCCCAGGCACTCCTGTCCATGGAATTTTCCAGGCAAGAATACTGGAGTGTGTTGCCATTTTCTACTCCAGGGGATCTTTCTAACCCAGGGATGGAACCTAGGTCTCCTGCATTGACAGGCAGACTATTTACCACTGCATCGCCTGGGAAGCCCCATTTATGATGTAATATATTTTATAGTTTCAGTTAGAAATTTTGAAAGGTGAGAGAGGAAAACAGAGAGATGGTAGTATAAGATTGAAGTCAGTGAAAACTGTGCATATATATATATATATATGGACAATCTGAAATGACTGAGAATTTTGACACATGATGCAATGTCCCTGAGGCTCCACATAGTAATGAGATGATGATATTCACCAGAGGCGAATCTGTAGAAAGCTTCAGCAGGTACTCCAAAAGCTTAGGATATACATGTTTACTCATTCAAGATAGACTTTATATTTAAGAAGATTCAGGTGGGTTTAATCCTTGCCAATTCTTGTGAACTCTCCTGCAATGACATTTAAAAATTATACATACATATTTGAAATAAAAACGATTACATCTGTTTGCAACTAAAATGAGAATTCTTGGCTTCAGACAAGGTGAAAATATTAAAACAAATACATAAACATTAATGCTTTTTTTTTTTTTTTAGTTTTCTTTCATTTTTTTTTCAGTTAGAGGATAATTGCTTTACAATGTTGTATTGGTTTCTGCCGTACCACAGTGCAAATCAGCCGTACGTACATATATATCCCTCCCTCTTAAGCTTCCCTCCCATTCATCCCCATCCTGCCACTTTAGGTCTTCACAGAGCATGCTTGACTCAGTTCCCTGTGTTATATAGCAGCTTCCTGTTACCCATCTATCTTACACTTGATGGTGTATATATGTCAATAATACTCTCAATTTGTCACACCCTGCTCTTCCCATGCTGTGTCCACAAGATCATCCTCTATATCTGCATCTCTATTCCTGCCCTGTAAATAGATTCATCAATACCATCTTGCTAGACTCCATATATAAGCATTAATATATATTTGTTGTTCTCTTTCTCCCTTACTTCACTCTGTGCAACAGTCTCTGAGTTCATCTACCTCATTTCAACTGATTCAGATTGGTTCCTTTTTTAATGTATGCATGTTCAGTTGTGTCCAACTCTTTGCAACCCCAGGGACTATAGCCCACCAGACTCCTCTACCATGGAATTTTCCAGGCAAGGATGCTGGAGTGGGTTGCCATTTTCTACTACAGGACATCTTCCTGACCCAGGGATTGAACCCATGTCTCTTGTTTCCTGCATTGGCAGGTGAATCCTTTACCACTGTGCCACCTGAGAAGCATTCCTTCTTCAATGTCACTTTCTAAACAATTCTTAAAGATGAAATTTAAGTCATTGGAGAAAATTTGATGAATCTTGCTATTTTGTGAAGATGCACAAATATGTTTTGACTCAAAATAAGGCATATGTGAGTGATTTTAACATCATATAACAGCTTTAAAGTATAACTAGTATACTTTACTCATTTTGGACTGTTGATATAAAGGTTAAAGTTATTTATTTTACAGTTAAATGAGAGACATTAATTTTTATTGGTCAGGATGAAGATATCTATGAAGATATGTTTATTTACTAGTATATGGTGATAAAATAACTGATGAATTTTCCAAGTAGATATGTCAATATTTTGGTATGTACATGATATGCAAAATTATTGAAATAGTAGCCTGAATCAAATAAACTATACACTTGAAGATATTATTAGTCACTTCATTGTTCACAAGTACTTTGTCTCAAAAATATTTGTTTTTCTTTCAATGTACCCAATGATGTGGAAAGGAGAGTAGAGTTATTTTTTAAAAGCAAGGTATTTGTGTGTTTTTTAAAGGCTAATTTGTAATAAAATTGAAATTTTATTCTATTAACTATATTTGCAGTGCTTTAACTAGGGGGAGATAATTGCACTGTTGAGATCAAACTTCAGTTGCTAATTTTATTGAGAGAAAGAAAAGTCACCAGTTTGTTAACATCTAGATTAGTTAAATAAAACATACGTTACTGATAAAAAGTGACGTAGAGAGTCACCTTAAGCATTTTCCCACAAGTCCGGATACACTCAAGCCAATTAGACATAGCAAATCTGTTAATTTCTGACAATTTGTGGTAAAAAAAAAAAAATTTTTTTTGAGAGTTGAATAAAGAGCAAAATATTTTATTAAGAGCTCCATATGTGTCAAGCTGTATAAGAAACACTAGTAATAGAAAGATAAGATATAAACATTATTTTTAAAAAGGTTTCTAATATTTAATAGGAGAAATCTTTTAAATCAAAGTTTTTATATATAAATTTTAAAATATATTAAAAACCAATATAATATGAACACTATAATGATATAATGATAAGAATAGTTATAAATAGAACAAAGCTGGTTGCTACAAGCTTTGTCTTTGAATGAAACCGTCAAAGAAGCAGTTGTAAAGAGTTGATTTTGAAAAGTCTGTTGAACTTCACCAGGGAATACAGAGAACAGTTTGCATAACTGAATCAGCAACACACATGAAACATCCCAGTACTTTTTTAGGCAGTGAAAATTATTTTATTGTGTATGGACTAGTGGGCTCAGGAGGGGCTTTCCTGGTGGCTCAGTGGTAGAGAATCTCACTGCCAATACAAGAGAAGCAGGTTCAGTCCCTGGGTTGAGAAGATCTCCTGGAGAAGGAAATGGCAACCCACTCCAGTATTCTTTCCTGGAAAATCCCATGGACAGAGGAACCTTGTGGGCTACAGAACATGGGGGTCACAAAAGAGTCAGACATGATTTGGTGACTAAATAACAACAATGGGCTCTGGAGTAGAAGCCATTGGCTTTGAGGAATTAAGACTGAAAAATTAAAAAGATCGACTAAGCATCTCTGAATCTCATGCTGTGCTATGCTGTGCTTATTCGCTTGGTTATGTCCAACTCCGTGACTCCATGGACTGTAGCCCACCAGGCTCCTCTATCCATGGGGATTCTCCAGGCATGCGTTGCCATGCCTTTCTCAAGGGATCTTCCCAATCTGGGGATCGAATGCAAATCTCCGATACCGCAGGCAGATTCTTTACCATCTGAATCTCATGCTAAGTTAGCTGAATCCTGAATATGATGGGAAAAAACTGGCTGGTTGTAAGTAAGGAATAACATAATTGGATTTGCATTTTAGAAAGATCATTCTGCCAGCATTTAGAAGAGCATGATTGAGAGCCTGTTCCAATCACCCAGCGAAAGCCCCCTAAACTCTACCTACTTATACTTAGAGAGTTTACAATGGACATATTTACAGCCATCACCATGGTTGCTATAAGAAAATAATTAATATAGGGACTCTTTTATGTAGTTACACTTTACTCCAGTGGCTCATGGAAAAAGATTATTGGTTGACTCTTTTGCATTTTAAAATCCTCCAGTAGCCTACTTACGATATAAATCACATGTCATCAGTTCGTACAGAGTCAAATATTAAAAATGCTTCAAACCATGATTAAGGACAAGTACTGGGTGTGTGTGTGGTGGTGGTGGTGGTGAGGGTTGGTATGATTAACGCAATGTGTATCATGATTAAAAGAATTGAGAAACAGAAACTTCAATTAAATAGAGTCTGGAGACCAGAAATTAAAGCTTTCATGCCCTGTTACAATAGCAGAACCCTACAGGGAGAAAGACTCTTCTCCTCTCCTCTCCTGGCAAGCACCCAGCCAGTGAAAAGCTATGGACTCTTTATTTTCTGTGGCCCTCCCAACTTCCATTTGCCCTCTATAAATGTGTTCTTCCTTGCCTAGAGGGGACTTGCATTTTGCTTGCTTGGTTGCAGACCCTGTATTGAAATTCTCTGCTGATTCCAAATAAACACATTTTTTTGCTGGAGAAATTTTCTGGCAGTCTATTCTTTTTAGGTCAACAATAATTTTCTCTTTATTTTCCTATTTTACAGTCTTGCATTGAGAGCTGTAAGGATCAATATATTGCACAACCCCACCCTAGGCAAAGTCTTTTCCACTCCATCTGCCAACCCAAATGTTAAATTGTAGAAACAACTACACAATGGCCCTCTTGGTAGCCAAACTCTAGCAGTGGTTTTTCATCAAAATACAAACTATTATTGTCCAATGCAGGAGGCATCTGGTATTCAGTCTGGAAAAGCAGAGCTCCAAAAAAGTGAGAACAAAAAAGAGAGCCGAAAATTAATGTCAGAATATCATATTTCACTGTTTCATTTGAAAAGTAAAATCACCAGGAACCAAGTAGGTCCTCAGCCTAGGAAAGACTTAGTGAAGGTTGCATAGAGCCAAGGTCTGCAAGAGCAGTTCATTTTCAGGCCCTTTGAGCCCTGAACTGCTCTGTACAGCTGTAACAAATGCTGAAATCCTCTTAAATCATGGGCAGTGGTATCAGTTAGAGAAGACAATCTGTCCTGGCCCCAGTCTCCATCTCTGCTACTCCCTGTCGACTGCCTACTTGAAGGGACTAACCTGCATATTCCCAGAAGATGTGGGTCTGACTCTGCTCATGACCTAAGAATTCTGCTATAGGATGTGGGCACCACAAACTAATGGTTCATGTCAAGCCAGATGTGAGCAAAGAATTATATTGATATTGAAAACTCAATCTTATTATTGACCTTCAATATTTTAGAAATTACCAAATACAATGGAAAAATGATCAATGAGAAGTTCTAAGTCTGGTATGCTAATTTATATCACTGAAAGAGAGAGTTTTTTAATCATTATATTTTTTGTAGCATAAGAATATGTCTGTAAAGCTTAATTAATATAGTTGATTTTAGATCAAAAATTTATATTGTGTGTTTTAGAAGTTAATAACATGCAAGGACATAATATTCATAATTAAGTGATAGAATCTTTATATCTTTAATATTGAAACTCAATTTTTAAAAATTCATTAAAAAATTTTATAATTATCATAGTGTTTTCTTTTTTAACAAAGGTGGCTTGCTGTTATAAAGAATCCATAAGAAAGCATAAAAGGCATAACTAAAATGGATTTCAATGCCTCACTAAACTTTGAATTTTCTTCATGTTACTTTCACAATCTATGAAATTTTAGAAGCATTAAATAATTCATTTATGCATTTTTTATTAATTCAGTCATTTGCCAAACTTTTGAATGTTCATCATGTGCTAGGACCAATATGAAACTAAATAATATTATTTCTTTGATGAAAACTACACTGGCAACTTTGACCAAAGAAAGCTGATAGCACAAAAGCAGAGGCTAAGGTGAGGTGAAGTCGCTCAGTCGTGTCCGACTCTTTGGGACCCCGTGGACTGTAACCTTCTAGGCTTCTCCATCCATGGGATTCTCCAGGCAAGAATACTGGAGTGGATTGCCATTTCCTTCTCCAGGGGATCTTCCCAACCCAGGGATTGAACCCGGATCTCCCGTATTGGAGGCAGACGCTTTAACCTCTGAGCCACCAGGGAAGCTATGTATATATATATATATATATATATATACATATATATATATGTAAAATTTAAAATTAGGAACAAGACACACAGAATGTAATAAACAAATAATTTAGTTCAAGAAAAGTATTAACATGTCACTACACTGTGAATGTAAACTTTCATATAAAAATGTGTTCAAATGGTTATTAGCCTTGCATCAACTGAATGTAGTTGTGTAAGACAAGGAATAGCATTTAATTAGAATCAACTCAGTAGCACAGAGTTTATTTTTCTCAATTTGCTAAGTTTCAGAGAACTTAATAATTTGCTCAAAGTCTCAGAGCCTCAAAGGAGGCTCAACTAGCATGAAAAACCTAATAATTCCGACTTTGAAGCCTCCGTCCTATGGGCACTTTGGCTATTTAAAAGGAAGAAGAAAATTCTTTGGTATTTGTTATTATCAGAAGAATTCACTTCCATAGAATGTCTTTCCCTCTGACATTGTCAGATAAAAGAAGCCCTATCATAAAGTTTAATAATGTCAATAATAACAAGAGTCTTTAAAATCTCTTATGGTTGAAAATGGGAATGGTTGTCAATGTGAACACTTGTCCTTCTGCTGCATTTATGGGTTCAATGTAAAAGGTTTCTTTTAATTTCTAATTGAACTTCTCCTCTGACCTCTGGCCTCTTCTATTTCCATCTCTCTTTTGCCATCTAATTTTCAAATAAATTTAGAATATAAAAACTCTGCAAAAGTATTGTGAGTTCCTGCAAACACCTCACTCAGTTTGCCCTAACGTTACCATCTTAAATAATTGTGAGAAAATAACCAAAACCAGGAAAGTAACATTGTGTTTGTGCTTACTCACTTAGTCCTGTCTGACTCTTTGGTACAATACTCAGTTCAGTCGCTCAGTCATGTGTGACTCTTTATAACCCCATGGACTACAGCATACCAGGCTTCCCTGTCCATCACCAACTCCCAGAGCTTACTCAAACTCATGTCCATTGAGTTGGTGATGCCATCCAACCATCTCATCCTCTGTCATCCCCTTCTCCTCCCACCTTCAATCTTTCCCAGCATCAGGTCTTTTCAGATGAGTCAGCTCTTCACATCAGGTAGCCCAAATATTGGAGTTTTAACTTTAGCGTCAGTCCTTCCAATTAATACTATTCACTGCTAAATAATACTAAACTAAGCTAAACAATACTAAAACAAAGCTAAACAATACTAAACTAACCTATACTATTCACTGCTGAACTATACTATTCACTGCTGAACAACACTATTCACTGCTAAACTACAGGGCTTTCCTGTTGGTTCAACTGGTAAAAAAAAAATCTGTCTGCAATGCAGGAAATCTGGGTTCAGTCCCTGGGTTGGTAAGATCCCCTCTATAAGGGAATGGCAACACACTCCAGTATTCTTGCCTGGAAAATTCCATGGACAGAGGAGCCTGGAGGGCTACAGTTCATGGAGTCTCAAAGAGTCAGACACAACAGAGCAACTAACGTTTTCACTAAACTACAGAGCTTATTCAAAATTCACTATTTCTCCCTGTCATTTTTCATTGTTGTTTCAGGATCCCACATTGCATTTAGTTCTTACGTCTTCTCTGTCTACTTCAATCTGTGTCAATTCTTTAGCTTACCTTGTCTCTCACAACCTTGATGTTTTGAAAATCGCTGGTCAGTTATTTTGTAGTGTATGTATTCAGTCGCTATTTTGTGTCTGACTCTTTGTGACCCTATGGACTATAGCACACCAGGCTTCCCTGTCCTTCATTATCTCCTGGAGTTCGCTCAAATTCATGTCCATGAGGCAGTGATGCTATCTAACTATCTCATCTTTTGCTGCCATCTTCTCCTTTTGCCTTCAGTTTTTCCCAACATCAGGATCTTTTCCAATGAGTTGGTTCTTTGCATCAGGTGACCAAAGTATTAGAGCTTCAGATTCAGCATCACCATAATTTGTGTTTTTCTGACATTTTTTCATGATTAAACCACATTACACATTTGAACAAGAATATCAAAGATAGGATTTTTTGTCCTTCTCAGTACATCTTATCAGATATTATATTACTATTTATGTTGTTAAACTTGATCATTTGGTTAAGCTATTATCTTCCTGGTTCCTCTACTGAAAGCTTCTATTTTCCTTTTATTATTAATAAATATATTGAGGAAAGATACTTTGAGACTATATAAATGTCTTGTTTTTCCTCAAAATCTTAACTTCATCTCTATGCACGTGCATGACATTGGACAAATTACTTAAATTATTTGCCTCAGTTTCCACATATTTAAATTAGACATAATCATTATTTCTTTTGTATAGACTTTTATAAGTAGCAAAACATTCATGTAAAGAACTAGGGTACAGTAGGTATTTAATAAATTATTTTAAAATATAAATATTACAGAATTTAGAGGATGAAAAAGAGTTATGAAAAAGGAGTATCAAAATTCCAATAAAGGAATATGAAAATAAGCAGTAGAAATCATGTCATACTTTAAAGTCTGAAAGAAATCTGAAATGGTGGAAAACAGGGGCAGTGGAGAATAAAAATGTTAGAAGACATATATGTGAGTTTCTCATAGCAGCGTTAAGGATTTAAGTCTGTCTGAAGACCATATTGTATTCTAAGCAAATATAAAGGATCCTAAGAATGGCCTCTTAATATTTTTAAATGGAGCAGTAACATGGTCTGATATATGTGAGGCGAGTGCAGAGAAAAAGAGAGTGAGCCAGGCAATCAGGCAAGAAAAGGGAAATTTATTACAGGGAAAAGAGAGGGTGACTGACTCTTAAGGAGAGCAAGGGTGCTCCCTTTCTGATGGGGTCTTTCTTACACCCCACCAATGAAAAATTCTCTGAAGGGATGGTTAATTTTAGCCCGTGGTTGAGTCCTATGGTCATGTAGACAGAGATCTGGAGTCTGGTGGTCTCACAGCTTTGAGAAGGTAGGCCCCAGTGAGAACACAGAAATTATTGTTTTAGGCAATTTGGACAATTGCCCAAATAGTGGTTTGGACAATTTGGTCAGTCTCAGATCCCTGTGATTTTATTCTTTGTTTTAGAGGTCAACATAATGAACCATCTAAACAATGAGACCCTATGTGGGCCCTACCAATATTGAGTTTAAAGGTAGTCTGTGATCTGGGTAATATTTTGGAGGTGCAATAGTAGGCCTGGCGAGACCAGTTAGGAAATTAAAAGAGTGGAGGTTGACAGGGATGATTACAATAGAGATAGAAGCATAAAACAGAACTAATCATTGCCCTTTACATCCCTTTCTCTTGACATTTTCTGCTTTTCAGAAAAGTATCAGCCATTTGCCTACACTGGCCAACTAGGTGTTATCCTAGTATAATACTTTCTGAATATAAAATATGTATGGTCAGATTTCTAAATGTTGCCTCCATAGCAGCACCATGGCTTAGGTACTTTTATTATACTGTTTCTACAAACAAGAAAACTGAAGTTCAAGAAGAAAAAGCCCAGTCTCTTCCCAACAAAACCAGTCTAGCTGACCACTAAATTTTGTTCATTTTATATCCTAAATACTTCTTAAATAGTATCTCCTTCCTTCTTCTCCACTGCCAATAGCTTGGCTTAGGTTTCTCCAGTACATATGTCAACTTCATTTGAACTGGTGGATAGCCTCTGGCATTGCCACTTCTCCATATATTCCACATTTGCCGCAGAATGATGACCCTAAACATCAAATATGGGTATCTTCCTCCCCTGCTGCTTTTCCATTGCTCACAAGATAAAGAGCAAACTTTTTTAGTACTAAAGAATTTACTTTCTTTCAATTGTTATGTGAATATTGACGAATCCTTGCATCTCTGGGATAAAGCCCACTTGGTTATGATGTATGATATTTTTAATATGTTGCTGGATTCTGAAAGATAACAACTATATGATTATCTCAATAGATGCAGAGAAGGCCTTTGACAAAATTCAACATCCATTTATGATAAAAACCCTTTGGAAAGCAGGCATAGAAGAAACATACATCAACATAATAAAAGCCATATATGATAAACCAACAGCAAACAGTATCCTTAACGGTGAAAAACTGAAAGCATTTCCCCTAAAGTCAGAAAAAAAAACAAGGATGCCCACTCTCACTACTACTATTTAACATAGTTTTGGAAGTTTTAGCCATAGCAATCAGAGAAGAAAAAGGAAAAAGTAATCCATATTGGAAAAGAAGAAGTAAAACTCTCACTGTTTGCAGATGATATGATCCTCTACATAGAAAACCCTAAAGACTCCAACAGAAAATTTCTAGAGTTAATCAATGAATATAGTAAATTTGCAGGATATAAAATTAACACACAGAAATCCTTTGCATTCTTATACACTAACAATGAGAAAACAGAAAGAGAAATTAAGGAAACAATTCCATTCAGCATTACAATGAAAAAAATAAAATACTTAGGAATAAATCTACTTAAAGAAACAAAAGGCCTATATATAGAAAAGTATAAAACACTGATGAAAGAAATCAAAGATGATACAAATAGATGGAGAAATATACCACAATCATGGATCAGAAGAATCAATATAATGAAAATGAGTATACTACACAAAGCAATCTATAGATTCAATGCAATCCCTATCAAGCTAACAAAGGTATTTTTCAGAGAACTAAAACAAATAATCTCACAATTCGTATAGAAATACAAAAAACCTTGAATAGCCAAAGCAATCTTGAGAAAGAAGAATGGAACTGGAGGAATCAACCTGCCTGACCTCAAGCTCTACTACAAAGCCACAGTCATCAAGACAGTATAGTACTGGCACAAGACAGAAATATAGATCAATGGAACAAAATAGAAAGCCTGGAGACAAACCCACACACCTATGGACACCTTATCTTTGTCAAAGGAGGCAAGAATATACAATGCAGAAAACTTCCTTGGTGGCGCAGATGGTAAAACTTCTGCCTACAATGCGGGAGACCCAGGTTCGATCCCTGGGTCAGGAAGATCCCTGCAGAAGGAAATGGCAACTCACCCTAGTACTCTTGCCTGGAAAATCCCATGGATGGAGGACTCTCATAGGCTACAGTCCAAGGGTTCGCAGAGAGTCGGACACAACTGAGCGACTTCACTTTCACTTTCACTTTAACAAGTGGTGCTGGGAAAGCTAGTCAACCACTTGTAAAAGAATGAAACTAGAACATTTTCTATCACCATACACAAAAATAAACTCAAAATGGATTAAAGATCTAAATGTAAGACCAGAAACTATAAAACTCCTAGGGGAAAACATAGGCAAAACACTCTCTAACATAAATCATAGCAGTATCCTTTATGACCTACCTCCCAGAGTAATGGAAATAAAAGCAAAAATAAACAAATGGGACCTAATTAAACGTAAAAGCTTTTGCACAATGAAGGAAACTATAAGCAAGGTTAAAAGACAGCCTTCAGAATGGGAGGAAATAATAATAAATGAAACAACTGACAAATAATTAATCTCAAAAATATACAAACAACTCCTGTAGCTCAATTCCAGAAAAATAAGTGACCCATCACTTCATGGGAAATAGATGGGGAAACAGTAGAAACAGTGTCAGACTTTATTTTGGGGGGCTCCAAAATCACTGCAGATGGTGACTGCAGCCATGAAATTAAAAGACGCCTACTCCTTGGAACAAAAGTTATGATCAACCTAGATAGTATATTCAAAAGCAGAGACATTACTTTGCAGACTAAGGTCCGTCTAGTCAAGGCTATGGTTTCTCCTGTGGCCATGTATGGATGTGAGAGTTGAACTGTGAAGAAGGCTGAGCACCGAAGAATTGATGCATTTGAACTGTGGTGTTGGAGAAGACTCTTGAGAGTCCCTTGGACTGCAAGGAGATCCAACCAGTCCATTCTGAAGTAGATCAGCCCTGGGATTTCTTTGGAAGGAATGATGCTAAAGCTGAAACTCCAGTACTTTGGACACTTGATGCGAAGAGTTGACTCATTGGAAAAGACTCTGACGCTGGGAGAGATTGGGGGCAGGAGGAGAAGGGGACGAAAGAGGATGAGATGGCTGGATGGCATCACAGACTCGATGGACATGAGTCTGAGTGAACTCCGGGAGTTGGTGATGGACAGGGAGGCCTGGCGTGCTGCGATTCATGGGGTTGCAAAGAGTCGGACACGACTGAGTGACTGAACTGAATTGAACCCTGTTTCTCACACTTCCTCATCCAATTTTTTCACTTGGGAAAATCTTTCAGTTGACCAGAGTTTTGTGAAAAATTGTCCTCTTTTGTGAAGCTTCCATTTTTCAAAAGACTGAATTTATGATTCTTACATATCCATTATATTTTATATTTACTTGCTTATATTATTGCACTTAATACTATTTATTTCCTGTATATTCTTCTAGGGATTCAATTCTTCCTTTAAATGGTAATTTCTTTGATAACAAGTGATATTTATCTCATTTGTCTTTGTATTGTAAATGCCTTATGCAATGTATCTCCGATGATAAGTGCAGATTGCCGGGAGAAATATCAATAACCTCAGATATGCAGATGACACCACCCTTATGGCAGAAAGTGAAGAGGAGCTAAAAAGCCTCTTGATGAAAGTGAAAGAGGAGAGTGAAAAAGTTGGCTTAACGCTCAATATTCAGAAAATGATCATGACATCTGGTCCCATTACTTCATGGGAAATAGATGGAGAAACAGTGGAAACAGTGTCAGACTTTATTTTTAGGGCCTCCAAAATCACTGCAGATGGTGACTACAGCCATAAAATTAAAAGACGGTTACTACTTGGAAGAAAAGTTATGACCAACCTAGATAATATATTCAAAAGCAGAGACATTACTTTGCTGACTAAGGTCTGTCTAGTCAAGGCTATGGTTTTTCCTGTGGCCATGTATGGATGTGAGAGTTGGAATGTGAAGAAGGCTGAGTGCCTAAGAATTGATGCTTTTGAACTGTGCTGTTGGAGAAGACTCTTGAGAGTCCCTTGGACTGCAAGGAGATCCAACCAGTCCATTCTGAAGGAGATCAACCCTGGGATTTCTTTGGAAGGAATGATGCTAAAGCTGAAGCTCCAGTACTTTGGCCACCTCATGAGAAGAGTTGACTCATTGGAAAAGACTCTGATGCTGGGAGAGATTGGGGGCAGGAGGAGAAGGGGACGACCCAGGATAAGATGGCTGGATGGCTTCACGGACTCGATGGACGTGAGTCTGAGTGAACTCCGGGAGTTGGTGATGGACAGGGAGGCCTGGCATGCTAAGATTCATGGGTTCGCAAAGAGTCAGACAGGACTTAGCGACTGAACTGAACTGAACTGAATGTATATATACACACACATATATATAGTGTATAACTTGAAATGCTTATATGTATATAATATGTAACTGAATATTTCAATTTGTGAATTAAGATGGCCAAATGAATAATTGAAATAAAGATACAAATAAATATTTTCTGTATTTGTTTTTCAATGACAATATGAAATGGCACAATATTAGTGAAGTTAAGAAAATTTCCAGGAACATTGTTAATATAACATACACATCTCTACATTAGGCTGAGATCCATGGGGTGTCAAAGAGTCAGACACAACTGAGCATGCACACACGCACACAAACATGCATATAAAGAAATGTTAATGTTATTAATTAACCAGTTAAATTTAATGTACCAGTTAAACACATATTTACTTGACTATCTGTAATACGGTGTACTTTTTGATTTCTTATTCTAATCTAGTTCATGAATCTCTACTTATATGTTATTTAGGCAGCTGCAATGATGACCACCATTAACTTATTATGCCAGTCTGCATTGTTACATAGATACCTTAAATTTTTCTGTTTTTCATTCTAATGATTTAGGGGAAGATTTTATTGTAGCTCTAGATTCATGGCTTTCTGTTTTTATTAGGTTCCTCTTTTCAGACACAAGATCTAGAGTATAATCAATCATATTTATTGGTCTTTAGCCCCAACACTTCATAATTTGATTACTAAAAATGCTCTGATTTCCCTGGAACAGACAGTTTTTTTAATGTGTTCCTTGAGTCAATGGACATGAGCATAAAATGGTGTGAACAGGAGGGTAACATGGAGAGACAGCAGGTTTGGCATCAGAAGTAGCAGCATCAGGAGTCTCAGCAGGGGGGGCAGTATTTCCAGGCACTTCCCAGGCATCATGTCATGAGTCCAACCTGTTCCGGTCTCTCCTGCCTAGGGAGCCTGGTTCTTGATTAATACCAAGTCAAGTGTTTTGTCCTTGCTAGGTTTTACTTAGCAAGCCTGAGGTTAAAGATGAGTTTTCCTTTTATCTGTGAATATTTTATCTCCTATTTATAGATGGAGCACCTTTTTCCCCACCAGAAAATCCCAGTATACTAAATCTCTTTTGACTTAACAGTTGTCTATTAAAAAGGATTAGATAAACACAATGAATTATAGACGAAGTTAAAATAATTTATGCTCAGTGTCCGTGCCTAAGAGTCAAATTGAGTTCCTGATGTAGAGTGGGATTTTTAACATGCAAATAATTGTATTTGTTTACTCAAGCCATCAGGATATGTCCCAGTATTGTGACCTTTATAGCAATGATATAAGCTAGAAAGAGTAGTTATATGGTACACATAAGTAGGAGTCCAGAAGTCAGGATATTGGGTTTATGGCTAATGCCACCTCTGACTATGTAACCTTGGCCAGCTCACTCAAATGATCTGAGCCTCAATTGCCTTGGAAATAGTCAGCTATGTTCCTGTTGCCAGTAACATACAGATGCAGTTTATCTTTGATGATGAGAGCTTATTATAAGGTTGTGTGATAAAATGACATGATACAGAAAATTATCATTTTAGCCCTAATCCTGGAACTCCAAAACTAGAATGATGTAGTTAAAAGTAAAAGAGAAAATTAAGCATCATATAAGATAAAGCCAGATGTAGTGTTTCATACTCTCCGTATGAACCTATTATTGTTATGGTCAAGATATATCATATGGGCTTCCAGGGTGGCCCAGTGGTAAAGAATACACCTGCCAATTCAAAAGAAGCAGGAGAGGCAGTTTTGACCCCTGGGTCAGGAAGATCCCCTAGCAGAGGAAATGACAACCCTCTCCAGTATTCTTCCCTAGAAAATCCCATGGACAGAGGAGCCTGTGGGTTATAGTCCATGGTGTCAAAAAGAGCCAAATATGACTAAGCAACTGGGCATGAACAGATGATGGCTAAGTTTCTCACTTATGAGAAACTTAGTTTATGAGTAGCTAAGTTTCTCACCATTCAGTGTTAATCACACCAATTAGAAGTGATTTTGGACAAAGCTGCCTCAAAGGCAAGTGGATCTGTATAACTAGGTTCACTTTAGTTCACAAACAGATTCTTGCTATAATCAATAGTGGCCAAAGCAGTAGTTTTAAATTCATTAGATGAACATGATATACCATTCTAATTTGTTTAAAAAAAAGCATTTGGGGGAAATTTCTTCAGAAGAGATCTGAGTATATTTTTCTTTAGATGAAGGTACCAAACCTATACGTTTGCCATGAAGATTTACATATATGTAAACTGTGAAATATTAGGTAAAACCAATTATTATATCATGACAAGAGAGCTTTTAGAATTTCTTGTGTTTTCTGATGTATTATCAATTATCATCTGTGGGTAAAGATACTTTATTTGGCTAGCTAGTTAAAATATAGTCAAGTATTAATTATTAAGGTCTCAATTAGAATCAGTTTTTAAGTGAAAAAGATTTTGTGGAAACCAATCATGTGATGTTAATTGCCTAATCTAGTCAATTGTCTTTATTCATGGTTTAGGTATTTGCAAATTCATCCACTCTCTGAAATTTATTTGGAACTCTAAAATTAATTGAGTTGGCACTTTCAAGTCATTCACAAACATGGAAAGAGTGAGGAAACTTTTGAGTTGCTCTGGGGGTGCATTTCTAGGTGAGACCAAACAAGATAACTCTGACTTCTTTTTACAGCTTTTGTACTGTAAACAGACATCTTGTTTGCAATTCATTCATTGTCATCTTTTTTTTTTTTTGCATTTTTGTGCTTTTTCTTGATAACTTTGTCATTTAAAGTGGCCCCCAGGTTTAGTGCTGAAGTGCTAGCTAGTGTTCCTAAGTTGTTAACAGTGTTCCTTCTTGTTCACAGCAAGAAGGCTGTGATATGCCTTACATACAAAATAAGCATATTAGATAAATTTTGTCCAGGCATGAGTTATGATACCCTTGGCTGTGAATCCAGTGTTGACAAATCTGCAGTATATATTCAACAAGGGTCTTTAAATAGAAACACATGTAAAATATTGATTGGTCAATGAAAATGTTGTGACCAGAACTTCATAGGAACCTAATCCTGTATTTTTCCCATCAAAAATAATTCAGGATTCACTAACCCAGTGTTTGCAGTGACTTTTTAGAACATTACTACCAAACATTTTAAAACCTTGAGTATATTTATTTCTCCTACTCTGTTTTACGGTTCTACCTGGCATAAAATGAGAGAGGGAGCAGAGGTGTGATTTGTAGAAGAAATTTACCCTGAAGGACTAAGATTTAGCCTTAATTTATGTAATAGCAACACCTTGGCAGAAATCATAGCAACATTCCTGCAGAAATGATAGTCATAAAAGGAAACTTTGGAGAGAGACAGATCAGAACAAGACAGAGTGAAGAGGGGGGAATGAATCCTCCTCCTCACTGATCATGTTCCGGTAGGACTTTGTGTAGAACTTAATGATGGAGCTGTGTTTCAAGTATTTGTCTGTCTCACCTAAGAGGCCACAGACTTCTTCACAGAACAGAGTCTACCTGGCTTATAAAATCTGAGATATGCAAGACTATACCAAGATAGAAGAGAAAGAAGCATTATCAGCCAAGCCATTATCCACGGTTCAGTGACTCTTATTTTGCCTTCTAAAGTCATCCCACAAGCGTGTCTAAGAATCCTGGTGGATGTTATTCATGAGCTCATTAACACTTCTGGCTCACTAGGGTTCACATGAGACCTCATTCATTTATTGTTTGCTTGTTTGGCTCAATCTTCTTTCCCTGTGTATCATCCCGTCTGCTGACTCTGTTCCGTTTTCTCATATCACTACAGATTCTGCTGGTTACTGACCTATCTATCACTGATACTGTTCTGTCTAGGTAGTATCACCCCATCCTAGGAACAGTTCACAAAATGGCCAAAAACCTCCACTATTCTTTATATTGGACACTGTCCCTCTGTTTTACAGGGACTGTCAGACATCTTTCCCAGAGAAACATTTTAGGTATCATGTTTGAGTGATATTCTGTATTGCTGTTGATGTACAATCCACCTCTGGTTTAGTTTACACATTCCATTAACTTGGCAACATAGACTTGCTTCTTGAATCTCTTATAGAGTTTTCAGTTAAAAAAAAAAAAATTCCTTTTACTCATATTGCCCTCTCACCAGAACTCAGCAGCAGTCTATGGAGTATTGAGAGTGAAAACAAATTGTCTAAAACCGTGCTCTGCAGAGAAATTTTTTTCCAGCCCTGGGTTACTACACCCTGATTCTGGTCAAAAATTACATATATTGTGTTCAAGAGTGTAGGTTCTCAACCTTATTGACCAGACACTGACTCCACAAAATGACTGTTGAATAATCTTTGGCAAATTATTCAATTTCCATGGGCCTCCCATTCCATACAAATAAAAGCAGTATTACAGTGGAATCATCAGAGTATCATCTGCCATCTAGGTTGTGGGGTTGTCTAGCACGTATGCATCAGTTACATTTAAATAAAACTGGAATTATTAAACACTCAGTGAAGTTTAGTTATTTTTCCTTTGAGATGTATTCTCACCTCATACAAATTGATGTGAATTAGATTTAAATCTTAAATTTTTAGACAAGTCCAGATATGCCTTAATAGTAGGTTTGATATTTCAGTGCCCAATACGTTCCTGATCTTTCAGTGCCCAGCAATTTTAGCACATTTAGTAGTAGTTCAACATTCAGAAAACGAAGATCATTGCATCTGGTCCCATCACTTCATGGCAAATAGATGGGGAAACAGTGGAAACAGTGGCTGACTTTATTTTTCTGGCCTCCAAATTCACTGCAGATGGTGACTGCAGCCATGAAATTAGAAGACGCTTACTCCTTGGAAGGAAAGTTATGCCCAAACTAGACAGCATATTAAAAAGCAGAGACATGACTTTGCCAACAAAGGTCCCTCTAGTCAAGGCTATGATTTTTCCAATAGTCATGTATGGATGTGAGAGTTGGACTATAAAGAAAGCTGAGTGCAGAAGAATTGATGCTTTTGAACTGTGGTGTTGGAGAAGACTCTTGAGAGTCCCTTGGACTGCAAGGAGATCCAACCAGTCCATCCTAAAGGAGATCAGTCCTGGGTGTTCATTGGAAGGACTGATGTTGAAGCTGAAACTCCAATACTTTGGCCACCTGATGCAGAAGGCTGACTCATTGGAAAAGACCCTGATGCTCGGAAAGATCGAGGGCAGGAGGAAAAGGGAATGACAAAAGATGCAATGTTTGGATGGACCAAATGGACATGGGTTTGAGTGGACCAACCAGGAACATCACCAATGGACAGGGAGTCCTGGCATGCTGCACTTCATCGGGTCCCAAAGAGTCAGACACAACTGAGTGACTGAACTGAACTGAACTGAAGTAGTAGTTCAGGAGATATTTGTTGAATAAATAAGAAAAAGAGTTTGAGGCATTGAAATACACAAAAAAGGGAATATGCCACTAATACACAGTAGTGATTTTAGTTGGAGAAAGACAGGAGAGCTTAATTGTGCCTAAGGAAAAACAAAGTGCCTCATAACATTTCTTAAATGAAAAACAGCAGACAGTTATTGAGTAACTTTTCATGCCATGAACTGGCATATATTATCTCATTTAACAGTCATGTGTTTGTATGTTCTGTTCACTTTTCCCACTTGTAGACGAAAAAACTAAGAGAGGAAGTAAGTTTGTCAGGGTGACACAAGTAATATGGCGAAGGGTAGGGAATCACATGTTGATAATCTGAACATAAGGGTGTCACATTTTTTAAGGAATTTTTTTTTTAATTTTTTTAATGTTTTTGAATGAAGATCATGGCATCTGGTCCCATCTCTTCATGGGAAACAGATGGGGAAACAGTGTCAGAGTTTATTTTGGGGGGGCTCCAAAATGACTGCAGATGGTGACTGCAGCCATGAAATTAAAAGATGCTTACTCCTTGGAAGAAAAGTTATGACCCACCTAGATAGCATATTCAAAAGCAGAGACATTACTTTGCCAACAAAGGTTCATCTAGTCAGGACTATGATTTTTCCAGTGGTCATGTATGGATGTGAGAGTTGGAATGTGAAGAAAGCTGAGTGCCGAAGAATTGATGCTTTTGAACTGTGGTGTTGGAGAAGACTCTTGAGAGTCCCTTGGATTGCAGGGAAAACAAACCAGTCCATTCTAAAGGAGATCAGTCCTGGGTGTTCTTTGGAAGAAATGATGCTAAAGCTGAAACTACAGTACTTTGGCCACCTCATGCAAAGAGTTGACTCATTGGAAAAGACTCTGATGCTGGGAGAGATTGGGGGCAGGAGGAGAAGGGGATGATAGAGGATGAGATGGCTGTATAGCATCACCGACTTGATGCAGGTGAGTTTGAGTGAACTCCGGGAGTTGGTGATGGACAGGCAGGCCTGGCATGCTAAGATTCACGGGGTCTCAAAGAGTCAGACATGACTGAGAGACTGAAATGAACTGAACTGAAGTATAATTGATTTACAGTGTTGTGTTAATTAGTGCTATACAGCAAAGTGACTCAGATATCTAACATCATGTTCTTAATTAAATTCTTAACAGAAGAAAAAGGTGAATAAATGAGGTAAATGAGTGAATGAGAATTTAACAAGCATTGTAGATATTAAGGCATAAGCCCTTGCTTGCATCAACTTGATGGATCTGAATACCAGTTACCTCATTAGTTAAATGAATAGTTAACTCATTTTTCTGTGCCTGTTTCCTGACCTATCAAACAGTGACAAACATGATATGTATGTAACCAATTATGAGGTTTAAATGGAATAATAATATAAAAGACTTGTTCGGTGCCTGGCAGATGGTATAGTGCTTAATAAATAGCTACAACTATCATTATTTTGCTTGCTCTTAATTTTGTTACTTATATTTCTTAGTTTAATATTTTATTTACTTAAGGATGAATTGAAACAAATGGGAATTCTTATACACACTTAAATTAAATGTTATCCTTTCAGATTAGTTCTAAAATAGTTTGGTGGGCAAAAATTTGACTTCACTTCCTTGGAATGTTAACGTAAATGAAACCTTTCATTATCTAGTTATTTTAGAGAAAGGGGAATTCTTTTCAATTCTTACGGATGCAGGTGTAACAACAGAAAAACTGCAGTTATACTGCTAGGATATAACTTGCTTTTGAAAGAGCTAGGAAAAGAGATCAGTTTCTTCTGAGAAATCTTTGTGTGAGAATAATAGCAAAATCCTAAGATGTCTTCTTTTTTATGGTCATGACTGTGCCGACAATGGCACCTTAACTAACACATTTTACAAAAACAGACTGAAAAAGAATGTGTTTTCTTCTGAGAATTATACAGAACAAGAGAATATTTATTATCCGTTGTTGGCATTTTGATCATTTTCCTTTACAGTATAGACAGTGGCAAAAATGCCAACTTGCAACAAATAGTTGAAGACGCTTTCTTGTTTGGAGCAGGAAGGCAATTGTTCCAAGATTTTCTGAATGTGGCCTGCAGAAATAAGCAGTTCTTTTCATGGCAGATAGATTGTGATGATTATTCTCCAGCCCCTGTTGTAAAATTGTACTATAATTGATTTTTTTCTATATTTAAGTTCACATATACTTAACTAATAGATGTATATAAATGGATGTTCTAATTTAAATTCTAAATCATGAACTGAGACTAGTTTTTTAAAAATGCAAATCCTTCTCAAGTCTGTAATTGAGTTATTATTATACCTAATCTTCAAGATCTTCACAATCACACTTTTAAAAATTGCTTATAAATATGTTTTCTTAGCACTCTTTTTATACCATTAGTTGCCAGTTGTATTCAAATACTTTATTTCCTTTACTCTAAGAGCACCCTGCTTGGCAGGTGGATTCTTTACCACTGAGCCACCTGGAAAGCCCATATGTATATAGGCAACATATTATTACTAAAAGTACATATGTTCTGGAAGCCTATGCCATTCTATATCTTGATCAAGGCATAGCTGACCCTTCATATCACTGATATGATGCTTTAACAACCAAACACCTTTTATCTCTTAAGGTATGGTTAAACCTCCCTTATGAAGAGCAGTTACTTCTGTATGAATCAATACACCATGAGGCATATGCAGATAAACTAAAGAAGTTATAAGTAATATGAAGAGAGATCAAAGCAAAATGAGGAATTACAGCCACTATGGAGAACAGTGTGGAAATTCCTTAAAAAACTGGAAATAAAACTGCCTTATGACCCAGCAATCACACTGCTGGGCATACACACCGAGGAAACCAGAATTGAAAGAGACACGTGTACCCCAATGTTCATTGCAGCACTGTTTATAATAGCCAGGACATGGAAGCAACCTAGATGTCCATCAGCAGATGAATGGATCAGAAAGCTGTGGTACATACACACAATGGAGTATTACTCAGTCATTAAAGGAATACATTTGAATCAGTTCTAATGAGGTGGATGAAACTGGAGCTGATTATACAGAGTGAAGTAAGCCAGAAAGAAAAACACCAATACAGTATACTAACACATATATATGGAATTTAGAAAGATGGTAATGATAACCCTGTATGCTGCTGCTGCTGCTGCTGCTAAGTCACTTCAGTCGTGTCCGACTCTGTGCGACCCCATAGACAGCAGCCCACCAGGCTCCCCCGTCCCTGGGATTCTCCAGGCAAGAACACTGGAGTGGGTTGCCATTTCCTTCTCCAGTGCATGAAAGTGAAAAGTGAAAGGCAAGTCACTCAGTCGTGACCGACTCTTTGTGACCCCATGGACTGCAGCCTACCAGGCTCCTCTGTCCATAGGATTTTACAGGCAAGAGTACTGGAGTGGGGTGCCATCGCCTTCTATGCGAGACAGCAAAAGAGACACAGATGTATAGAACAGTCTTTTGGACTCTGTGGGAGAGGGCGAGGGTGGGATGATTTGGGAGAATGGCATTGAAACATGTATAATATCATGCAAGAAACAAATTGCCAGTCTAAGTTCAATGCAGGATACAGGATGCTTGGGGCTGGTGCACTGGGATGACCCAGAGAGATTGTAAGGGGAGGAAGGTGGGAGGGGGGTTCAGGATTGGGAACACCTGTACACATGTGACATATTCATGTTGATGTATGTCAAAACCAATACAGTATTGTAAAGTAAAATAAAGAAAAAAAAAAAAAGAGTGATAGAGTTGTGGTGACTTTTCTGTTTTGTATAACATTGTCAGGGAACACTTCTTTGAGTAGGTGATATTTAAGGAGATCCCTCAATGAAGAGAGGAAGGGAAGGGAGTCTGGTAAGGAGGAAGAACATCCTGGTGTAGGAAACTCAAGTGAAAATCTCTTAAGGAATTGCTGGAAGACCAGTGTGATCAGGGCTTTCCCGGTGGCTCAGGGAAGGATACTGATAAAATCTGCCTGCCAGTGGAGGAGACATGGATTTGATCTCTTGGTCAGGAAGATCCTCTTGAGAAAGAAATGGCAATGCATGCCAGTATCCTTGCCTGGGATTCTTTAACAAAGAATCCTCCTGCCAATGCAAAAGACTCTGGTTCAATGCCTGGGTTGGGAAAATATACTGGAGAAGGAAATGGCAACCCACTACAGTATTCTTATCTGAAAAACCCCATGGACAGAGGAATCTAGCGGGGTACATTCCATGGGGTCACAAAAGAGTCAGACACGACGGAGGGACTAAACAACAACAGAAACAACAGTATGATTAAGGGATAATCAGCATAGCTGAAGCAGGAAGGAGTCTAGGTTGAAATTAAATTATATGAGGCTTTGAAAATGTCAAGGCGTTGGATTCTGTTCTAAATGTGAGGCAAACCATAAGAAGATTTTGAGAGTGAGAGTGATTATGATCCTATTTATAACAGTAGAAGATGACTCTGATAGTTACATGTAGATTAAACCAGATTAGCAGTAAACAAACCACTAAGGCTGTCACTGAAATAGTTCCCAGAGATGATGGCTGCTTGAATTCCTGTACTACTGGTAACAGTGAAGACAAGTGGGCTAACTCAGCACATTTTCAAGACATATTAACAGGCTTCAGGATTATAGTAAATATAAAAATAATTGAGGATGACTCCAAAGTCTGAGCAATTAGATACAGGATGAACGCCAAGATGGGAATGGCTTCCCTGATGGCTCTGTGGTAAACAATCTGCCTGCCGGTGGAGGAGACATGGGTTTGATCCCTTGGTCAGGAAGATCGTCTTGAGAAATGGCAATGCATACCAGTATCCTTGCCTGGGAAATCATGGACAGAGTAGCCTGGCAGGCTACAGTCCCTGGGGTTGCAAAAGAGTTGGGACATGACTTAGCAACTAACAACAACAGCAAGAGTTCATTTACACTGGAAAGTAGAGCTATGTTTTGGATATGTTAAGCCCATTTAGTAGAAGATTTAACAGACATTTAGCTATAAGGTTCTTAATTGTAAGTTTCTATAGCACTTTGTTGCTCATTCAGTCATGTCTGACACTTTGAGACCCCATGGACAGAAGCACACATCATGTTCCCTGTCCTCCATCATCTCCCAGAGCATGCTTAAATTCATGTCTATAGAGTTGGTAATGCCATCCAACCATCTTATCCTCTCTTATCCGCTTCTCCTCCTGCCTTCTATCTTTCGCAACATCAGGGTCTTTTCCAGTGAGTCAGCTTTTTGCATCAGGTGGCCAAAGCCTTGGAGCTTCAGCTTTAGCATCAGTTATTCCAATGAATTTCAGGGTCGATTTCCTTTAGGCTTGAATATTTTGATCTCCTTGCAGCCCAGGGGACTTTCAAGAGTCTGCTCCTCACCACAGCTCAAAAGCATCAATTTTTCGGCACTCAGCCTTCTTTATAGTCTAACTCTCACATCCATACATGACTACTTGAAAAACCGTAGCCTTGACTAGATGAACCTTTGTTGGCAAAGTAATGTCTCTGCTTTTTAATATGCTGTCTCATTTCATCATAGCTTTTCTTCCAAGGAGCAAGCATCTTTTAGTTTCATGGCTACAGTAACCATCTGCAGTGATTTTGGAGCCCAAGAAAATAACACCTGTCACTGTTTCCATTGTATCCCCATCTATTTGCCATGAAGTGATGGGACTGGATGCCACGATCTCAGTTTTTTGACTGTTGAGTTTTAAGTCAGATTTTTCACTCCCCTATTTCACTTTCATCAAGAGGTTCTTTAGTTCCTTTTGCTTTCTTGCATAAGGGTGGTGTCATCTACATATCTAAGGTTATTGATACTTTTCCCAGCAATCTTGATTTTAACTTGTTCTTCATCCAGCCCAGTATTTAGCGTGATGTACTCTACATACAAGTCAAATAAGCAGAGTGACAAAATACAGTCTTGACACATTTCTTTCCCAATTTGTAACCAGTCTGTTATTCCATGTCCAGTTCTAACTGTTGCTTTTTGACCTATATACATATTTCTCAGGAGGCAAGTAAGGCGGTCTGGTATTTCCACCACTTTAACAATTTTCCACAGTTTGTTGTGATCCACACAGTCAAAGGCTTTGTCATAGTCAATAAAGCAAAAGTAGATGTTTTTCTGGAACTCTCTTGTTTTTTGGATGATACAACTGGTGTTGGCAATTTGATCTCTATTCCTCTTCCTTTCCTAAATCCAGTTTGAACATGTGGAATTTCTTGGTTCACGTATGTAGAATCTTGGCTTGGAGAATTTTGAGCATTACTTTCCGATTGTGTGAGATGAGTGCAATTGTGTGGTAGTTTGAGCATTCTTTGGCATTGCCTTTCTTTGGGATAGGAATGAACATTGCCCTTTTCCAGTCCTGTGGCCACTGCTGAGTTTTCCAAATTTGCTGGCATATTGAGTGTAGCACTTTTACAGAATCATCTTTTAAATTTTGAGATAGCTCAACTAGAATTCCATCACCTCCCCTAGCTTTGTTTGTAGTGATGCTTCCTAAGGCCCAACTGACTTCACATTCTAGAATGTCTGGCTCTAGGTGAATGATCACACTATTGTGGTTATCTGGGTCATGAAAATCTTTTTTGTACAGTTCTTCTGTGTAATCTTGCCACCTCTTCTTAATATCTTCTGCTTCCATTAGGTCCATACCATTTCTGTCCTTTATTATGCTCATCTTTGCATAAAATATTTAGCTAGTGTTTCTAATTCTCATGATGAGCTTTCTAGTCTTTCCCATTCTATTGTTTCCCTCTATTTCTTTGCATTGATCACTGAAGCAGACTTTCCTATCTCTCCATGCTATTGTTTGGAATGCTGCATTCAGATGGGGGTATCTTTCCTTTTCTCATTGTCTTTCACTTCTCTTCTTTTCTAAGATACTTGTAAGGTCTCAGACAAATGTTTTGCCTTTTTGCTTTTTGTTGGGAATGATCTTGATCACTCCCTCCTACACAATGTCATGAAGCTCCGCCCATAGTTCTGTAGCACTACAAGGTATAGATTTGGGAATGAACTTGTGTAATAAGACTGAATGAAATCGTTAAAGAAGGAAAATATAAATAAGAAAGGAAAGTGATTAGAGATCTGATCAGGGTTACACCAGCATTTAGGATTATGAAGGACTCCAAAAACAGAATGGAGAAGGAGTAGGAAGAGAAGGAGGAATGAAAAACATCAAAGATAAGCTAAATGAAAAAACAATTTTAAGAATATTATCAAATTTTTGAAATACAAAATTCGTATTTAAAAGATGATTCTGTAAAAGTGCTACACTCAATATTGAGATATGCAAAAATTTCGAGAAGAGTTAACACCTATCCTACTCAAACTCTTCCAGAAAATTGCAGAGGAAGGGAAACTTCCAAACTCATTCTATGAGGCCACCATCACCCTAATACCAAAACCTGACAAAGATACTACAAAAAAGGAAAACTACAGGCCAATATCACTGATGAACATAGATGCAAAAATCCTCAACAAAATTCTAGCAATCAGAATCCAACAACACATTAAAAAGATCGTACACCATGACCAAGTGGGCTTTATCCCAGGGATGCAAGGATTCTTCAACATCCGCAAATCAATCAATGTAATTCACCACATTAACAAATTGAAAAATAAAAACCATATGATTATCTCAATAGATGCAGAGAAGGCCTTTGACAAAATTCAACATCCATTTATGATAAAAACTCTCCAGAAAGCAGGAATAGAAGGAACATACCTCAATATAATAAAAGCTATATATGACAAACCCACAGCAAACATTATCCTCAATGGTGAAAAATTGAAAGCATTTCCCCTTAAGTCAGGAACAAGACAAGGGTGCCCACTTTCACCACTACTATTCAACATAGTTCTGGAAGTTTTAGCCACAACAATCAGAGCAGAAAAAGAAATAAAAGGAATCCAAATTGGAAAAGAAGAAGTAAAACTCTCACTGTTTGCAGATGACATGATCCTCTACATAGAAAACCCTAAAGACTCTACCAGAAAATTACTAGAGCTAATTAATGAATATAGTAAAGTTGCAGGATATAAAATCAACACACAGAAATCCCTTGCATTCGTATACACTAATAATGAGAAAGTAGAAGAAGAAATTAAGGAAACAATTCCATTCACCATTGCAACAAAAAGAATAAAATACTTAGGAATATACCTACCTAAAGAAACTAAAGACCTATATACAGAAAACTTTAAAACACTGATGAAAGAAATCAAAGAGGACACTAATAGATGGAGAAATATACCATGCTCATGGATCGGAAGAATCAATATAGTGAAAATGAGTATATTACCCAAAGCAATTTACAAATTCAATGCAATCCCTATCAAGATACCGGCGATATTTTTCACAGAACTAGAACAAATAATTTCAAGATTTGTATGGAAATACAAAAAACCACGAATAGCCAAAGCAATCTTGAGAAAGAAGGATGGAACTGGAGGAATCAATTTGCCTGACTTCAGGCTCTACTACAAAGCCACAGTCATCAAGACAGTATGGTATTGGCACAAAGACAGACATATAGATCAATGGAACAAAATAGAAAGCCCAGAGATAAATCCACATACATATGGACACCTTATCTTTGACAAAGGAGGCAAGAATATACAATGGAGTAAAGACAATCTCTTTAACAAGTGGTGCTGGGAAAACTGGTCAACCACTTGTAAAAGAATGAAGCTAGATCACTTTCTAACACCGCACACAAAGATAAACTCAAAATGGATTAAAGATCTAAATGTAAGACCAGAAACTATAAAACTGTTAGAGGAGAACATAGGCAAAACACTCTCTGACATAAACCACAGCAGGATCCTCTACGATCCACCTCCCAGAATTCTGGAAATAAAAGCAAAAATAAACAAATGGGATCTAATTAAAATTAAAAGCTTCTGCACAACAAAGGAAAACATAAGCAAACTGAAAAGACAGCCTTCCGAATGGGAGAAAATAATAGCAAATGAAGCAACTGACAAACAACTAATCTCAAAAATATACAAGCAACTCCTGCAGCTCAATTCCAGAAAAATAAATGAACCAATCAAAAAATGGGCCAAAGAACTAAATAGACATTTCTCCAAAGAAGACATACGGATGGCTAACAAACACATGAAAAGATGCTCAACATCACTCATTATTAGAGAAATGCAAATCAAAACCACAATGAGGTACCACTTCACACCAGTCAGAATGTCTGCGATCCAAAAATCTGCAAGCAATAAATGCTGGAGAGGGTGTGGAGAGAAGGGAACCCTCCTACACTGTTGGTGGGAATGCAAACTAGTACAGCCACTCTGGAGAACAGTGTGGAGATTCCTTAAAAAATTGCAAATAGAAATGCCTTATGACCCAGCAATCCCACTGTTGGGCATACACACAGAGGAAACCAGAATTGAAAGAAACACATGTACCCCAATGTTCATCGCAGCACTGTTTATAATAGCCAGGACATGGAAACAACCTAGATGTCCATCAGTAGATGAATGGATAAGAAAGCTGTGGTACATATACACAATGGAGTATTACTCAGCCATTAAAAAGAATACATTTGAATCAGTTCTGATGAGATGGATGAAACTGGAGCCAATTATACAGAGTGAAGTGAGCCAGAAAGAAAAACACCAATACAGTATACTAACACATATATATGGAATTTAGGAAGATGGCAATGATGACCCTGTATGCAGGACAGCAAAAAAGACACAGATTGTGTATAGCGGACTTTTGGACTCAGAGGGAGAGGGAGAGGGTGTGAGGATTTGAGAGAATGGCATTGAAACATGTATAATAACATGTAAGAATCGAAATGCCAGTCTATGTCTGATGCAGGATATGACACGCTTGGGGCTGACGCGCGGGGATGACCCAGAGAGATGTTGTGGGGAGGGGGGTGGGAGGGGGGTTCATGTTTGGGAACGCATGTACACCTGTGGTGGATTCATGTCAATCTATGCCAAAACCAATACAGAATTGTAAAGTAAAAATTAAAAATAAATAAATAAATTAAAAAAAAAAAAGAATATTATCAAATTTTTGAAATACAAAATTCGTATTTAAAAGATGATTCTGTAAAAGTGCTACACTCAATATTGAGATATGCAATAAGGACTGAAAATTGATCATTGAATATGAGAAATTGTTATTATTGATCATATTGAAAATAGTGAGTGATGATGACAAGATTCATGGGGCAGATCCAAGTATGAGTTGATGAAATAAATACAGATTATATTAAATATCCCATTGAGATTTTTGTCAATGGGAAATATATAAGTGCAGCGATTAAGGGGCTATGGAGTCAAGAAAGATTTTTTTTTTTTTTTGGTGATTGTGTTTTTTTCTAAAACTGGGATCTGCTGGAAATAGAATTTTCTATCATCACACCAATGAATACAGAGTTTTCTTGCTGTTGTATGTACATTAGCATCCTTAGAAGTAGGTCATTTTGAACTTTGACTCTATCTATGATTTCTTTTAAAATTTCATATTCTCTAAATGCTACATATATCCATTATGAATTGTATTTCCCAGCCACCTCAGTGAAGGCCTCTTTCAATATTCCAGGCTTTAAAATTTCTCTATTATGTGAGAACATTTATTTCAGTAGTTTTCTCATCCTTATCATATATGACATTTTATTATTATCTACTTGCTGACATGTTCACGATATCTAGACCATTAATCTATGGGCTCCAAGGTAAATTTCCTGGGTTTAATCTTCAGTTCTGATATTATTATTTATGACAACTTTGGCAAGTGTCTTATCATTTCTTAGCCTCAGGTTTCATATATCCAAAATGACAAAAATAATAGTAAGCATATTCCAAACTTCTTTTGAGAATTCCACCAAACAAATGTAAATACAAATATAACAGCAAGTAAGTAATAAGTAAGTGATAACTTTGTTAGTGATAACTTTAATTATTATTTGCTTTCATTATATTATATAACATATTATATTAGTATTTATATTATATTATGATATTACATATTATTATTTAAACTTAGACCACCCCCAGATCTCTGGATAATGCTTTTAACAGAACAAACTATAGTTAAATGAAAATTTTAAATTTCCCAAATGTTCATTTAACTAATTTATTCAGTAATGATCTTTTGAGTATTTACATCTTTCATTCATTGTTCTAGACACTTGCTAATAGGTCAATAAAGAACAGCAACAACAAAATGACCAAAAATGGCTTTGATGGAGTATCCGCAACTTTATACATACCAAAGACTCACTTAAAGTGGAAAACTGATACAAAATGTGATATAACTAAAATAAGTCTGTTTGTATAACTATTTATCCCCCAAATATAGAGGTGTTAGATTTGTATATAAAATGTAGTATACGATTATATTACCTTAGAAAATTTAAGAAATTCTGAATTCCAATTTATATCTGGCCCCAAAGATAGTAGATAATTCTATATGTGCTTGTATTATCTAGGCTTCAACTCATTCTACTTATTAGACAGTTATATTTTGAAAGAAATTTATTAGAATGTTCATTAAAAGTTTTCATCCTATTCAAATATATCAAAATATTTTCTGGCAAACAAAGTCTGGGTTTTTGTCATTTTAAAATTTAACTTTGTGGTTATGGCACAAAACCATGATGTATAATATATTTTAGATTTCAGAAAGGATTTATTTTTAAAATTTATCAAAATTTAGAACAAATCGTAAGTCAGTTTATTCTGGAATTTGTTTAAGATTGTATGTATAAAACCCAACAATATTCCTTCATGGGGTCACTTTTTAGAGCAGTGGTCCCCAACCCTTTTGACACCAGGGACATGTTTCCACAGACTAAGATGGGGAATAGTATTGGGATGATTCAAGCACTTTACATTTATTGTGCACTTTATTTCTGTTATTATTATATCAACCCACCTCAGATCATTAGGCATTAGATCCCAGACTAGTTGAGGACTCCCATTTCAGAAAATAAATGTTCACAACAGAAAATCCACATTCTGGTATAGAATAGAATCATAAAGGATTCCATATGGAAAATGTTTACTGCAAAAAATCAAGAACACCCATAGTGACAATGGCTCCTATCCTAACCCAGCTACAATTTTTATTCACATAACTCAAGTTGCGAGGAAAGTCTTACTTTTCCGTACAACACTAAAAAAGAGTTTGCCACCTGCATCTCACCGCATATCTGTAAATAACAGATTGCACCAATTATGTTAGTGTTCTGTTGCTGTGAATTAAAATAAAATGCAGCAGTGGGAAAGATTTATAGGCAAATGGCTCCTTTAGAATTCTAAAGCCGATAAGAGAGAAGTATGAATTATTAAACTGGCTAGAAGCTTTATAGAAAGGCTTGTAATCAAGCTTTGCTTGCACAAAATCAGAAACCTGTGACTAATTTCAAATAATGTTGTTTGCCTAACAAAATGGGACATTTAAAGGTCAACTTTGTAATGAAAATCTGATTTCAAGGAAAGGAAAATGTTACTTTAGCTTATATTTCATGTAGAATAAAATAAATTGCAGAAAATAAAGCGCAGGTCACCTCTAGAAGTTAAATGTTTCTGGTGATAGTCCACAGTGATTTTTAAAATATGATAGAAAGTAATTGAAGAGAACCATTAGAATTTTGCACTGTAAATTAAGATAGCCAAAGTCAGATAAACACCAGTTTTATCTTTACCTTGAGCTAAAAACACAAACTTTATAACAATTGTGCTATTACCTTAGTATTATAATTAGCCCCTCTTTCCTTCAATTTTATTCTAGGGAAAATAAATTGAGGCAGATAATTACTAATGGGGATAGAAAAGGAACTCATAAGAGAGCAATCTGAAATTTTATAGCTTTGAGCACTACATTAGGTATATTTATTAAGATAAAACCTTTTTGCCTTTCTCATCAAAGCTACCCCTTAACTCTCTTCTTTATCTAAATATTTGAAACAGATGGAATGTCAAGTTCATTTTTTTCAATATCCATATTAGAAAAATTTTTTAAAGATCTCTTCTTTCATTTATGGTTTCAGAGATAAAATTCTGCATCAGTAGTAGAAGAAGAGATATTACAACTGATACCATATTTTAAATAGAAAGAATCATAAGAGACCACTGCGAATGGCTATACACCAAAATTTTTGAAAACTTAGGAGAACATTTTAGAGAATGTGAAGAAGATTCTGTAACAAGTTAAACATGAATTTGTCATAGGAAAGTGATTTTGTACAATAAGGGAAAATAAGTTAAAAGGGAAAAATACAAGAAGAAAGAATAGGAAGATGCCTGGGGAGACAAAAGGACTATAGACAACAAATATCCCTATTCCTATACTGCTTTTTTAAAAGTCTGATTCATCACAGCCTGCCTCACACCCTTCAACATCCATGAAGTAAATTTCATTATGTTTTAAGGTGCATCAGGCTTTAAGTTACTCAAACTAATTTAGTTCTCCAAGTATTCCTAAAATCTGGCTGTAACTATAGCAGTAAAGTAAAGCATTTCAATGCCTTAAGGCAAAGTATATTAATTATATAGATTTATTCCAAGGAATAAATAAACCAAGGAACCTATTCTAACACAAATGCTTTTTTCTCACAAACAGATTTAGTTCTAGTGTCACATCTGAACCTAAATATCTTGTAGATTACCCGGTTTTGTTTTCTTTGCATTATGTCATTGATTGCAGTGTTTATCAATGTCATTATAGTTCTTGATTTCAGAACTTTATAAAATAAAAAAATGGATTTATTGTGAATTACTGAGCTCATAAATGAAAATTGCATTGTTATTGATATAAGAGCTTGAAAAATTGTCATAAGATCTAGCATCACATAGACTCAGAATTCTTGTTTTGGAAATTGAGCTCCTGTACTACAAGAACCTTAAGCCATGGGGAGAGATCACATGGAAGGGAACTAAAATGTTTTGTTCTGCAAACAGATGAATTCCCAGCCAATTGTCCACACCTACTGCCATGCACTTGGAGCCCAAATAGAACTTCAGCCTTAGCCAACAGTGACTATACCTGCCTAAGAAACTTCCAGAGAAAACTGGAAGTTTTCTTTGTGATTCTAGAATAACCCAGAGACTGTAGAGGATAAATAAAATATTAGTTGTTTAAAACCATCAAGTTTTGATGTGGTCTATTTTGCAGCAATAGATAACTAAGATTATTACCAAATACCTCAGATTTAATGTATAATGTTATTAAATGTTTTTATGCAGTTAAAATAAATGTATATTCGGCAAGTTTGTGGCATGCTACTGAAGTTAATTTAGTAAATTGGATTGTTAAGATCCTTTTAGCCCCAGAAAGGACATTTGTTCACTAGAAATATTTCTATTTGTATTCATCTATGAAAGATGTTTTCACTTGAAATAGAATTCTGGGTAAGTAGTTATTATAGACCAGCTCTTCAGAGATATAATATTATTAGTAGGCTGACTATTATGCTGTTGGTCATTGAAAAATAATGCATCTTTTTTTTTCTAATTGTCACCTTTAAGGCATTTTTTTTGTTTTTGATATGTAGCAATTTTATTACAGTGTGCAAAGGTTTGATTTTCTTTGTATTTATCCTAAATGGAATTGCTTATGCTTCTTGAAGATGTGACTTAATATCTTCCATCCACTTTAGAAAATTCTTAGATATTTCCTTTTTGAATATCAATATTTCCCATCTTTTTCTTCTCTGCTTCTGATGATTTTTTTTTAGTTATATATTATTGCAACATCTCATGTATCTTGGATTTTCTTTCTTCTTCTCTTTCTCCTTCCTTCCTCTTTTTCCTCTTCTTCTGCCTCCTCTGCCTCCTTCTTTCCCTTTTTCTTCTTCTTTTATTCTCCTCCCTCTTTTCTTCTTCTTCTTCTCTGTATTTCAGTCTGCATAGTGTTTATTAACCTATTCCATTCCAGTTCAACAGTCAGCTCTTCAGTTTTCCAGTATATTCTTAAAATAAATCCATGATTTTTAGATTTCAGAGTATTTATCTATTCTGTTCTAAAACTCTCATTTGATATTTTAAATATATATTCTAGCAATTGAACTAAATTATCCATTCATTTTCCTTGACATACTAATCACACTTATATTAAAGTTCATAACCAAAACTTCAGTATTTGGGCCACCTCAGAACGGTTTCTATATCAATTTTTTCCCCTTATTCTTCCCTTTTAGAGGGCCTAATAATATTTCACTGTGTGTCAGGCATTGTGTTGTGAAATATGAGAGAGGCTTTAGATGATGTTATCTTCCTCCAGAGAACATTCACCAATCCTGACTCAAATTTCTAGAGCAGAGAAAGATCACATTTCATAAGCAACTGAGCTGACTGAAGGCTGCTTTTCATACATTTATTGCTTAATCTATTTCAAGTGCATCCCTTCCAACATGCCAGGTCTTGAACTCCAAATATTCTACATTGTAAGACTGTCAAGATCTTCAATAAACATTTCAGCTATTTTCAAAAAGAACTCTTAGCATCTGTCCCAGTGTATATTGAGATCTGGATACTAATGTTGTTGGACTCACCTGAACATATTTCCCCTCTTTCAAGGGTGTCTGCACTTCTTCTCTTGGATGCCACAGGAGCCCTTGCTGCCTTCACACATGTGTTTCTTTTTCTTTTTTGTTTTGTTTTGTATTTTTCCAGTTTTTCTTACTTTACAACAAAACCATTGTCTAGATAAAAGCTATACCAATATAGCTAAGAGAAGAAAACCTGAGGAACTCTATATTGAATTGAAGAAATCTCTCTAGATACTTTTTACAAATAAATAAATAAATTTGTGTACTGAGATGTCAGCATTATTATATAAAGGAAATACGTTTCCTCCGATTTTTCATCAAATGATGACCATTTATATAGTATCTGAGTGTGTTTTAAAAAATAATATATTGTTTTCTTTTTGTGGGGCAACATTATCTGCAATTTTAACTTGTTTTTTCTTGAATAGAGTGAAATGAAGGAATTGGAGAATTTTCTAAAATGAGTCTAAGCAAAAAATCAATTTTTAATTTATTAAAACAGTGTGCATTTGTAGAGGGATAAACTAACTGACCAATGAACAGAATAGAGTGCCTCTAATGGACTCGTGCGCATATAGAATGTTGACGTGTGGTAGAGATGGCATTATTCACTGGCAAAATAAAGGAACATTTAACAAATAAAGCTGGAGATAGTCCCAGAACACTACCTAATTTATAAAATTTGGAACAAGAAAAACAAAGTCACAGCAGTAAATCATTCTATGGGAAGAAGTAGGATGGCACTGGAATGGTTCCAATAAACAAATATAAGTTTTCTGGAATATTCTAGATCTTGGTTTCCCTGGTGGATTAAAAAAATCACTTGCCCGTTCATCGTGTCTGACTCTTTGCTACCCTATCGACTGTAATCCATCAGTCTTTTCTGTCCATGGCATTCTCCAGGCAAGAATACTGGAGAGGATTGTCTTTCCTCCTCCAGGGGATTTTCCCAACCCAGGGATCAAAGCTGCATCTCCTGCATTGGCAGGCAGGTTCTTTACCACTGGACCACTAAAGAAGCCTTATATATGTTGTGAGATTGCACAAGAATGATTAAGACTAGCCTTGATTAGAAAATCTACAGTGCATTTTCCACAACTGTCAAAAGTGTATGACAACACAGCCCTATATTATTTTACTTGTAGTAAGACATAGCTTCCTGACAAGGCTGTAATTAGAGTTCTGTAGCTTCATGTGAAATCAATGTCCACTTCCTATAGAAAGAAATTATTTAGCATGTCAGTCTTTGCCATTTAAGAGCTGATCAGGGTATCCTAGTGAATGAAATGAGGCTGTCTCTCCTGTTTGTCCCACATAAACAAACACTTCATGGAAACTTTGGAGACTGGCATTGGAAAAGAAATTTGGATGATTATTCCATGCTTCTCATAGTTAAAGATTGTTTACTATAAAAAAATGTACAGCTTTCCATGTGTGTACACAGACCTTTCGGTATTTTTTTTTTTCGTTTAAAAAATGTAAAATGATCAAAACCACTAAGTTTAGGATTCCTTTCAAGTAAAATTCTACTTTTATAGTCATCATATCATTTAGATGTATGAAGTATTAGAGCATTTATATGAGACATAAATTTATTGAATCTAAAAAAGATTTGATCAATATATTGATACTAAGAACCTCAAAGTTTTAAACCAAAATTCCTGCCAATTTTTGTAACTAGAGTAAATGGAAGTGACTCTGTAGAAAAATCATACATGTCAGTACAGAGGCATTATTTCCTCCTTATATATCAGTATTAAGTTCATGCATATTATAACATTTAATTAACCAGTCAAAAATTGGGAGGGAGAAAAGTGATTTATATAGTCTATAAGCTGATAAAATACTATATATACACACACATACATGCAGTCTATAAAATATATACTTTTATAAGACAAAATATAAAATTCTGTATTACATAGGAGGAAAAAAATTCTTATTTTTTCCTGGCACATTTCCACAATTTATTGTTGAATTTTTCAAAAGCAAGTTATGGAGCAGTCTATATTAGACCATTACATTTACCTTAAGTGGCTAGTTACAGAGGGAAATATGAACAAGCCTTCACACACACTCACAAGACCCTCCCAATGGCTAAGTCCAGAGAATGGTCTACTGGAAAAAAGATATTCTTATACGTAAAATAGTTTAACTAACATTATCCTTTGGCTATTAGGTAACTTTAAGTGGTAAATCTTAATATACTTTGGGACTTTTTTTGTATCAGATATTTTGTAAAAACTGTCAAAATGTTTCATAGAAAATTGTTTAGGGCTAAAAAGACCCCCCTCCCCCCAAAAAATCACAAGTACAATTGAATATTTCTCTATAAATTATTGGAAATTTTGCATTTATTCTTGGTTTGGAAACAATTCTAACTCCAAGGGGATTAGTATGCTGAAATGATGAGATTATCTGTCTTTTTTTTTTTTTCCCAAAAAAGTGTTTGTTTTTAGGTTTGATGCCAAAGTGAAAGTCACTCAGCCATGTCTGCATCTTTGCAACCCCATTGACTATACAATCCATGGCATTTTCCAGGCCAGAACTAGAGTGAGTAGTCAGTCTTTCCCTTCTCCAAGGGATATTCCAACCCAGGAATTGAACCCAGGTCTCCAACATTGCAGGTGGATTTTTTACCAGCTGAGGCACAAGGGAAGCCCAAGAATACTGAAGTGGGAACCTATCCCTTCTCCATCAGATCTTCCCAACCCAGGAATCGAACCAAGGTCTCCTGCATTGCAGGAGGGTGCTTTACCAACTAAGCTATCAGGGAAACCTAGAGCACTTTATTATTATTATTTTTTTAAGAAGGGCAAAAACTCTTTGATTCTTTAGATTTCCATTGTACTACCTAATGAATATTTAAAGATTTTGTGGCCATACTTTTTCTTTAAAACTTGTTGGAAATTAATGCACTAGAATGATATCCATTCACTAAAATCCATGAAATTAACAATTATTTATTTATTGATCAGCTGAACCAATTAACCTCCCCTTTACTTGCATTCCCATTGCATATGTGCTGAGTTGCTTCACTCATGTCCAACTCTTGGCGACTCTGTGGACTGTAGCCCACCAGGCCCTCCTATCCATGGGATCCTCCAGACAAGAACACTGGAGTAGGTTGCCATTCCCGCCTCCAGGGGATCTTCCCGACCCAGGGATTGAACCAGCGTCTCTTATGTCTCCTGCCTGCATTGGCAGGTGGGTTCTTTACCACTAGCTTTACCTGGAAAGCCCTGCATACCCATTCAGTTGAGTTTAGTTCAGTCTCTCAGTCATGTCTGACTCTTTGCAACCTCGTGGACTGCAGCATGCCAGGCCTCCCTGTCCATCTCCAATTCCTGGATCTTGCTCAAACTCATGTCCATCAAGTCAGTGATGCCATTCAACCATCTCATCCTCTATTGTCCCCTTCTCCTCCAGGCTTCAACGTGTCCCACCATCGGGATCTTTTCAAATGAGTCAGTTCTTCCCATCAGGTGGCCAAAGGATTGGAGTTTCAGCTTCAGTATCAGTCCTTCCAATGAATATTCAGGACTGATTTCCTTTAGGATGGACTGGTTGGATCTCCTTGCTGTCCAAGGGACTTTCAAGAATCTTCTCCAACACCACAGTTCAAAAGCATCAATTCTTCAGCACTCAGCTTTCTTTATAGTCCAACTCTGACATCCATACAAGACTACAGGAATAACTATAGCTTTGACTAGATGGACATTTGTTGGCAAAGTAATGTGTCTGCTTTTTAATATGTTGTCTCAGTTGGTCATAGCTTTTCTTCCAAGGAGCAAGCGTCTTTTAATTTCATGGCTGCAGTCACCATCTGCAGTGATTTTGGAGCCCAACAATATAGTCTGTCACTGTTTCCATTGTTTCCCCATCTATTTGCCATGAAGTGATGGGACCAGATGCCATTTTCTTAGTTTTCTGAATGTTGAGTGTTTTTTTTTCCCCCCAAATCTACTTTATTTTTATTTTTTTAATTAAATTTTTATTTTTACTTTATTTTGCTTTACAATACTGTATTGGTTTTGCCATACATTGATATGAATCCATCACGGCTTTACATGAGTTCCCAATCCTGAAACCCCTCCCAACTCCCACCCCATATCATCTCTCTGGATCATCCCCCGTGCACCAGCCCCAAGCATCCTGTTGTTGAGTTTTAAGCCAACTTTTTTCACTCTCCTCTGTCACTTTCATCAAGAGGCTCTTTTAGCCTCCATTTACCTCCATTGAATTGGAAACTCCATGAATAACAATACCCTTGTGTTTTACACAAAGTTTGTTATAATGTAGGTTGAGTAATCTAAAGAAAGTGAAAGTGAAGTCGCTCAGTCGTGTCCCACTCTTTGTGACCCTATGGGCTGTAGCCCACTGTCCTCCATCCATGGGATTCTCCAGGCAAGAATACTGACATGGGTTGCCATTTCCTTCTCCAGGGGAATCTTCCCGACCCAGGGATCGAACCCTGGTCTCCCGAATTGCAGGCAAACGCTTTAACCTCTGAGCCACCAGGTAAGCTAAAGAAAATAATGATAAAATCACAAGGAAACAAACTCTTGTGTGTGATTCCCATTTTCACAGATCATCAAAATACTTTGGAATTTTCAGAGAAAACATTTTCTTGATTTACACGTTTATATTCTTGGTCTTTACAAGTTCTGTTATATAAGGCCTTGAGTTTCTAATTATAAATTTGGTGAGAGAGCTACTGAATTATTGTAAAGTATTAAGTTTATATGCAGAAGCTGTGCAGTGAATGTGATTTTACTCATATTAGTATTTTAAGGATAAAATGATGAAAAATACATTTATTGAGCTCCTAATATATCACATGAGTTATTATATGGTTACATAATTAACTTAGTCAGTTTCTTTTAGATGAGATTACTTTAGATTAATAAAGTATATATCCTTTTAACTATAATTTCACAGAACTTTTGGATTTTTATTTTTTCTATTTATGGATATTAAAATAATATGAATCATATTATATAATATGTATAAAAATAAAAAGAATTCTCATATACAATATATTACTGAATATATATATATATATACTGGATATTCCAATTGTTACTATAGAATTTGAGGTAGATGTACAATTCTTTCAAAGAAACTCATTTTCTGAAACCTAAACCACTGTATTGCAGTTTTTTTTACCTCCAGAATATAGCAAAGTAGATGATATAAATTAAACTAAACAGTTACCAAGAAGAAGAAACTCTAGTTAGTTGGTACCTCCTAGAATAGACCAGGCTGCTTTTTCTTTTCTATAATTAAATAAAAGTAATTTGATCAAATATATATGTTAAGATAATAGTTACCCCAAATAAGAAGCTTTGATTAAGTTTATTTGGTGTATCTTGATTTCTTATGTAGCAATTAAAACATCCATCTTCAGGGAAAAAACTGCTTCAAAGATCTTTTATTCCTAGGTAGGGAGTGCATGAATCACTAATTACAACACATTGCTCAGTTTTCTCCACTTAGAGTACTTTCATCTTGTGAGGAGATTAATAGCCATCCTTGAGACACCAGCTGCTTTCTATTTATCAAAGAGAAACCAGTGGCTGGCAGCTCTTTTAGAGGACTAAGGGAAGCTAACACAGGGACTTAACTGCAGGCTGGTAACTTGAGTGTGGAGACAAAGCAAAGACCTCTAGGCACTGATGAGTCCTGAACACTGATTTTTCTCCTGTTTCAGGTAATACACTTAACGTATCTTTGATTATATGCTGTTCATTTTCATTTCTGTGTCTTTGGTCTAAAGCCACATCAGTATAAATGTTGTGCCTCACACTGCTTTAGTGAGAAACCATATTTAAGAAGTATAGAAGCTGATTTTATTGTTTTTAGCAGTGTATTTTTTTCTTCCCCAAATTTTCTAAATAAATTAATTCCTTTACCTCAAGATTATGCAACCTTAAAAACAGGGTACGTCAGAGAAATAATGTCTATGTCCAACAACCAACTTTCTGCCTGAAATTTAGTCCTAACTCTGTACTGTAATCACTTCAAAATACATTTGTTAAAAGAAACTCGAAAGAAGATTCAAGGAAGATGAAAGAGTAGGAAGCAGCAGGAATTTGTCTCCTCATCTAGATAACAATTCTGCTGGCACAATCTATCTGATATAATTATTTTAGAACTCTAGAATCTGTGGAAGGTTTGCAACTTACAAAGACTTGGACAGTGAATTGTGGTTAATTTTGGTCCATTTCAGCTCTTAACACAATAAGCTACCTATCCACCACCCCCAGCCATCTGGCAGGCAGTTGTGTATTAGCTCCTGGAGCACACTGCACAATAATATAGGATTTGAGATAGGTTCTCCAAATACTGATGATCTGTTCTGTGATTCCTGATTGCTGCTTTTAATCACAGAGGGGCAGACAGAGAGGGAGGCAGCCACTGTTGTTGCTAGCCCCTCCCACTCTGGATGAATTAACTTCCAGGGCCTTTAAAGAATCAGTATCCTTTTATTTCCCCCTCATTTTTTTTGCTTTTTGTTCTCATGGGATATAGCCATTAAAGACTAGAATATTCAAAAACAACTGCATATACAGGGGAAATTAGAAAGTGAATTTCCAGGGAAAGATCTAAGAAGACCTAACTTTACATCTCAGCCTGACACTCAGCACAGAAACAACAATCCAAAAAAAAAAGAACAGAAAACCGGAAAAAGTATATGGACATTTATGAGATATAATCACCATGGCCCATTTTAACCACAAGCTAAGGGCCTTCAGAAGGAATAATTTACATAACAACAAAGATTTAAGCAGATCAATCCAATACTATATGTATCTATATTATATATAGATACATCTCCTAAACAATGCTTAGACAGCTTTCAGTGCCCATCCCTTAGTAAGTGCTGAATGTGAATAATTTACACATTTCCACCACAACAAGGTAGGTATCATTTTCTCCTTTATTTCTGGAAGGAATTTGCAGCATAAAGAGATCACCAAATTTTCCCAGTAGGTAGCAAGTAAGAACAGCTGTAGAACACAACATTCAGGCTACCTGGGTGCAAAATTAATGCCTACATTCACTCTGCTTCTAAAGTGGAAATGAAGTTTTTTCAGCAGCATAATGTACATTGACATATTATTGAAAAATTAATTCTGATTTGCCAGAATAAATTAGAAATACAGTAGACAGGAAAGGACTGGTAAACACCTTCTATAACTCAAAGATCCAAAGAATTAACCTAGGCAGAAAGGTTTGAGTAGGCTTCAAATTGCAATATATTTCTTACATGCTAAATCTAATATATCAAAAAGTAGAACATAAGGGAATTTAAAAACACTAGAGGACTACTGAGGCAATATAACATGACTTGGGGTTCAACCATCTCTTATAGTCATTATATAAAAATGAAATAGGAAGGTTAAAGCTAAGATTTCTAGAATACATAGACAAAAATCCAAAAGCTATTTAGTTATGAAGCTTAATCTGGATGTTAATTATAATTTAGAAGAAGATATAAATTTCAAAGACCTATTTTAGGCAGTGTTTTATATTATCTGCTTGACAATATGGAATGAGTGGGTGATAGTTGCTCAGTCATGTCCAACTCTTTGGGATCCCATGGACTATAGCCTGTCAGGCTCCTTTGTCCATGGAATTCTCCAGGCAAGAATACTGAAGTGGGTTGCCATTTCCTTCTCCAGACAATATGGAATTACCTGAAAACCAAATAGCATCACCAACTCAATGGACATGAATCTGAGCAAGCTCGGGGAGATAGTGAAGGACAGGGAAGCCTGATATGCTGCAATCTGTGGGATGGCAAAAACTTGTACATGACTGAGCGACTGGATAACAAAAACCAAAACCAAAGAGAAAATATAAGAGTAACAGAGAGGGGACTTCTCTACCTTTCATTCTTTGGAGTGCATGTGTTGCATTTCTATAATACCACAACCACATTAGAGTAACACAGGACTGAAATGATGTAGATTAATCCAGCCCTAAAAGTAACAGTTAGTTACATTACTGTATAAATTGTTATATATGGAGGGCTTGCATCAAAGAGTCAATAAAGTGTACACTTTGTTTCACTTGCACAACTCCTGGAAATATTCAGAAACACCATTCATGAGAAGGAATATAAAACAAGGGTAGCAATTTTCATAGATCCAGATCCTATCCATTTTATCATTTATTTCAGAGGGCGAGTACTTGAAATTCAATTCTACTTGATTTATCTACTATAATAATACATTCAATGTCATTTTAAATTGTGCTTGGTATTATAGAGTAGAAAATGAGCTTCCTGTCTCAGAATATTGCTATGTTGAAAGATTTTAACAATAAATATATATAGTTGTTTCTATTAAATAATTTGAGTTGATGTAAGACTTTAAAATGAAATTAAATCATATGTTATAATAAAAAGAGAATATTGACTCTGTGGTCTATGATATAAGAAATCTCTGTCCCAAACTGACTCCAGACCCTGTTTTCTACTGAGATATTTGTTCTGAATATGTATCCACTAACCTTGGCAGTAGTACACTGAGATTGGCATCTATTTTGCTATAGGGCTAAGGTTAAGATTTCCCTGGTGACTCAGAAGGTTAAGAATCCCCCTGCAATGCAGGAGACTCAGGTTTAATCCCTGGCTCAAGATCCCCTGGAGAAGGAAATGGAACCCACTCCAGTATTCTTGCCAGGAGAATTTCACAAACAGAGGAGCCTGGCAGATTACAGTTCATGGGATTACCAACAATCGGACACGACTGAGCAACTAACACACCCACCCATACACACAAGGCAGGGCTGGGAAAACCTCTGAATGACATCATTTTGCAAGTGAGACAACATTATATTCCTCTCAGAGACTAGTAAAAGGAGGTCCCCAAAACTTAAATGACTTACTTGAAGTTAAACAGCTGTGAGATAATCATTGTTAGCTTTGAAACAATATCATTTTATTTCAAACTTTATCATAGCTGCCTCTTGAGATTGTAATTATGGGCATTAAAACATGAAATTTTAGCTCATTCTTGGTTTTGCTGTACAGTATTAATGTGAGAAATGTAAATACATGTTTTAAAAATCCAATTAAAATCTCATGTATTCAAATCGCCCTATATTATTTAGATTTAAAAAATGCTTACATAATATGTGTTTTCAAATTTTCTTCCTGTTGTAATCCTGGCATAATTTTTAGCATGGCATCTATTATATTAGTGTATTCCCTGTTAGAATATAATGTGTAGAGTGATCAAAAATAATCTTCTCAGAGCGCCATGTGAAGTAATTTTTTTAAGATGAATTCTAGTTTAGAAATACTAAGGATAATGGATTAGTAATTCAAAAAAAAGTTTCAAAGGAATATGTTTTAAAGCTCATTCTACTGAGGCTAAATTTCATAAGTCACTAGCATGACATGCCTGGACCTAGGTAGAATTAAGAAAAATTTTGTAAAGCAATGTTTAAGAGTTTCTTCACTCCTTTGATCTTATTTCTCTGCAGGGAGTAATTTTTGTACATAGACATGAAGTCAGCTGATCCTTGTCATTTGGTTCAGTTCAAGCCCTTCAGTCATGAGCAGTGTCCACTGAACTGCAGATTCTCATCAGAGAACAAGGCCACCTGTGAAAGCAAACCGTGATGTATAGTCTGACACTGTTACCCTGAAGAGCTAACCTTGACACTGGTGAAGCCCAAATTAGTATCAAATCCTTACCTCATCTTTCATTAAAAATCATCCCTCATGGGTCACAGCTTTGTCCAGATGTTTGGAAGCTAAGTGTAATTTAAAACAATTTCTTATCTTTAGCAAATATGAACTCACCTGTGTAAAACTTAAACAAATAGAGTCTAGGGGGAAAAAAGAAAGACTTAATCTACTTTTGTTATTAGTAGTTATAATTTTTATTACTTTTTCCATTTTTGTACTCAATTCCTAAGTAATTCCACTGTAATAGTATTATTTACATAATTTACGGTACATGATTTTAACTTTCTTGAGTGTCACACAACAAAAATGTAAAAGTTTTTGCAAGTGCATTATACTTGAGTGGTCCTTATTTAATAATTTTTTAAATAACAGATTCTGAGAAGAAAATGTATGGCTTCTAGAAAATTTTTCTGTGTGTGTGAGAGAAATTTTGGTAGCTTTTTGATGATGCAAAGGCACATTCATATATATTGAAATAGTGAATAAACAAAGAGGTAAGATTGCTGCATTGAAGAATATGAGTATGTACATTGGTTCGATATTGTTACATTTCTCTCCAATGTAATAATGCCAATTTACTTAGTCAAAATGAGTGGATGGGCATATTTGATTTTTTCTTTGTGTCCAGGAGCATTTTCTAATTCAGGCATTCATCTTTTACTTATAGGATGTACTTCTTTTTATAGTACATTTTATTTGTTGTTAGTATTAATCTATGGTTAATTATAGGCATTGTAAAATATTTTTCCTAAAATTGACTTTAAAAGTAAATTAGGAAGTTATGTAATAGAAGATAATGTGATGTTTTCTTGATACTATCTGAATATAGTCAAATCAGAAATCTTGTTTTTTTTAATTTGTTTTTAATCAGGGAAAATTGTTTTATACTGTTGTATTGGTTTCTGTCATACAGCAACACAAATCAGCCATAATAATACATACATCACCTCCCTCCTGAGCCTCCCTCACCTCCCGTCCCCTCCAAATGCTCTAGGTCATCACAGAGTACCAGGTTGGGCTCCCTGTGTTATAAAGCAACTTCCCACCAGCTATCTATTTTACACATGGTAGTGTATATATTTTCGTCTCTGAATTTATTTTTCTTGGGGATGGTCTTGATCACTGCCTCCTATACAATGTCACAGACCTCTGTCCATAGATCTTCAGGCACTCTGCCTATCAGATCTAACCCCTCGAATCTATTTCTCACTTCTACTGTATAATTATAAGAGATTTGATTTAGGTCATCCCTTAATGGCCTAGTGGTTTTCCCTACTTTCTTCAATTTAACTCTAAATTTGGCAATAAGAAGTTCATGATCTGAGCCACAGTCAGCTCCTGGTCTTGTTTTTGCTGACTGTATAAAGCTTCTCCATCTTTGGCTGTAAAGAATATAATCAATCTGATTTCGGTGTTGACCATCTGGTGATGTCCATGTGTAGAGTCTTCTCTTGCTTTGTTGGAAGAAGGTGTTTCCTATGATCACTGCGTTCTCTTGTCAAAACTATATTAGACTTTGCCCGGCTTCCTTCTGTATTCCAAGGACAAATCTGCCTGTTACTCCAGGTATTTCTTGACTTCCTACTTTTGCATTCCAGTCCCCTATAATGAAAAGGACATCTTTTTTGGGTATTAGTTCTAGAAGGTCTTATAGGTCTTCATAGAACCGTTCAACTTTAGCTTCTTCAGCATTACTTGTCAGAGCATAGACTTAGATTACTGTGATATTGAATGGTTTGCCATGGAAATGAACAGAGATCATTCTGTTGTTTTTAGGGATGAATGCAAAGAAGTAGAGGAAAACAATAGAATAGGGAAGACTAGAGATCTGTTCGAGAAAATTAGAGATATCAAGGAAACGTTTCATGCAAAGATGGGCACAATAAAGGACAGAAATGGTATGGGCCTAAGAGAAGCAGAAGATAAGAAGAGGTGGGGAGAACACACAGAAGAACTGTACAAAAAGGATCTCATGACCCAGATAATCACGATGATGTGATCACTTACCTAGAGCCAGACATCCTGGAATGCAAATTCAAGTGGGCCTTAGGAAGCATCACTACCAACAAAACTAGTGGAGGTGATGGAATTCCAATTGAGCTATTTCAAATCCTAAAAACTGATTCTGTGAAAGTGCTGCACTCAATATGCCAGCAAATTTCAAATTTGGAAAACTCAGCAGTGGCCACAGGACTGGAAAAGGTCAGTTTTCATGCCAATCCCAAAGATTCAATGCCAAAGAATGCTCTAACTACCACACAATTGCACTCATCTCACACGCTAGCCAATTAATGCTCAGAATTCTCCAAATCAGGCATCAACAGTACATGAACCGTGAACTTCCAGATGTTCAAGTTGGATTTAGAAAAGGCAGAGGAACCAGAGATCAAATTGCCAACATCTGTTGGATCATTGAAAAAGGGAGAGGGTTGCAGAAAAATACCTACTTCTGCTTTATTGACTATGCCAAAGCCTTTGACTGTGCGCACCACAACAAACTATGGAAAATTCTGAAAGAGATGGGAATACCATACCACCTGACCTACCCTGCCTCCTGAGAAATCTGTATGTAGGTCAAGAACCAACAGTTAGAACTGGACGTGGAACAACATACTGGCTCCAAATTGGGAAAGGAGTACGTCAAGTCTGTATATTGTCACCCAGCTTATTTAACTTATATGCAGAGTGCATCATGAGAAATGCTGGACTGGATGAAGCACAAGCTGGAATCAAGATTGCTGAGAGAAATGTCAACAACCTTACATATGCAGATGACATCACAATTATGGCAGAAAGCAAAGAACTAAAGACCGTCTTCATGAAAGTGAAAGAGGGGTGTGAAAAATTGGCTTAACTCAACATTCAGAAAACTAAGATCATAGCATCTGGTCCCATCACTTTATGGTAAATAGATAGGGAAACAATGGAAGCAGTGAGAGACTTTATTTTTGGAGTCTCCAAAATCACTGCAGATGGTGACTATAGCCATGAAATTAAAAGACGCTTGCTCCTTTGAAGAAAAGTTTTGATCAAACTAGACAGCATATTAAAAAAAACAGAGACATTACTTTTTCAACAAAGGTCTGGCTAGTCAAAGCTATGGTTTTTCCAGTAGTCATGTATGGATATGAGAGTTGGACTACAAAGAAATTGAGCACTGAAGAACTGATGCTTTTGAACTGTGGTGTTGGAGAATATTCTTGAGAGTCTCTTGGACTGCAAGGAGATCCAACCAGTCCATCCTAAAGGAGATCAGTCCTGAATGTTCATTGGAAAAACTTATGCTGAAGATGAAACTCCAATACTTTGACCACCTGATGGGAAGAACTGACTCATTTGAAAAGACGCTGATGCTGGGAAATATTGAAGGCTGGAAGAGAGGGGGACAACAGAGGATGAGATGGTTGGATGGCATCACTGATTCAATGAACATGAGTTTGAGTAAGCTCCGGGAGTTGGTGATGGACAGGGAAGCCTGGCGTGCTGCAGTCCATGGGGTTCCAAAAAGTCGGGCATGACTGAGCGACTGACTGAATGTATATATTTCTATGCTTCTTTCTGCATTTATTCCTCTCTCTCCATCCCCACTGTGTCCACTTAGAAGGGAGAAATCTTAAGTTTTAAATTAATTTTTATTTTGAAATAATTTTACATTTTCTCAAAATTTGTAAAATACTTGACAGTTGCTATATACCTTCTCTCAGCTTTCCCCAAAGATAATATCTTAATAATCACTCTACATTTATCAAAACTAAGAATGTAATATTGACCAAACATTCTTAACTAAAACTATAGATTTTGTTCAAATTTCAGTACATTTTGCATTGATTCTTTTTTTCTTGTTCATGATACTTTGTTGTATTAGGTCACCATATCTTTGTCTCTAGTAGATGATAATTTCCAAGAGTTTCTTTGTTTTTCATCACCTTGACTCTTTTGAAGAATAATAGTCAAGATTTTATAAAATATTTTTCAATTTGGATTTGTTTATAGTTTTCTTACAATTATATGTATTTTAAGAGAAGTGAACTTATGGCATTATATCAGGATAAATGGCCCCAATATTACTAAATAAGATTGACTATTTCATTAAGGTGGGATTTGTTAGGTTTGTCAAAGAGAAACTTTTCTTTCAAGTTTTCTTTAAAATAACTATTTCTATCTCTCCTTAGTTTTAGATGTTAGATTCTTAATCTTTTATATTTTTACTTTGGTTTTCACTTATAAAGATACAGTTCCCTATCTGATGGTATTAACTATTACCCTATGAATTCTTCAGCAAATTTCATAGTTCTGCTTTTTCCATTTTTTACCTTTAAACTTCCTGAAATTAACATTGTGACTGAAGAGAGTCATAGATCTAATACACTGTCAAGGAGATAATCAACATTTCCAGCTTTCCAGGTGTGTGTATGTGCTCAGTTGCTCAGACATTTCTGATTCTTCATAGTCCCATGGACTGTAGCCTGCCAGGTTCCTTTGTCCATGGAATTTTACAGATGAGAATACTGGACTGGGTAGCCATCTCCTCTTCCAGGGGATTTCCCCACCCAGGGAACAACCCCAAGTCTCTTGAGTCTCCTGCATTTGCAATAGATTCTTTACCACTAGCGCCACCTGGGAAAAATTATATACTTTTCTACCATTTGGTCACTCACCTGGAACCAGACATCCTGGAGTGTAAAGTCTAGTGGGCCTCAGGAAGCATTACTATGAACAGAGCTAGTGGAGGTGATAGAATTCCAGCTGAGCTATTTCAGATCCTAAAAGATGATGCTGTGAAAGTGCTGCATTAAATATGCCAGCATATCTGGAAACTCATCAGTGGCCCCAGGGCTGGAAAAGGTCAGTTTTAATTCCAATCCCAAAGAAGGGCAATGCTAAAGAATGTTCAAATTACCATACAGTTGCACTCATTTCATATGCTAGCAAAATCATGCTCAAAATCCTTCAAGCTAGGCTTCAGCAGTACATGAAATAAGAAATTCCAGATGTAAAACCTGGATTTCGAAAATCCAGAGGAACCAGTGATCAGATTGCCAGCATATCCTGGGATCATTGAAAAATCAAGGGAATTAAATATATATATATATATATTTATGCTTCATTGACTATGCTAAAGACTTTGACTGTGTGGATCACAACAAACTGTGGAATATTCTTAAAGAGATGGGAATACCAGACCACATTACCTGCCTCCTTAGAAACCTGTGTGCAGTTAGAGGCAACAGTTAGAACTGGACATGAAACAACTGCACTAGTTCAAAACTGGGAAAAGAGTACGTCAAGGCTGTATACTGTCACTGTGCTTATTTAACATATGCAGAGTACATCATACAAAATTCTGGACTGGATAAATCTCTATCTGAAATCAAAATTGCCAGAGAAATATCAACAACCTCAGATATGCAGATTATACCACTCTAATGGCAGAAAGTGAAGAGGAACTAAAGAGCCTCTAGATGAATGTGAAACAGGAGAGTGAAAAAGCTGGCTTAAAACTCAACTTTCAAAAACGAAGATATGACATCCAAACCTATCATTTAATTGCAAACAGATGGGGAAAAAATGGAAACATTGTCATATTTCATTTTCTTTGGCTCCAAAATCAATGTGGACATTGACTAAAGCCACAAAATTAAATACACCTGATCCTTGGAAGAATAGCTATGACAAACCTAGACAGTGTATTAAAAAGCAGAGACATCACTATGCCATCAGAGGTCCATCTAGTCAAAGCTATGATTTTTCCAGTAGTCATGTGTGGATATGATTGTAGGAACATAAAGAAGGCGGAATGCTGAAGAATTGATGCTTTTGAATGGTAGTGCTGGAGAAGACTCTTGAGAGTCCCTTGGATAGTAAGATATCAAACAAGTCAATCCTAAAGGAGATCAACCCTGACTATTCATTGAAAGTACTGATGCTTAAACTGAAACTTGAATACTCTAGCCACCTGATGTGAAAAACCAGCTTATTGGAAATGACCCTGATTCTGGGAAAGATTGAGGGCAGGAAGAGAAGGGTACAGCAGATGATGACATGGTTGGATGGCATCACTGACTCAATGGACATGAGTTTCAGCAAACAGGGAGATAGTGAAGGACAGAGAAGCCTGGTGTACTGTAGTTCATGGGGTCACAAAGAATCAGACACGACTTAGGGACTGAACAACAAAGAATTTCTAAAATTTATTTCTTGGTACTTTATAATATTTTGTTATTCTAAATGGTGTATTATAAAATTATGTTTCATAAATACTTGCTGCTAGTTTAAAAGTATGCAGACTTCCCCAGTAGCTCAGCTGGTAAAGAATCCACCTGGAGTGCAGGAGACCCCAGTTCAATTCCTGGACTAGGAAAATACCCTGGGGAAAAGCTCAGCTACTCACGCCAGTATTCATGTGCTTTCTTGGTGGCTCAGACTATAAAGAATCTGCATGCAATGCAGGAGACCTGGGTTTGATCCCTGGGTTGAGATCTTCTGGAAGAGGGCATATCAACCCCACCCCAATATTCTTGCCTAGAAAACCCCCATGGACAAAGAGCCTGGTGGGCTACAGTCTGTGGGGTTTCAAAGAGTCAGACATGACTGAGGGACTAAGGACACATACACAGAAGTATCCATTTTTAATATTAGCTTAATTTTATATCCAGAAAATGGTTATCTTATTAACTTTAATAAATTTCATGTTTTCTGGTGCTTTCTACTTTGAAAGTCATCTATGAAAAACTATAACTTTCTTACTTTCTAATATTTCTGTCTTGTTTTACTTGCCTTATTGTGCTGACTAGATCTCCATGAAATTTCTGAATAGGAGTTAAAACAGAGGGCATCTTTAACATGTTCCTGATTTTGACTGAAAACCGACTTATATTTAACATATCATATAGATTTTGAAAGATATCCTTTACCAGAATAACAATATTCCTTTTTATTCTCTAGTTTGCTAATGTGGTATTAATTTTTAAAAAATATTTATTAGAAATATATTTTGAATATTATCAAATTCCTTATCTAACAAGGAATTAATTCCTTCTTTCAATTAATTTGATGAAACACTGTAATAAGTCATTTTATGTAAACACAATATAATGATAAACTCATTTTATAGGCACTACTGCAGTGTTGTTCAGTTGCTCAGTCATGTCCAGCTGTTTGCGACCCCATAGACTGCTGCTTGCCAGGCTTCCCTGTCCTTCACCATCTCCCAAAAGCTTGCTCAAACTCGTGTCCATCGCGTCTGTGATACCATCCAACCATCTCGTCCTCTGTCATCCCGTTCTCCTCCCCTGAATAGCATGTCTTAAATTTATTAAGAAGAGCTGAACATATTTATGGATAGGATTCATCTATAATTTCCTTATGTGTTCTGCCAATATATGGGAGAACAGATAAGGAATATGATTTTTGCTTGTTTTCTAGGAATTTTGTGTAAGTTTGAGATTTTAAAAATATTTTTAAAAATATCTCATGAAAATATGGGCCTGGTATATTATTCTGGATAAATTATTTTACAGGTCACATTTTTTAAAAAAACTATAAGACTATTTCAGGTTTAATACTTCCTTTTTAAATGAGATTGATAATTTTTATTCTTTTCCAGAAAGCTGTTTATGTTTTCTAAGTCTTTAAATCAATTGCAAATATCTACATAGACTAGAGGAGAGAGGTCAAAGAGAACAGCTGAGTTTCTCCAGAAAAAAAGTATGATATGTATGCACAAACACAGACATGAAGAATGCCTTCAAAAGTTTCATTGCTGAAACCTGTGATTATGCTATTGTACATGACAGAGGGACTTTGCAAGTGTAATTAAATGGACTGGAGAATTTATTCTGAATTATCTTGGAGGGCCTAAGAATATCACAATGTTTCATATTAGAAGGTTATAGAAGGAGTCAAATTTAGAGCAGTGGAATAGGTAACAGTAGAAGCAAGAGAATGAAATCATGTGACGGTAAACAAAGCAATGCCACAAACCTATAGCACTTGGAAGAAGCAAGAAATAGGTCATCCCCAGGAATCTTCAAGAAAGCAACCTGCCAACACCTTCATTTTAGCTCCATGAGACTTATTTTGGATTCCTGATCTCCCCAAAAATAAGAAAATTAAAAATAAAACAAACAAAATAATTAAAGCCATAAAGTTGTTGCAATAGTTTAAGCAACAATAGGAAACCAGTGTAGATTTTGGCACTGAAAGTGGGATCCTTATGTAACAGATACTTAAAAATGGAGAAGTAGCTTTGGAATTAGTTAATGTATCAGTTCATTTCCTTTCAGGCACTCAGTCATGTCCAACTTTTTGAGACCCCATGGACTGCAGCAAGCCAGGCCTCCCTGTCCATCACCAACTCCCAGAGCTTACTTAAACTCATGTCCATTGAGTTGGTGATGCCATCCAACCATCTCATCCTCTGTCGTCCCCTTCTTCTACCTCCTTAAATCTTTCCCAGAATCAGGGTCTTTTCAAATGTGTCAGTTCTTCCCAAAGTACTGGAGTTTCAGCTTCAGCATCAGTCCTTCCAATGAATATTCAAGACTGATTTCCTTTAGGATGGACTGGTTGGATCTCCTTGCAGTTCAAGGGACTCTCAAGAGTCCTTTCCAACACCACAGTTCAAAAGCATCAGTTCTTCGGTGCTCAGTGTCTTTATAATCCAACTCTCAAATCCATACATGACTACTGGAAAAACCTTAGCTTTGACTAGCCAGACCTTTGTTGGCAAAGTAATGTCTCTGCTTTTTAATATGCTGTCTAGGTTGGTCATAGCTTTTCTTCCAAGGATCAAGCGTCTTTTAATTTCATGGCTGCAATCACCATCTGCAGTGATTTTGGAGCCCCCCCAAAACAAAGTCTGTCACTGTTTCCCCTGTTTCCCCATATATTGCCATGAAGTGATGGGACTAGATGCTATGATCTTAGTTTTCTGAATGTTGAGTTTTAAGCCAACTTTTGAGTGAAAAAAATTAATATATAGGGCCTGGAATAACATTGAATAATAAAAATATATTTTTGGATTAAATTGTTATTAGAAATATTGAAAACTGTTGGTGAGGGCTCAGAAGGAATAAAATTCATAGTAGATGATGCACAAGTCTTGAAGCATTCTCAGGGATCAGGCAGAGGAAACTGAGAAACACACTAAAAACAAAACAAAACTATCAGTTCAGTTCAGTTCAGTCGCTCAGTCGTGTCCGACTCTTTGCGACCCCATGAATTGCAGCATGCCAGGCCTCCCTGTCCATCACCATCTCCCGGAGTTCACTCAGACTCACGTGGTCCACTGGAGAAGGGAATGGCAAGCCACTTCAGTATTCTTGCCTTGAGAACCCCATGAACAGTAGGAAAAGGCAAAATGATAGGATACCAAAAGAGGAACTTCCCAGGTCATTAGGTGCCCAATATGCTCCTGGAGATCAGTGGAGAAATAACTCCAGAAAGAATGAAGGGATGGAGCCAAAGCAAAAACAATACCCAGCTGTGGATGTGACTGGTGATAGAAGCAAGATCTGATGCTGTAAAGAGCAATGTTGCATAAGAACCTGGAATGTCAGGTCCATGAATCAAGGCAAATTGGAAGTGGTCAAACAAGAGATGGCAAGGGTGAACGTCGACATTCTAGGAATCAGCGAACTAAAATGGACTGGAATGGGTGAATTTAACTCAGATGACCATTATATCTACTACTGCGGGCAGGAATCCCTCAGAAGAAATGGAGTAGCCATCATGGTCAACAAGAGTCTGAAATGCAGTACTTAGATGCAATCTCAAAAATGACAGAATGATCTCTGTTCATCTCCAAGGCAAACCATTCAATATCACAGTAATCCAAGTCTATGCCCCAACCAGTAACACTGAAGAAGCTAAAGTTGAACGATTTTATGAAGACCTACAAGACATTTTAGAACTAACACCCAAACAAAACTATATTTTCATAGAAAACTTCCACATCTTCATAAACAGAATATTTGTTTTTGTTGTTCAGTCACTAAGGCTTGTCTGACTTTTTGTGACCCCCATGGACAGCAGCACTCCAGGCCTCCCTGTTTCTCACCATCTCCCAGACTATGCTCAAGTTCATGTCCATTGAATCGGTGATGCGGTCCAACCATCTCATCCTCTGTTTCCTCCTTCTTTTGCCTTCTATCTTTCTCAGCATCAGGGTCTTTTCCAGTGAATTAGCATTTCTACTCAAGTGGCCAGAGTATTGGAGTTTCAGCTTCAGCATCATTCCTTCCAGTGTGTGTTCAGGGTTGATTTCTCTTGATGTCATTCAGTCTCTCCATCATGTCTGACTCTTTGTGACCCCATGGACTGCAGTGTGCCAGGCTTCCCTGTCATTTAGTATCTCCCTGAGTTTTCTCTAACCCATGTCCATTGAGTTGGTGATGCCATCCAATCATTTCATCCTCTGTCATCCATTTCTCCTCCTGCCTTCAATCTTTCCTAGCATCAGGGTCTTCTCCAATAAGTCAGCTCTTCACATTAGGTTGCCAAAGATTTGAAGATTCAGCTTCAGCATCAGTCCTTCCAGTGAATATTCAGAGTTAATTTCCTTTAGGATGGATTGGTTTGATCTCCTTGCTGTCCAAGGAACTCTCAAGATCTTCTCCAGCACCATAGTTTCAAAGCACCAATTGCTCAGCAATCAGCTTTCTTTATGGTCCAGGTCCAACTCTCATATCTGTACATGACTACTGGAAAAACCATAGCTTTGACTATACAGGCCCTTTGTTGGCAAAGTGATGTCTCTGCTTTTTAATACACTGTCTAGGTTTGTCACAGCTAGTCTTTCATGGAGCAAGTATCTTTCATTTTCATGGCTGCAGTCACTGTTCACAGTAATTTTGGAGCCCAAGAAAATGAAATCTGACACTATTTCCATTGTTTCCCCTTCTATTTACCATGACATGATAGGAGTAGATGCCATGATCTTCATTTTTTGAATGTTGCATTTTAAGCCAGCTTTTTTGCTCTCCTCTTTCACCTTCATCAAGAGGCTCTTTAGTTCCTCTTCACTTTCTGCCAATAGAGTGGTATTATTTGCATATCTGGGGTTGTTGATATCTCTTCAGCCTCTTGATTCCAGCTCGGGATTCATCAAGTCTGGCATTTCATATGATGTACTCTGCATATAAGTTAAATAAGCAGCATGACAAGATAGAGCTTAACTTACTCCTTTCCCAATTTTTAACCAGTCTGTTCTTCCATGTCCAGTTCTAACTATTGCATCTTGACCTGAATACAGGTTTCTCAGGAGGCAGGTAAGGTGATCTGGTATTCCCATCTCTTGAAGAATTTTCCGCAGTTTGCTGTGATCCACACAGTCAGAGGCTTTGGCATAGTCAATGAAGCAGAAGTAGATGTTTTTCTGGAATTCTCTTGCTTTTTCAATTTCCCTTAGGACTGACTGGTTTGATCTCCTTGCTGTAGAAAGGACTCTCAAGATTCTTCTCCAGTACAACAATTCGAAAGCATCGATTCTTTAGCATTAAACGTTCTTTATGATCCAATTTCTATATCTGTCTGGAAAGCAGAATATTAGTTGACATTAAAATACTGAAGGTGAAGGCTCAAAAGAAAATGCAGAACATATTGGAAACCTAAGGAAAATAGATACTGGCTATAGAGTGGCAGAAATCTTGAATTGCAATTTACTAGTAATGTATCAACTAAGTGATTAAGGGTTACTAAAATTAACTATTCATAAAGTTTAGCACATTGTTAACATTCATTGACGATTTTAATCCCATGTTCCAAAACAAGGTTGACTGACAAGGAGCAAGGCTATATCGATGTATATACACCTGCAAGCCACAGAAGTATCAGAACATTCAGTTTGCTGGTAAGTTATAGAAAGCAATATCCTCAAAGATTAAATCACATAGTATTTATACTCCAGACTGTTCAGAGTTTCCATGATACTCAGGGTAGCTTGCTCATTCTCCAGCCATTTCCTTACTAACCCTACAAATTTACCTTAGATTATAAGTAGCTCCAGGTTCTACTTTCACTACAGAGACAAAGTAACTTACAAGGAATTTACTCTAAGAATGTATTTATGAAATGAGCTTGTTAATTTGTATGAGGTGATGGATGTTGACTCCTGGAGGTAAAGAGTGCTTTGACTGGCCATCTAACATTGCATTAAAGAATAGATGCTTTGATGCCAGGAACACACATGAGTTTTAATACTGGTTTTATCATGTTTTAAGTATCATATTTCTACTCTGTAAATGAAGATAAGAACAATGACCCCATGAAGTTTTGGAGTTAAAGGAAAAAACTTGTGTAAAACATCCAGCACATTACCCAAGACACAACGGGTAGATGTCAGCTAAAGAAGAAATCTTGTTTTCCTGTGGTAAACCTTCTTGAGATTCTGTGCAGCTGAAGTTGCTGGTTCTACTTAAAGGGAATTTAAGGCACCTAAATATATTGAACTCACTGAAAGTTCTATGAAAATGAGCTATTTAATGTATCTTAAATCTGTCTCAGCTAGTTCTCCTTTATGACCCAAAATGACATGGCTCAGATGCTCATGGGGAAGGACTGACTGTTACTTACCTCTGGTTTTTAACAAGGTCATCATCCGACAGCTCTACTAATGGGTTGCACCAGCCTGAAGGACGAGGCCATACCGTATGGCATCTGTGTTCATTACAAAGTCCCAAGCTACCATGCCAAGTGTCACCAGCACAGATATTAAATTTTCCCTTCTGAAAGACAAATAAAAAAGAGTAGGAAATAGGAAAGAAAATTATCGTTATACTTATGAGAAGTATATAATAAAGTAAATGGAAGTTAATTCAGCATGTTAAAGGATCAGAGTCAAAAGTTAATTTTAATAATGATATATCTGACTTTCTTAATATGACATGAAATAATATTACTGTGTTTCTGCCAATTTCACAGCAGTGGATAGCCTTGGGTTTAGATTGAAAGAACAAATATTAATAGATAAGACTCAGTGTTTAGGAAATAATTAGTAAGGAGTCATTGTGGTTCATTTATTCAATTTATCTAGCTATTAATTCAACCCCAAGCTTAAGAATAAGAACAGAATGGGTCCAAACTAATATTCTAGAAGTAGTTCAGTATGGCAGAGACTAGTAATGGTATATGCTTAGAGTAAGGCGGGCATACCTAAATCAGAGAATGTTCAGAGAACAAGGTTAAAATCAGAACAAAGTGAAGGAAGATAAAACAGGATAGCGGACAGTTAAGTAAGATAAGGGACCTAAGTCCAAGGGGGTAGTAGTCTTAGGAAAAAAAATCACAATAGAGTGTGCAGGGAGGAAAAATCAAGCAAAATATATTAAAGTTATAACCACTGTACCAATAAAAGAAAAAGAAATTAATTTATGTTAATAGAGAAAACTTATACTTCAACCTCATAAACTTTTTATTATTGCTGATAAGTTGACAGCCAGTTGTGGTTAACTGGTTAATTTTTAGAGATTAAGTAGTTGTGAATATTTGAAATTAGCTGGATGGCAAAAAGCTACAGTGAAGTAGGAACAGAAAGGGCATAATAGAGAAAATATGACCAATAAAATCACTTATAATAATTTTGAAAAAATTATCAAAAATTGCCATAAATATTTTTCTAACTTAAAGTGTCAAAAATGCTTTTAATATTAGTCACATGTACCTAACTCAAATAAAACTATGCTTTTTTTCTTTAGAGGAAATTGTTACCATATTACATCAATAATATGGTGAGAATTGATATTATAACTTCTATACAAATTTAATCAGAGAAATGTAATGATTTTATTAAAGCCTCTTCTGTGTTATTTTATGGGGACTGTATCAATTAAATGAAATACATGTGAGAGCTGATGCTGGGAAAGATTGAAGGTAGGAGCAGAAAGGGACAACAGAGGATGAGACGGTTGGATGGCATCACCGACGCTGTGAACACGAGTTTGAATAAGCTCTGGGAGTTGGTGATGGATAGGGACTTCATGCTGCAGTCCTTGAGGTTGCAAAGAGTCAGACATGACTGAACGACTGAACTGAGACATATGGGAGCATTTGAGTAATGTAAATCAATGTAAGAAATGAGAGGTTGAGAAATCATTCCTAAAAATTGAAATATAGTATGTCACAAAATAGTTTTCCACTGAGATTTAGCTAAATTCTGCCACTAATAGACACTCCCACTACAACCCCAATATTATTCTAATAATAAATAATTCAGCTAAAACAAATCAAAGATCATTGATATTAAATTATTGGGGGTAGAAATCTAGCAAACTGCTGAATTATATCAGACTTTAAGCATCTCTTTAACAGGGTACAATTTAATCAGGTAGATGGTATCCATTCCATTCATCAGGAGACAGCCAATGTCTTTCAAGTAGGTAAGATTTTCATTTTACATTGATACAGAAAAGTATCTGCCGTCTATGGGGTCACATAGAGTCAGACATGACTGAAGCGACTTAGCAGCAGCAGGTGTTACAAATAACCTATTTATGATTTAAAGTATATTGGAGAATATGCATAGTTTATAATATGTGCAAATACTATACAATTTTATATAAGAGACAAATGTTTGTGGATTTTGGTATCTGTTGAGGGTCTTCAAACCAATCCCCCACAGATCTCAGAAGACAGCTATACTCCATTGTTTCATAAGCAGCAGAAAAGATCATGAATTAGCACAGAGTTTATAATTCAAGCTTCTTAGTCTTTGATATATTGCAGCTAGCTAATAAACCTTTTTATCTTGGCCTTATCATCATACATCACGTTCTCCCTTTTTAAAATTGGGGAAGTATTTTGCAATGTCGATAATTTATTTTTCTTTTTTATGACTCACTTCTTACTGAAATGTTATTAGTACATGTGTGCAATTTAGGTTAGAGGATAACCCTGATCAGCTAATGTTCTCTAAAGAAAGCACAACACTCGGGCAATCTGTTACTCATTGCTCCATTAAAATCCAAAGTTTCACTAATGAGTATAATGAATGCTCAGAAATGGGTCTTCATCAGTAAAGACAGTATTCTGTTGTATGGTATGAAGAATGTTACAGATGGGCTATCCCTGGTAAAATTAGAGGCTTTCACATTATGTATTTTGGTTCTGCTGAAAACATTTTGGAGGCCTAGCCTACTTTTATACTAACCTGGGATAGGAAGTCAGTGAAAGCTCTAGGTTTTACTCCTGTAACTAGGTTTGCTCCCTCAATAGTCCTGGCATCTAGTTCAAAGCCAGATGTCAACTGTAAAGCCCAGAACCTTGTTCATAGAGATTCATTATATCTACCTCAGGCAAACTTTGATGTAAGGTGGGGTTGGGGCTCCTGAAAGGACAGAGTGCAGCGACTTTATCCAACATCTGGTTAATAAATATTGGTTTCCTAAGCATCTGTTTAAGGGAAAAAATGTGTTCATAAGGCTTGCAGTTTAGATGGGGCTCTGGGGTAAGAGTATAGCTCAACATCATTCATCTCAAAGCTATTTGGTAGCTACTATATATCTCTCAGGACTTCCCTGGTGGCTCAGTGGTACAGAATCCACCTGCAGTACAGGAGACACACGTTCAATGCCTGGGTTGGTAAGACCCCCTGGAAAAGGAAATGGCAGCCCACTCCAATATTCTTGCCCAGGAAATCCCATGGTCAGAGGGATTTATGACCTGTAGTTCTGGTGGGTTACAGTCCATGGGGTCGCAAAGAGTCGGACTATGACTGAGACACTAAACAACAGTTTATCTCTCAAAAAAAAAAAAAAAAAAGAGAGAGAGAGAGAGAAGGTCTGATTACCCCAGAGCAGTTAGCAACAGTTTGTGCAATGACCTATAAAATGCTCTGAATATACACAGATGCAGAAGTCTACACTAAGACATCTCTTGGACTTGGAAAGAAATCCAAGTGCAATTTTGTTACTAGGGTATAAAACACTACAAAGTATACTATTTAACTATCAACTTTGAGTTTTCTTTTTCTTTTTTCACCCCAATCCCTCTGTCTTTAATAGTGTTCTCATTGGCATAATTCCCTATTATATAGACATACTTATACCTCATAAAGCAATTTACTGATTAAAGGATTCCTTATCACTCTAGCATTCTGACAGCTGAGCTGGAGTTTTCTAATTATGACAACACAGAGAGGAAAACATCTGCAGTCTGCCAGAGCTGAAGATCAGCAACTCTCCTTAAGCAAAGAAAAGAGCTTTTGGATACTTTCAATATTTGAGGGATTAAATGAAATTTGGCTACTGATGTTTCCTTGAGTAGTCCTATGGAAGCTCAGGGGAGAGTCTGAGTGTGTGTAACAAGATAAAGGGAAATTTAAGAATGAAAAGAAGCATGTATTGTCCAATAAATTTTAATAGTGGTTTACAGCTCCTAAGTTAGGTTTAATAGATAGTATTATAAATATCAAAAGTCTTTCCACTATAACGTATAGGTTTGGTTACTTATTCACAAGGCCATTACAAAATATGTTAGCATTAGTATATCAGACCAGTGGACTAACTCACCCATTCTTAACTTGGCTGTGGCAATATAATCCTTCACTGACAACATTTTTAGAGCATGAATATCTCAGTTGGTCTCTATATCACTTTAGAAAAATCTTAAACTCTTTAGCGTAATATGCTGCTGCTGCTGCTGCTGCTGCTGCTAAGTCGCTTCAGTCATGTCTGACTCTGTGTGACCCCATAGACGGCAGCCCACCAGGCTTCCCGGTCCCTGGGATTCTGCAGGCAAGAATACTGGAGCAGGTTGACATTTCCTTCTCCAATGCATGAAAGTGAAAAGTGAAAGTGAATTCGCTCAGTCGTGTCCGACTCTTAGCGACCCCATGGACTGCAGCCCACCAGGCTCCTCCATCCATGGGCTTTTCCAGGCAAGAGTACTGGAGTGGGGTGCCATTGCCTTCTCCTTAGCATAATATATGTAACCCTTAATGATTAGACTGGCTCCACCCTCAGTTTATTCATCTCCTGCCCTAGATCTGTAAACTCCTCCCCTTTCTAGCTGGAGCCCTTGGTCCCTAGAAACATTTAATACTGATTTTTCTGCTGTCAAGGAGGGTTGCATGGAATCCTGTTCATGGTGCCTGCTGGCAAAGAGTGGCCACTGGTGACCCACTGGTCAGACAGATGTCTACACTATACTTTACTATGTCTCTAAATAAGTAAATAAGTGAACAAGCAAAGGATCAGGTGTATAAGAATACTATCAGCATTCTCTTAAAGCCTGGCATTCACAACTGCAAAAAATACTCCAGGTCTCATACACATTTGTTTCCCCAAAATAAAACTAAAATTTTCAGACAAATCATTGGTACTTCATCTGTACTTCTATGGAGAAGGAAATGGCAACCCACTCCAGTACTTTTGCCTGGAGAATCCCGGGGACAGAGGAGTCTGATGGGCTGCCATCTAGGGGGTTGCACAGAGTCGGACACAACTGAAGTGATTTAGCAGGGGCAGTAACATCTCTACTTCATTTAACAGTGATAACAAATATTAAATTGATAATAATTTTGAAGCACTATATTATCCTGCTTCCAAAACTTTCTAGATTTCTGCCTGACCTTGTAAGTAAAAAAGTTTATCATTGTCATAGTGTTTGACTTATCTTTTTCAGTTGTTTTACTATACACTGTAATTGTTCTCACTAGAGCATATACATTCTTACAAACCAAATCCACATAGCTGCAAATAGAGCTCTATGGCTTATTTTAGTTATATAATACTTCCCAACACCATACTAAATTCTAATCTGAATCTGGAAATTTCTAAGTAAATAGTTTTATCCAGATCATTTAAAAGACATGTTAAATGAGATTATCCATATTGTTTAATCTAAAATTTTTTAACTTTTTACATTAAAGGACTTTTTCTGAGCATACTATAGAGTGATGCTACAAATAAAAAAATGAGAAAACATATATAAAGTGACCTCAAAAAATAAAGTATCATCCTAATGCAAAATGTGATCATTGAAATTGTAATTATGTTTTATCATTATGCAACTATATGTATAGAAAGTGAAAAATATGAGCCACGTAGTTATGTCCAGCTCTTTGTGACCCCATGGACTGTGGCCCTCTGGGATTCTCTGTCCATAGAATTCTCCAGGCAAGAATAGTGGAGTGGGTAGCCGTTCCCTTCTCCAGGAGATCTTCTGGACCCAGGGATTGAACCTAGGTCTCCTGGATTTCAGACACATTCTTTACCATCTGAGCCACCATATATGTATAATTATAAACATAAATATATTTATTTTTTAGAATTATGATTATAATCTCTAGATAATTGTTAATCTATGTCTAGAAACAGGCTAAAACTGCCCTGATATTTCAACGTTCCTTATTTTCAATATATGATGAAAGTAAGTACATTGCATTCTTTGGACCTGCTTATATCCAATCTTCCCCAGTGACTCAACCTGATAAAGAACCCACCTACCAATACAAGAGATGCAAGAAATGTGGGGTAGATCCCTGGGTTGGGAAAATCCCCAGGAGAAGGAAATGGCAACTCATTTAAGTATTCTTGCCTGGAGAATTCCACGGACAAAGGAGCCTGGAAGGCTGCAGTCCATTAGAACACAGAGTCAGACTAAGCTGTAAGCTCATGCACATTCTTACCAACATTTGATGATTTATCAGACATAGGTTTTCTACTGATTTCCATATTATTCAAACCTCCAGTCTTCATCTGTACACATGTGATCTCAGGCAGATAATTTCTAAGCTCTTTCACGTAACAGTCATGATGACTGAATGAAGTGAAGTCATAGCAGAAAGAATAGGGAACCAAGAGTCAGAACACCTGGATTTGGATTCTAAACTTTCTGTTTTCTCTTTGTGTGAAATCACTTCACTTCTCTGAGCCTCAATTCCTTCATCTGTAAAGTGGAAATAATGATGCTAAACATTTCTATGCAGAATAAGAAAGATATTGAAAAGTGTTTTTGAGAATATAATATTTATTAGGTGTTTTTCTTCTCCAGTCTCAATATAACTTTGGAAATTTGAAGATATACCACAGGTCATCTAAGTTATATATCAGATTCATTTGATACAAATGGAAGCAATTACTGAGGGCTTAAAATGTGCCAGACTCTGTACTAAACACTTTAATTGCATGATCTTATTCAAAACTCATAAAAAACCTCAAAAGTATTATTATTCCCACGTATATTAAGGAACATATCATGTTATGTTATTACGATGGTGTGATCACTCACCTAGAGCCAGACATCCTGCAATGCAAATTCAAGTGGGCCTTAGGAAGCATCACTACCAACAAAGCTAGTGGAGGTGATGGAATTCCAGTTGAGCTGTTTCAAATCCTAAAAGATGATGCTGTGAAAGTGCTGCACTCAATATGCCAGCAAATTTGGAAAACTCAGCAGTGGCCACAGGACTGGAAAAGGTCAATTTTCATTCCAATCCCCAAAAAAGGCAATGCCAAAGAATGCTCAAACTACCACACAATTGTACTCACCTCACACACTAGCAAAGTAATGCTCAAGATTCTCCAAGCCAAGCTTCAACAATACATGAATCATGAACTTCCAGATGTTCAGGCTGGTTTTAGAAAAGGCAGAGGTACCAGAGATCAAATTGCCAACATCCGCTGGATCATTGAAAAAGCAAGAGAGTTCCAGGAAAACATCTACTTCTGCGTTATTGATTATGCCAACGCCTTTAACTGTGAATCACAATAAACTGTAGAAAATTCTGAAAGAGAGGGGAATACCAGACCAATTGGCCTGCGTCTGGATAAATCTGTATGCAGGTCAAGAAGCAACAGTTAGAACTGGACATGGAACAACAGACTGGTTCCAAATAGGAAAAGGAGTACGACGGCTGTATATTGTAACGCTGCTTATTTAACTTATAGCAGAATATGTCATGAGAAACGCTGGGCTGGAAGAAGCACAAGCTGGAATCAAGATTGCCAGGAGAAATATCAATAACCTCTGATATGCAGATTACATCATGCTTATGGCAGAAAGTGAAGAAGAACTAAAGGCATTCTTGATGAAAGTGAAAGAGAAAAAAACTTGGCTTAAATCTCAAAATTCAGAAAACTAAGATCATGGCATCCGGTCCCATTACTGCATGGCAAATAGATGGAGAAACTGTGAAAACAGTGGCAGACTTCATTTTGGGGGGGCTCCAAAATCACTGTTTATGGTGACTGCAACCATGAAATTAAAAGACGCTTATTCCTTGGAAGAAAAGTTATGACCAACATAGACAGCATATTAAAAAGCAGAGACATTACTTTGCCCACAAAGCTCCATCTAGTCAAGGCTATGGTTTTTCCAGTAGTCATGTATGAGGTGAGAGTTGGAAAGCTGAGTGCCAAAGAATTGATGCTTTTGAACTGTGGTGTTGGAGAAGACTCTTGAGAGTCCCTTGGACTGCAAGGAGATCAAACCATCAATCCTAAAGGAAATCAGTCCTGACTGTTCTTTGGAAGGACTGATGCTGAAGCTGAAACTCCAACACTTTGGCCACCTGACGCGAAGACTGACTCATTTGAAAAGAGCCTGATGCTGGGAAAGATTGAAGGCGAGAGAAGAAGGGGACAACAGAGGATGAGATGGTTGGATGGCATCACCAACTCAGTGGACATGAGTTTGAGTCATCTCCGGGAGTCAGTGATGGATAGGGAGGCCTGTTGTGCTGCAGTCCATTGGGTTGCAGAGTCAGACACGACTGAGCAGCTGAACTGAACTGAACTGAACTGAACTGAACTTCCTCACTGATGTTGAGGAAGCTGAGTCACAATAAGCTTAAGTAATTTGCCCAAATGTGTATATACATACATATATATACATATATATATATATATATATATAGTTACAGACGAAGACACTGAATTCTTACATGCCAGGGAAAGAAAAGTGAATCTTTTAGAGCAACAATGTCTATGTTCAGAAATTTAAAAACATCTTTCTTACTGGCCATGTGGCAAGAAAAAATAAGAATTAAAATAAATTAGATGCTGTCATATAAAAATGGAAAACAAACAAGAGAACTAAAAGAGGATTCCAGTTTCTAGGATTAAATTTGCAAAAGCAGGTGTCATCAAGTCACGGATCTCAAGGTTTCCAGGTCTTTAGGTTGCTTGTTCAGTGCTACTGTTTTTAGTTCATTGTCTCATCCCCTTAGAAACATTCTCCAGAAATAGACTTCTAGATCACTCATCTTCAGCTTCTCTCTTCCTCTCTGAAATACATGATGAATGATATTCACAGTCACAATAAACACACATGGACTTAAGACCTGAGAAAATGGAAAAAAAATGCATGAGTTATGTGCAATTCTTGCCATGATTGTTATTAAAATTCCTCTCATACTCCCAGTTAAATGATACTGATGTCATTATACAAAAACCCTATATTTGTCCTTATTTTAAATGGAAACCCAAATTTTAGTAACTCAAACTATAATAGTAACAAATTCCTCAAACACAACAGCTTGTCATGATGCTGATCTTAAAATTGTCTTTCACACTATAATTCGGCAGCCCAAGTGCTGGGTTATACAAGTTTGCTTTTGGTTCAAAGTGACATAAAACTTTAATTGACATAAATAAAAATGAAAATGGCTTTTTCATGCAGTCACTAAGTCCAGAAACAGGGTTTCCTTCAGTTATGATTTGATCCAGAATTGCATCATGGCACTCGGGCCCTGGCTTTTGTGCAATGTTCTTTCCTCTTCCTTGTGCCCAATTTATCCTGATTGCACCCTCCTCACACTGTATAGTAAAAATATTTGCACTATATTCACACTCCACATCATTGTCATACATATTGCTTAAAGAGGACACACATTCATCCCCAAGCTTCCAGAATAGATCATGAAACTGAGGCTGCTAGGATCAGTTTATGTCACATGCAGACATGAGCCAGTTACTCAGGCCTAGACTAGAATGCATTGATTGGCTTAGCCTTGGTCACAGGTTTTATACCCGGAGGATAAAGTTTGCTTCCTAGAAACTACAGAGCCTCCCTCCTTCAATACATACACATCAAAAACATCAGAAGCTATTAGAAATGAGAAAAGAAGCTAATGCAGAGAATATAATGTGAAAATTCCACTTTTAAGAATATATACTCTCTAAAAACAATTTGTTCCCCTCTAAATGGCCAGATAGAACAGCCTTTCTTTTATTAAGCCTCATTTTTGCCCATTAATTCTACCCATCAATTTGCATTCTTCTCTTGCAGACCCACAGAACAGACTGTGTCTTTTCCATGTGCTGGTATCTATGGCTGATATTTATCAATAGGATATCTTATTCTCTTAGTTACTTTTATGAATAGTAAAAGTTTAGCTTCTGATATATTTGATGCACCTAAATAAGGATATTTCAGGAAAATAAAAAGTGTATAAATATTCAATATATCTGTGATTTCCAAGAAAAAGCAGTGGTTTATGAGGCCCTATCTTGACAGTTCATAGGAAAAAGGTAATTCATATATAAGTGTTAATCAAAACACAATCAGTATTCTGTAGTGGATTGGTTAGATTATTGATGAAGGTGACTAGCCTCCTTGTTTCTGGATGGGAAAAAATATACTTTGTTTAACTTCTTTAATGCCAAGTTAATAGAAGCACTTTGGAGCAGCTGAAGTCCTTGGATCTTGAACAGAATGATTTTAGCCCCTTAGTTCTTCACAACAGGGAGTCGGAGAAAGCGTGGCCAGTTCTCTTTTTAGTTTATTGAAAGCCCTTCCCACTCTGCAGGAGTTTAGAGATATAGCTAGATGTTTGCCTCTCCCCAGGACCCCAAAATGGCATTCCTTTTGGATAAATCTTTTACAATTCTCTTATCTTAGTCCAATCATTCATTTAAAAGGGTTGTGCCTTTCCCATACCAGCTCTTGTCTCATTTTTCATGGAAAGAAATTCTCTTATTTTTCTGTAGTTGAGGGGATTTTGACCTTAAAGGAGGCAAAAAACGAGTCTAAAACCTAAGAGGCTTCTTAGAGTGTAGTTATGAATTACATTGGATAGTAACCATAGAAGAGTATTTAGAATTACACTCGTGTTTTTCCTCATCCCATACCTGACAAATGAATTGATAGATGTGACACAATCCATTTTATTTCTGGTTAACAGATGGTGTGTTCCAATTAGATCCTGGTACATTTTGAATTGTGATAGGTCTACTGGAAGGGAAATTTGTGGTGTCTCAATCATGAAAATAAAACTATTCTAAATTCCTTTTTGAATGATATGCTCCTTTTCATTCCTACTGTGTGTGGAATCTTTATCAAAATGGTCTTGCATATACATACTACACAGTTTAAATTAAATTGTCAAAGCATTGTAGGAAAGAGTCACATATTTCATTATATTAGGCATGGCACTTACTGAGAACAGCATTGAAAAATTAAATCAGTTAACAATATATTAGGGAAGGAAGACAAGTTATAAACATGAGTTATAGACATTTAAACTGTGGAAATCTAAGTGAACACCAGCTAGACAACTTAATCTTTGAAAACATTTGATTTCATCCGGAATATGCTGATAACCACTTTTTAAGTTGGCAGTTTATTGGTACTAGGTTAAAAGATGATTATTTTAAAATGTGTATATCTTTACAATGTCTTTTGAATTATCTATTTTAAAATCTTTGTTTTTAGAAGAGTATATACGATGACATAATTGTCTTATTTCAGTAATAATTAAAAATATAAAAATTCAGATTTGTTTTTTCTTTTTCATTTAAATATTTTTTCTTTAATTTGTGCAATGTTGTGTTTCTACCATTCAACAATGAAAATCAGCCATATTTATATATACATCCCCTTCTTCCCTAGCCTCCCTTCCCTCCCCTTTATCCCATCCGTCCAGGTTATCACAGAGCACCACATTGGGCTCCCTGTCCTACACAGCGACTTCTCACCAGCTCTCCATCTCACACTTAACAGAGTATATATGTTGGATGATGTTCTCTCCATTCATCCCACTTTCTCCCACTACCATCGTGCCCACAAGCTCACTCTCAAAATCTGCATCTCCATTCCTTCCCTGAAAATACATTCATCAATATCACTTGCTTTTTCAGGTTCCATATATATGTATTAATATATATATACTTGTTTTTCTCTTTCATATTTACTTCACTCTGTTTAACAGGCTTTAGGTTCATACATCTCACTAAAACTGATTCTTAGAAATGGTCTCTATTATTTCTTCCTAATAGAGACAGTGAAATAAATACAATAAGAAAATTAGCATGTCAGATTTCCTGGCGAAATACCATTCTTTACATATATGTGTTTGTATAAGACCTAAAATAATGATTTAGACACCTCATAACCACAAATTTGCATTCTGTCTAATAACATGGATTAACAGATATAAACAAGAAACTGTATCTAAAACATCATAAAATTAAAGATGTGTTCCCCATCAAGGATCACAGCTTTGTCATGGTGAAGGAGCTTGTGTAACTCAGTGAAACTATGAGCCATGCCTTGCAGGACCACCCAAGATGGACCAGTCATAGTGAGTTCTGACAAAACGTGGTTCACTAGAGGAGGAAATGGCAACCCACTCCAGTATTCTTGCCAGGAGAACCCCATGAACAGTATGAAAAGGCAAAAAGTTATGACACCTGAGGGTTAGCTCCCTATATTGAAAGGTGTGCAATATGCTACTAAGGAAGATCAGAGGGCAATTACTCAGAGCTCCAAAAATAATGAAGGGCTAGGCCAAAGTGGAAATGAAGCTTGTGAATGTGTCTGGTGGTATGGTGAAAGTAAAGTCTGATGCTGTAAGAACAGTATTGCATAGTGTATACAATATTATGTCCATGAATCAAGATCAGTTGGACATGATAAAGCACGAGATAGCAAGATTAAACACTAACATCGTAGGGATCAGTAAATTAAAATGGATGGGAATGAACAAGTAAAATTCAGATGACCATTATATCTAACACTGTGGGCTAGATTTCTGTAGAGGAAATGGAGTAGCCCTCATAGACAACAAAAGAGTCTGAAATGCAGTATTTGGGTGCAGTCTCAAACAGAATGATCTTGGTTTGTTTCCAAGGCAAACCATTCAACATCAAATTTATTCAAGTCTATACACAGTCATTGATGTAAAAGAAGCTGAACTTGATCAATTCTACTGTTGAAGACCTACAACATCTTCTAGAACTAATAGCAAAAAACTATGTCCTCATAATAGGGGATTGCAATGTAAAGTTCAGTTCATTTCAGTCACTCAGTCATGTCTGACTCTTTCTGACCCCATGGTCTGCAGCAAGTCAGGCTTCCCCGTCCATCACCAATTCCTGGAGTTGCTTCAGATTCATGTCCATCGAGTCAGTGATGCCATCCAACCATCTCATCCTCTGTCATCCCCTTCTTCTCCTGCCTTCAATCTTTCCCAGCATCAGGGTTTTTCCAATAAGTCAATTCTTCGCATCAGGTGGCCAGAGTATTGGTGTTTCAGCTTCATCATCAGTCCTTTCAATGAGTATTCAGGACTGATTTCCTTTAGGATGAACTGGTTTTATCTCCTGCAGTCCAAGTGACTCTCGAGAGTCTTCTCCAACACCATGGTTCAAAAGCATCAATTTTTTATATTCCAAATCTTACATCCATAGATCACTACAGGAAAAAATATAGCATTGACTAAATGGAACTTTATTGGCAAAGTAAAGTGCTTTTTATTATGCTGTCTAGGTTGGTCATAGCTTTTCTTCCAAGAAGCAAAAATCTTTTAATTTCAGGGCTACAGTCACCATCTTCAGTGATCTTGGAGCCCCCCAAAATGAAGTCTGCCACTGTTTTCACTGTTTCCTCATTTATTTGCCATAAAGTGATGGGAACAGATGCCATGATCTTCATTTTTGAGTGTAGAATTTTAAGCCAATTTTTTCACTCTCTTCTTTCACTTTCATCAAGAGGCTCTTTTGTTCTTCTTCACTTTCTGCCATAAGGGTGGTGTCATCTGCGTACCTGAGGTTATTAATATTTCCCCCAGCAATTTTGATTCCAGCTTGTGCTTCATCAAACATGGCATTTTGCATGATGTACTCTGCATATGAGTTAAATAAGGAGGGTGACAATATACAGCCTTGACATACTCCTTTCCCAATTTGGAACCAGTCTGTCATTACATGTTCAGTTCTAACTGTTGCTTCGTGACCTTCATACAGATTTCTCAAGACACAGGTCAGGCAATCTGGTATTCCCATCTCTTGAAGAATTTTCCACAGTCTTTTGTGATCCACACAGTCAAAGGTTTGGGTGTATACAATAAAGCAGAAGTAGATTTATTTTTTCTGGAACTCTCTTGCTTTTTCGATGATCCAATGGATGTTGGCAATTTGATTTCTGGTTCCTCTGCCTTTTCTAAATCCAACTTGAACATCTGGAAGTTCACGGTTCATATACTGTTGAAGCCTTGCTTGCAGAATTTTGAGCATTATTTTGTTAGCATGTGAGGTGAGTGCAATTGTGTTTGCACAATCTTTGGCAGGTAGTTTGAACAATCTTTGACATTGCCCTTCTTTGGAATTAGAATGAAAACTGACCTTTTCCAGTTCTGCGGCCACTGCTGTTTTCCAAATTTGCTGGCATGTTGTGTGCAGCACTTTCACAGTATCATCTTTTAGGATTTGAAATAGATCAACTGGAATTCCATCACCTAAACTAGCTTTGTTTCTAGTGATGCTTCCTAAGGCCCACTACTTCGCATTTCAAGATGTCTGGCTCTAGGACAGAGTTCACACCATCATGATTATCTGGGTCATGAAGATCTTCGTATACTTTTTCTACGTATTCCTCCCACCACTTAATATTTTCTGCTTCTGTTAGTTCCATGCCATTTCTGTCCTTTATTGAATTCATCTTTGCATCAAATGTTCCCTTGGTATCTCTAATTTTCTTGAAAAGATTACTTTCCCATCCTATTTTTTTCTCTGTTTCTTTGCATTGATCACTGAGGAAGGCTTTCTTATCTCTCCTTGCTATTCTTTGGAACCCTGCATTCAAATGGGTATATATTTCCTTTTCTCCTTTACCTTTAGCTTCTCTTCTTTTCTTAACTATTTGTAAAGCCTCCTCAGATAAACATTTTCCTTTTTGCATTACTTTTTCTTGGGGATGGTGTTGATCACTGCCTCCTGTACAATGTCACGAACTTTCATCCATAGTTCTTCAGGCACTCTGTCTATCACATCTAATCCCTTGAATCTACTTCTTACTCTCACTGTATAAACATAAGGGATTTGATTTATGTTATACCTGAATGGTCTAGTGGTTTTCCATACTTTTTTCAATTTAAATCTAAATTTGGCAATAAGGAGTTCATAATCTGAGCCATAGTCAGCTCCCAGTCTTGTATTTGCTGACAGTATAGAGCTTCTCCATCTTTGGCTACAGAGAATATAATCAATCTGATTTCAGTGTTGACCATCTGATGTTGTCTCTGTGTAGAGTAGTCTCTTGTGTTGTTGGAAGAGTGTGTTTGCTATGACCAGTGTGTTCTGTTGGCAAAACTCTGTTAGCCTTTTCCCTGCTTCATTTTGTACTCCAAGGTCAAATTAGCCTGTTACTCCAGGTATCTCTTGACTTTCTACTTTTGCATTCCAGTCCCTTATGATGAAAAGGACATCTTTTTTGGGTGTTAGTTCTATAAGGTCTTGTAGGTCTTCATAGAACCGTTCAACTTCAGCTTCTTCAGCATTACTGGTTGGGACATAGATTTGGATTACTGTGATACTGAATGATTTTCCTTGGAAACGAGCAGAGATCATTCTGTCATTTTTGAGATTGCACTGAAGTATTGCATTTTGGACTCTTTTGTTGACTATGAGGGCTACTCCATTTCTTCTAAGGGATTCTTGCCCACTGTAGTAGATATATAGGTCATCTGAATTAAATTTGCCCATTTCAGTCCATTTTATTTCATGGATTCCTAAAATGTTGATGTTCACCCTTGGCATCTCCTTTTTGACTGCTTCCAATTTACCTTGATTCATGGAACTAACATTTCAGGTTCCTATGCAATATTGTTCTTTACAGCATCAGACTTTACTTCCATCGCCAGTCACATCCACAACTGGGTGTTATTTTTATTTGGTCCATCTCTTCATTCTTTCTGGAATTTTTTCTCCACTCTTCACCAGGTGCATGTTGGACACCTACCAACCTGGGAGTTCATCTTTCAGTGTCATATCTTTTTGCATTTTCACACTGTTCATACTATTTTTGCCTTGTCTAAACAATTAAACTGTGAGTCATGCCGTCTAGGGCCGTCCAAGATGGAGGGATTATGGTAGAGAGCCTAATAAAACATGGTCAACTGGAGAAGAGAATGGCAAACCACTTCAGTATTCTTGCTTTGATAACCCCATGAACAGCATGAAATGCTAAAGTAGGAAGTCGAGAGATACCTAGAATAACAGGAGTACAAAATGAAGCAGGCCAAAGCCAACAGAACTTTGTCAAGAGAATACAATGGTCACAGCAAAAACCCTTTTCCAACAACCCAAGAGATGACTCTAAACATGGACATTGAAGATGGCCAATACCAAAATCAGACTGACTATGTTCTTTGCAGCCAAAGGGGAGAAGCTGTATATATTCAGCAAAAGCAAGACCTGGAGCTGACTGTGGTTCAGATAGGGACCTCCTTATTGAAAAATTCAGGCTTAAATTGAAGAAAGTAGGGAAAACCACTAGGCCATTCAGGTATGACCTAAATCAAATCCCTTGTGATCACACAGTTGTGGTGACAAATAGATTCAAGGGATTAGATCTGGTAGACAGAGTACCTGAACAACTATGTACAGAGGTTTGTAACATTGTACGAGAGGGAGAAACCAAAACCATTCCAGAAAGTAAGAACAGAAAGAAGGCAAAGTGGTTGTCTCAGGAAGTTTTACAAATAGCTGAGAAAAGGAAGGAAGCAAAAGGCAAGGGAGAAAAAGAGAAACATGCTCAACTGAATGAGTTCCAGACAATAGCACAGAAAGATAAAATGATCTTCTTAAATGAACAATACAAAGAAATAAACAATAGAATAGAAAGGACTAGAGGTCTCTTCAAGTAAATTAAAGATATCAAGGGAACATTTCTTGCAAGGCCAAGCATGATAAGGGATACAAACATTAAGTACCTAATAGAAGCAGATGAAATTAAAAAAATGTGGCAAGAATACATGAAGAATATACAAAAAAAAAAAAAAGATTTTGTTAGTATGGATAACTGTGATGGTGTGATCAGTCACCTAGACCCAGACATCCTGGAGTGTAAAGTCAAGTGGGTCTCAGGAAGCATTACCATGAACAAAGCTAGTTGAGGCAATGGAATTCCAATTTGAGCTATTTCAAATCCTAAAAGATGATGCTGTTAAAGTGTTACACTCTTTGGAAAATTTAGCAGAGGCCACAGGACTGGAAAAGGTCAGTTTTTATTCCAATCCCCCAAAAAGAGCAATGCCAAAGAATGTTCTAACTACCATACAATTGCACTCATTTCACATGCTAGCAAGGTTAGGCTGAAAATTCAATCTAGGCTTCAGTAATACATGAACCCAGAGATTCCAGATGTACCAACTAGGTTTTGAAATGGCAGGAAAACCAAAGATCAAATTGCCAACATTCGTTGGATCCTAGACAAAGCAAGAGATCCAAGAAAACGTCTTCTTTTGCTTCCTTGACTTCACTAAAGTCTTTAACTGTGTGGATCACAACAAACTATGGAAAATTCTTAGACAGATGGGAGTGCTAGATCACCTTACCTGCCTTCTAAAAAACATGAATGAGGATAAAGAAGCAACTGTTAGAAACAGACATGAAGCAACTGATTGGTTCAAAATTGGGAAAGGAGTAAGACAAGGGTGTGTAGGGTAACCCTGCAGAGTTCATCATGCAAAATGCCAAGCTGTATGAATCACAAGCTGGAATTAAGATTGCTGGGGAAAATATCAACAAGGTCAGGTATACATATAATGCCACTCTGTGAAGAAAGTGAAGAGGAACTTAAGAGCCTCTCTATGAGGATGAAAGAGAAGAGTTAAAAAGCTGGCTTAAAACTCAGCATTCAAAAACTAAGATCTTGGCATCCAGTCCCATCACTTCATGCAAATAGAAAGGGAAAAAGTGGAAGCAATGACAGATTTTATTTTCTTCGGCTCCAAAATCACTGCAGACAGTGACAGCAGCCATGAAATTAAAAGACACTTACACCTTGGAAGGAAAGCTATGACAAGCTTAGGTAGCATATTAAAAAAGTAGAGACATCACTTAGCAAGAAAAATTCCATATAGTCAAAGCTATTGTTTTTCCAGTAATCATGTATGGAAGTGACAGCTGAACCCTAAAGACGAGCAGCCAAGAATTGATACTATGGAATTGTGCTGCTGGTGTAGACTCTGTAGAGTCCCTTGAACTGCAAGGAGATCACACTATCAATCCTAAAGGAAATCAACTGTGAATATTCATTAGAAGGACTGATGCTGAAGCTGAAGCTGTAATAATTTGGTTACCTGATGGAAGAGCTGATTCTTTTGGAAAAGACACTGGTATTGGGAAAGACTGAAGGCAAAAGGAGAAGAGCGCAGTAGAGAATGAGATAGTTAGATAGTATAACTGCCTCAATGGACATAAATTTGAGCAAACTCTGGGAGGTAGTGGAGGACAGAAGAGCCTCTTCTGCTGTAGTCCACGAGGTCACAAAGAGTAAAACATAGCTTAACTACTGAAAAACAGCAATAGAGTTGTGTTCCTGAGATCTTTTAGCCAACAAATAGATAAAATAACTATTTTGTGAACTTTTAAAATCATATAGTTTAATGTGTCTTCCAAAAAGATATATTGAAGCCTTAACTCCCAGTACCTCAGAAAATTTCTTATTTGGAGTAGTGTGGTTGCAAAGGAAAGGAACTATGATAAGGTCATAATGGTAAAGGGTGGGCCCTTCATCAGAGAGTTATAAGTTCAGTTCAGTCACTCAGTCATGTCCGACTCTTTGCGACCACATGGATTGCAGCACACCAGGCTTCCCTATCCATCACCAACCCCCGGAACCTACACAAACTCATGTCCATTACATTGGTGATGCCACCCAACTATCTCATCCTCTGTAGTCCCCTTCTCTTCCCACCTTCAATCTTTTCCAGCATCAGGGTCTTTTCCAATGAGTCAATTCTCCATATCAGGTGGCCAAAGTATTGGAGCTTCAGCTTCAGCATCGGTCCTTCCAATGAATGTTCAGGACTGATTTCCTCTAGGATTGACTGGTTGCATCTCCTTGCAGTCCAAGAGACTCTCAAGAGTTTTTTTCCAATACCACAGTTCAAAAGCATCAATTCTTCAGCACTCAGCTTTCTTTATAGACCAACTCTTATATCCATACATGACTAATGGATTATAAGGCCAATGTCTTATAGGAAGAAGATACGATAACACAGGGAAGAATTAGTTGATGGAGACAAAGACTGGAATTACACTGTTGCAGACTAAGGAAACCATGGATGGCCATCAGGGCCACCAAAACTGAGAAGACAGGGAACAGATTTTCCACTTGAGCCCTTGAGTTATCATGGTCTTGCAGACACATTGGTTTTGGACTTCCAGCCTCCAGAATTGGAAAGAATACATTTGTTTTGAGCTACCCACTTTGTCATACTTTATTATAGCAACTCTAGGACACAATACAGATTGTTTCACATTTCTGAAGGCTAGCAGTTCAAAATCAGGGTCTTGCCTTTTTGGAAACCTCCAGGAGAGGATTCTTTTTTTTTTTTTTCCCCTCTTCCAGTTTCTGGTAGCCCTGGCTGTCTCTTGGCTTTTGGCATCTTAACTGCTATCTCTATTTGCATCTTCATGTGGCCAACTTCCCTCTATATCTCTGTGTCTTTGCAGAGATGCAGAGATGGTGCCTATGGTGCTCACCTCCTTTCTTGTGAAGACACTAGCCCCATTGGAATAGTAACTACTCTAGTGCAATATAACCTCATCTTGATTACATTTTCAATTAAGTTCCAATTGTCCATACATTTCTGATGTATGTTTTCCCAAATCTCCAGTGGATGATTCTTTTTTGCCTCTTCTAACTTTTGGTAGCCCTGACTGGTATCCTAAAGATAGGATAATCTAGAATTAAATAATACTTCATAGAATATAAGGTAAAATTGATTGCTAGTCAAGTGTTTCTTTATATACCCTTTAAACAAAGCACTACCAATTAACTACAGAGTGCTTTCTCAGCATTTAAGTTACATCCTTATTAAAGCCTTCTTTTAAACTTACTTAGGCATGGATTTTTTTCTTCATACCTTACTTTTGTGTGTACATCAAAAGAAAAATAAAAGTGCATCATTTGGTTCACGAATTTAAAACTTTCTACACTGCTAGTGTAACCAAGCAGGACTCTATGGGCCCTTCCTGGGACAGGTCTTCCCCCAAATCTTCTGCTTCAGCTCCTCTGTGAAGAATCTAGATAATAATATTTGATATACATTTCCTGAGTTATTTTGCAGATGTGAAACCCCCACCAAATGGAAGATGTTAACTGCTTGATGACCATGAGCATATTGCTCCAGGCCTCCTGGAGTCTAAAGACTGATAATGTTAACCCCTGTGACACCACCTTGTTCCCTCATCACCAGCCAGACAACTGTGCACGATTTGATCAAGTACCCTGTGACTCTTCCTCCCTCACCAGGCTTTTAAAAATGCTTTGCTGAACCCTATGGGGAGTTCTGGGTTAGTTAGGACATGAGCCACCTGTCACCTTACATGGCTGTGCCGTAAACCTTTGTCTGCTCCAAACTGGGTGTTTTGGTTTGTTTAACCTCACTCTGCATTGGGCACAGGAACTTGTACTAATGCTAGAACATTATTCTTTTGAATTAGCCAATTTACAAGTCAACAATGCTTATTTTCTTTACACAGAATCATCCTGTGTTTATCAGCACTGACGAGAGAGCATCACTAACCTACTTCAGGCATGTTACTTAACATCCACCATGAACCCTCTCTTCCCATAGCCATTTGATTCCTTGGAGGTGACAATTAGGACTATCTTTTAATCCAGTAACAGCTATTCTTTCCGTTTCATGCTGAAAATTTCTGATGATTAAGAATCTATGGAAAATAATAGTTAAAATAGCATTATTAAGACTATCACATGAAAGAGACATTCTAATTTCAGAGAAGTTACAGTGCGAAAAGAAAATATTCCTAAGAAATAAACAAAATTTTGGAACATTTTAATGACAGAATATTCACAATTTTAACAAGTAGTCTATGTTTGGATAATTGTCCTCCTTAGAAATTATTTCAAATTATTGAGCTAAAATTCTAACTAAGTAGCTTTATATTGTTCCTTTCAGGTCTTCCTCTTGCTATTTCACCAACACAACTTAGGAGATCTTAAAAGATCTTCTAAAAGCAGATCTGCTAAAACAGCTAAATAGATCTTCTAAAAGAAATCCCTTCAATTATTCTAAAGGATTACTCATTATCTACACTCCTCCTCTAAGAATCTTTTCTCAGGCTAAGCAAATTCATTTCTAAAAATATTCCTCTTATCAACGATTAAGTAAGCACTTACTGGATAACTCATATAGGGCAAGTATTGTGTTATACACTGGAGAAGCAAAGTTTGATACAGGTGTGTGTGTGTGTCTGCTGCTGCCGCTGCTAAGTCACTTCAGCCGTGTCCGACTCTGTGCGACCCCATAGACGGCAGCCCACCAGGCTCCCCCGTCCCTGGGATTCTCCAGGCAAGAACACAGTGGCAAGTGGGTTGCCATTTCCTTCTCCAATGCATGAAAGTGAAAAGTGAAAGTGAAGTCGCTTCTGTTGTGTCCAACTCTGTGCGACCCCATGGACTGCAGCCTACCAGGCTCCTCCACTGATGGGATTTTCCAGGCAGGAGTACTGGAGTGCCATTGCCTCCTCAAGTGTGTGTGTCTACACCCATCTAAATATTTACAGGCAACTTTACACCTTCACAGGAGTGCTGAGGTGACTAGCTGTACTGATGCTTGGAGTAGAGGAATGGAGTGTCCAGGGAGAGAGAGAAGTTTAAAGTTCATGATGCAGGAGGATGTTTGGTGTCCTTAAAAATCAGATAGAAATCTGAGATAGCCCCTCACAAGTTAAAGATTAAATTCTAAAAGTTTAAGGTAAATGTAATTCATCTAATGGGGTGCCAGTCTCTACTGACTGGCCTTAAGTATATGGCATAGCTTTAAGTCACCTGCCTGTCCTGTTTTTATCCCATGAATCTTCTTCATATATCACTTCTAAGAACGTGTCATCTGAATCCAAATGCAGTCCTGCCAGTGTTCTTTCAGAACAGAAGGTGATTCTCACTATCCTGCACTTACGGTGTTAGATCTGTGAGCTAAATCCTTTTTGTATTTACTTTCTTCTGATTTGTCATACCAGACACTTGAGATTGTTTTGAATTCAGATTCTTTTATCCTTCACAACCAAACAGCCAGTGTCCCCCATTGCTTTCCTAGGATCTGCTAATATCTTTTCATATGTTTAAATCATTGATTTAAAAAAAAAAAAAAGAAAAAAAAACTTGAACAGGACACAGTTAAGGACCAGTTCTTACAATGTCACTAAAACAATTCTTGTATGCTAACATTGATCAATAGTTCGATATTTGGGGGGCAAGACTGTTCAAAATTGTTGCAAATTAATCAGTTTACACTATAGCTGACTCATTTATCTTTTCTTCAAAGACATCATAAGAAAACTTTTTATAGAATGCATCCTTTTACATAATTATATTAGTTTTTGAATCCTTCCCCCCCCCCCCGTCCTTTTCACTAAAATGTGAATATAAGAGAAACTTCAAAATGTTTATGATTCATTCCAGGAGGAAAATGTTCTATCTTAGTGAATATCTTTAAAGGAAGATTTCCTGAAATTGAGAGTTATTTAGCCTGATGGTATGAGAACTGAATACTTACTTGTGACAGTCATGTTGGTATCAAGAGATGCTTCTACAAGTGCTTAATTGGAGGCCAAGATTCATTGGTACCCTCACTGCAATGATGCCATGTTCCCAGCCATTCTCTGAACATGCCAGAGTCTAGAACTCTTCAACATAGGGTTCCTCTAATGGGCAGTCTTTGCTTGGGTGCCCCCGGTCACTATTCCCAAAACTTTCTCAGAGCCATGCTCCAGCTTATAACTCTTTTAACAAGAACCTCTCTCTTTCTATCATTTAATTCACAAGTCAGGTACACATCAAAGTCCAAAGCTTATCCTTATCTATAATTCCCTGCTTTTCTCTTCATCATGCACAGGCATCACCTTCAAACATTTGCTTTCACATCTAATACTGTCTTAGAGTGTGCTTCTGAAAGGATTCAGATAGATGCAAGTATCTTCTGAAAGACTATCAGCATTTAGTCCACCATGTCTCCCAGGTCTGGTTACTCTAATCGTTGCAGAAAAAGTAAGTTTGTTCTGGAATTCCTTGGCAGTCCAGTGGTTGGGACTCTGAGTTTCCATTGCAGGGGTCACTGGCTTTTTCTCAGGTCAGGGAACTAAGATTCCTCATGCTGCGGGACATGGCATTAAAACAAATAAGGAAAAGCAAGCTTTTTCTGTATTCAGTTGTCTTCCAGATGTTCATGCCTATTCTCTTCTCTTACGGTGACTAAATAATTCACTCTTATATCCCCTACCTTGTATGTCCTTTCAGTGTGCCTGCTGGATCCCTAAAACATGATCACCTTATTCTCCTGCATCTCAACTACACCTCATAATATCCCCACCATCTCTTTACTTTGGCAGAAATGTGGCAGGCAGCACTGCCTTCTCGACCACCTTCTCAAGCGCTATTTTATCTCTTTTATACAAACTGGTAGGATAATTGTATTTCTTGTTCACCACTTATATTTTAAAATGCTAACTTTCTACTTTCTTACAAAAAAGAAAGAAAGAAATCCTTGCCTGCCTGTTACAACAACCAGAGATACCAGGCTCTGTTTCTCTTCATCTACAGACTTCTTGGTCTTGTCCCTTAATTTCGACAAGGACCCCCACTGATTCAATGTAAAGTTTAATTACCAAACCGGTTCCTAGTTTGTCTTTCCCTACCAACTCCAGTAATTTTTCCTGGAGCCATAAACACCTTCATGAATGATCCAGCCTCTTTTCTAGTCTCATTGTACTCACTTCCTTATTATCGGGCATCATGGGCATTCTCTTTCCTCAACACATTCTCTTTCAGATACACCAAGGTCACAGAATTTATCACTACCAAATTCTAAATAATGTCAAAATCCTAAAAACATGCCTTCTATGCTATCACAATTCCCTAACCTCCTTCCTTACTTACTCAAGTATTTCTGCTTAAATATTTTTGAGCATATAGTGACCTCCACTTTATTCATATCATGAATTTCTTACTATCAACAACCTCCTGTCTTTCTTCACTTTCCATTTCAGGCAGGTTTGTCTATGAGCCATCAGTTTAATCATACCCAAGTCATAAAATTTATCAGACTGGATTCACATTAAAATAATAATTCCATGTATCAGATGGACTCTAAACATAGCTTGGTAATCTTCATATTATATTTTCTTAAGAAGCTCCATATTCTTTACAGATTTCCCAAATTACTCTAATTTCAACTTTCTATCAGTATATCTGCTGATTGTAAAATTAATAATTTAAGGAAATTGAAATAACATATACACCTCTATTTTTCTGTCTCCACCTAAAATTTTAGCTGTGCATATTTTCACCTTCACCTATCCTTTCATTTTCAAGGAAGAGTGTTTTCAATAAAAGGCCAGTTTCTCAATGTATCTTTATCCCATTAACTATTGCCTTTTGAAAGATTTTGAACCTTAAATTAATCTATAACTTATTAATCTCACTATTATTTTAAGTTTTTTTGAAGTCAATGCATAGATGTATGCTAATGTCTATTACCCAAAAGAAAAAACCAAATGAAAAAATATTTTGTAAACATGGCTTCCAGTTATAATCTCATTTTTTTCTGCTCTCTATCAGCCTCAAAGCTTTCAGGATTTTATACATAAACTTTATCCACATTCTCATATTCAATTACCTCAACAAACTAAAGAACAGTTTCTGTTCCTTCCAATAGAGTGAAGTGGGTCTTGATTTTACTACTGATCTCTAGGATTTCAAGGTTAGGTGTTAAAGCAGAAATATCAGAGACACAGACAACTTTGGTAGCAGAAACATCTGATTTTTCTGGGTGAGTATAGCGGAGTTGTTGTTTTCCTCACCCTAACATCATAGGGCATTGCCGACTTGATGGATATGAGTTTGAGCAAGCTCCAGGAGTTGATGATGAACAGGGAACCCTGACGTGCCGCAGTCCATGGGGTCTCAAAGAGTCAGACACGACTGAGCAACTGAACTGAACTAATTGCCATAGATGCCACATTAATGAGATGACAGCTATAGAATATCAAGATAAGTTTGGGTATTTTACTCTGATTAATCTCTAGGTATGTTACACATCCATACTCAATTCTGTTATCTTCTCAAAGATACTGTAAGCCACATAATATTTTTAATAATTTCTTTTTTGTTCAAACAATGTAGAGGCTATTTACTTATCTTCAATTTACTTATCTTCAATTGAGAGCCCTAACTGTTAGTTTCCATGATGCTACTCTCTTGAATGTTTTTTTATAACTGTGATTGCCTTTGGTCTCCTTTCATATCTCCTTATCTTCCTCCACGTTGTGAGAAGAGATGCTCAAGCCATGAAGAAATACCCTGAATGATGAGATGCTTCATAGACAGAGAGAAACCCAAAGAGGATAAATATCCCAGGATGCACTGAAGAACTCACCTTCAACATGGCACTTCCATCCCTCATCACCCCAGCTGACACTGTGTAAGTCAGAGACAAATGATCTAGGTGAGTTCTCCTGAAATCATTATCCTCAAATTTATGAAGAAAATGCAGTGATTGTTTTGATCCACTAAGAACTAAAGTTCTTCCTTACATCACAGTAGATAACAAAATAATTAGCAAACAAGGAGTTATTTCAGGGAAAGAAACATTCATCACTTTTAGCTGTTTCCTTCATAGCTCTGCAGCTATCTTCAAAAATACTCCAGTTGTAAATAGTTGGTCTGCCGATATTTTCATTGTAAATGCTTCCATTTCTATAAAGTGATTGTTTAGCTTGCTAATGCAAATTAAGCAGCTGCTTATAAGAGGAAGATAAAGAGAATGACTGCTTTAGAGTGTTTTATGACTTTTAGATGTGGAAAAAGAAGATAATGTGATAAACACACTCACATTGTATTTGGATGTGAATTTTAAACAAAGCTAATTTTACATATAACAGTTGTTCCAGGAGGATTCTATTTGAGGAGTTTCTGCAGTTAGCAAGCAACTATCTCACCTCAATTAGATTACCCAATGGAAATATGCAGTTACAGTCATACTTAGCAAACTAACAGTATCAGTAATATGTAATGTGTTATATTTGTCAAATAAATGAAACTTCTTCCTTTTGAATTTTAATTTTGAGCGTAGCTAAGTGGGCAGTCATTATTAAATGAAGGCTGCTGGAAATCAATAATTTGAATTTCTAAATGTGTCTGTCAATTAAAACCTTCATGAAAACAGAGAAAGCCTTTGAACTGGTGGAAGATTTTTAGCAAAACTGCTTTGCACAGTGTTCTGCCGTGTCCTATTCACTTGAGATAAGCCTTCCAGGATGCAAGTTAAAATAGAGATGGGTTGCCTGGATGCAAAGAAAATAAGAGCAACACCAACAACTAAAATATAAGAATGCTGATATCACAGTAAGGTTGTGCACAGCAGTGGCTTGAAAGGAGGGAGGAGAATCAGTAAGCTGGGCTTTTCTCTGAGTGTTCAGAATAATCTTCAGGCTTTATATCATCTTCTGGACAAACACTGCATAGCGTAGATGGCAGCTGCATTATCCAAATCCATTCCTTTGGTTGGGGAAAAAAAAGTTTTGCCATCATCACAGAAGTGTGAATCTGGGGAGAAAAATCTTTCACGGATGAAAGCCAAATACTTTTAGATTTCTGATTTGTCCATGAAGAACTCTAATAAGGACACTGGTGCTGCAAAATTGAGACTCTCACATAAGTCACTTTAATACCATCCTCACTTAAACGGAGGATGGCTGTAACATTGCTGAATAAATCATTTTTTGCTAAGAAGCAAAACATTTGGAGTATTATTACAGTAGGCTCAGGTACTCAATGACAAGGAAGAGATCAGCAAGACTATGTAAACTGTATTTATAAAATATGATTTATACACCAAGCCTGAAAAAAAAAACCTAAACTTTCATACTTGGTAAAATACAGCTGGATTATTATTTCTGTAACGGCAAATAGGGGAATAGCTATTCACTAGGAGGTGCCGGGTCTGCAGTTTTGAAAACTCACCAAAGGTAGGACACAGCATTTTTAATGTCAGAGGGGATTTAGTGGGAGATTTTTGATGAGAGAGGAGTCACCCTAGTCAAGGTCTCTTTGTGGGAGACTGCCTTGGTAAATAGCAATCACAAAGTACCACCTCTCAATGGACAATAGGTCACTGATGTGGCATGAATCATTCATCCAAGGTCTTCAAAGTCCCTGCTACCCTGGGGTTGTAGGACTTCATGGTGAATAGGAAATGAAATCAGGTTCATGTCTAATTCTTCCTTTAATGGCCTATAGAGCTTTTCTTGGGCAGGTTTAAGCAATGCTGGCTGGGCTCTGCTGAGATGAAACACAAACTGCTGCTGCTTATATGACTGTTTTCTCCATGAGTAAAGATAACTTTTCTGTTTGTCAATTTTATGTCTTACAAAAGCACAATAATGATGTAGAAAAAATAAAGTGTTTTTTTTTTGTTGTTGTTGTTTTTACTGATACAAGAGAGAGAAAGATAATACAAATAATAAAAGGGGAAGCAGTAGTTTTTGGATACATTTCTTCTTTTTTATGAGTCTATTTTTATAACACATTCATCATTTCATTTAAATGAATGAATTGGCCATGCTGAGTTATAACCCCTAATTTCTCACCTTCTGCCCACTAATTAGATTTTGAACTTAACTATTAGCCCTGGATTGATACCAGTATTTGGCACTTTGAAATATTGGTCATTTTTAGATAAATGTCAGTTCCATGGCATCACCAATATAGAGTAGAGCTGTAGGTGTGTGAAAAGTATATGAGGTCATCTTTGTTCACCAGTTAGCCAAGAAGAGCCTGGGGGCTGTAGGTGGGGAGAGGGATTTCTTAGAAGACTTGTCCTTCTTTCACCTTATCCATGACTTAGAAAGTGTGAGTCATGCAGCATGAGCAGTATTTCTTAAGCCTTGGCACCAATTGCATTTTATAATAAACATTTATCTAGCACATTTGAACAATGAACACAATTGGAGAAGAGAAAGTTTGCCAAGGGAAACAGATGTTAGTTTCCATTATTTATGGCAATTTATGTATTGATTATTCCTAACATGCTAATTTCTAAGTGAATAATGTCTCTTTCATTAACACCTCCCCTGTATTTCTTTTAATCGTGTTTTACCAGACTAGCCTCTCCTTTATATTTTAAACTTTTACATGGAATGCAATAACTTTCATAAAATGACCATATATCACACCAGTCAGAATGTCTGCGATCCAAAAATTTGCAAGCAATAAATGCTGGAGAGGGTGTGGAGAGAAGGGAACCCTCCTACACTGTTGGTGGGAATGTGGACTAGTACAGCCACTATGGAGAACAGTGTGGAGATTCCTTAAAAAACTGGAAATAGAACTGCCTTATGACCTAGCAATCCCACTGCTGGGCATACACAAGGAGGAAACCAGAATTGAAAGAGACACATGTACCCCAATGTTCATTGCAGCACTGTTTATAATAGCCAGGACATGGAAACAACCTAGATGTCCATCAGCAGATGAATGGATAAGAAAGCTGTGGCACATATACACAATGGAGTATTACTCAGCCATTAAAAAGAATACATTTGAATCAGTTTTGATGAGATGGATGAAACTGGAGCCGATTATACAGAGTGAAGTAAGCCAGAAAGAAAAACACCAATACAGTATACTAACACATATATATGGAATTTAGAAAGATGGCAATGATGACCCTGTATGCAGGACAGCAAAAAAGACACAGATGTGTATAGCGGACTTTTGGACTCAGAGGGAGAGGGTGAGATGATTTGGGAGAATGGCATTGAAACATGTATAACATCATGTAAGAATCGAATTGCCAGTCTATGTCCGATGCAGGATATGGCACGCTTGGGGCTGGTTCGCGGGGATGACCCAGAGAGATGTTGTGGGGAGGGGGGTGGGAGGGGGGTTCATGTTTGGGAACGCATGTACACCCATGGTGGATTCATGTCAATGTATGGCAAAACCAATACAGAATTGTAAAGTAAAATAAAAAATAAATTAAAAATAAATAAATAAATAAAGTAAATATAACTTTAGATCAATGAAGCCAGTATGTCAAATCTTCCTGAATTAGTGAAGGATTATATTAGTTCTGAAACATTAAAAGCAATTTGGGAAAGAAAGGTTTAAATTCAATTAGTGTCTCATATTTAACTAGTGCCTAAACTCAATTAATGGTTCATATTAGACATACAAATGTTTTTAATTGTCAACAGATTTTGGATATTTTGTAAAAGACATGAGATATCATCACCATAATAATTATTATATTTTGTATAAATAGGAAAATAGAAAATAAGAATTTTGGCTACTTCACTGAAGCACTCCAAAATATGATTTTAAAAAACGCTGTAGGTGGCTTCATTCCTTTAACAACTTGAGGATTTCCTTTTAAAAGATTCTCACTTTCAAAATTAGAACTAAATTCCTAATCTCTAGATATAAATAAGACTAAGAATCATATCACAAGTCAATTCTGACATTATGCAAAGACCTAGTGATATATAAGAGGAAACAGATGATGTTAAAACTGAAGATAATATTAGTGTGTATAGATGTGTTAATCATTATTCAGATTAAATATCAAAAATACACAGAAGAACTGTACAAAAAAGATCTTCATAGCCAAGATAATCATGATGGTGTGATCACTCACCTAGATCCAGACATCCTGGAATGTGAAGTCAAGTGGGCCCTAGAAAGCATCACTATGAACAAAGCTAGTGGAGGTGATGGAATTTCAGTTGAGCTGTTTCAAATCCTAAAAGATGATGTTGTAAAAGTGTTGCACTCAATATGCCAGCAAATTTGGAAAACCTAGCAGTGGCCACAGGACTGGAAAAGGTCAGTTTTCATTCCAATCCCAAAGAAAGGCAATGCCAAAGAATGTTCAAACTACTGCACAGTTGCACTCATCTCACATGCTAGTAAAGTAATGCTTAAAATTCTCCAAGCCAGTCTTCAGCAATACGTGAACCGTGAACTTCCAAATGTTCAAGCTGGTTTAAAAAAAAGCAGAGGAACCAGAGATCAAATTGCCAACATCTGCTGGATCATGGAAAAAGCAAGAGAGTTCCAGAAAAACATCTACTTCTGCTTTATTGACTATGCCAAAGCCTTTGACTGTGTGATCACAATAAACTGTGGAAAATTCTGAAAGAGATGGGAATACCAGACCACCTGACCTGCCTCTTGGGAAACCTGTACGCAGGTCAGGAAGTTACAGTTAGAACTGGACATGGAAAAACAGACTGGTTCCAAATAGGAAAAGGAGTATGTCAAGATTGTATATTGTCACCCTGCTTATTTAACTTATATGCAGAGTACATCATGAGAAATGCTGGGCTGGAAGAAGCACAAACTGGAATCAAGATTGCCGGGAGAAATATCAAGAACCTCAGATATGCAGATGACACCATCTTATGGCAGAAACTGAATAGGAACTAAAGAGCCTCTTGATAAAAGTGAAAGAAGAGAGTGAAAAAGTTGGCTTAAAGCCCAACATTCAGAAAACTAAGATCATGGCATCTGGTCCCATCACTTCTTGGGAAATAGATGGGGAAACAGTGGAAACAGTGTCAGACTTTATTTTGGGGGGCTCCAATCACTGCAGATGGTGACTGCAGCCATGAAATTAAAGGACGCTGACTCATTGGAAAAGACTCTGATGCTGGGAGGATTGGGGGCAGGATGAGAAAGGGACAACAGAGGATGAGATGGCTGGATGGCATCACCACTCGATGGACGTGAGTTTGAATGAACTCCGGGAGTTAGTGATGGACAGGGAGGCCTGGTGTGCTGCGATTCATGGGGTGGAAGAGTCGGACATGACTGAGTGACCGAACTGAACTGAATTTTTAATTAATATGTATGAAAACAGCTCATATATACGTATATTCAAGAATTTCTAAATCCAGACAAGTTTATGCTAAAATTTGGTATTGAACTGTGTTCTTTGGTTTGAGTGCCAGATAATAGTTTTTAATAACAAGCTCTTAACTACAGTGCTGTGTCACAGAGTGAAACAAAGGAAAAATTCCCTGTGTTTTGTGCATATGCTTAATTCTGTCTGTGCTAGATATTATCCAAAATAAGCAAGAAATGCTCACTTAATCTTTATATCAAAGAATAACTTTTATTATAAAACTTAGTGATAAGTAAAAACTATCTACTGGCATATTAAAAATGGGCATCGAACATATAGAATCTTAATAAATATTTCCAGAATGCATGGAAGCAAAGTTTTCTCATTTGTTTTTCATATCAATATTGCAAGTTATTTTCAAATTCATTTAATGGGAAAGAAGACTTTGACACAGCAATACATGTTTGCTTGCCCAAAATCATATTGCAGTTATGTGTCAGAGTGTGAATTTGAACAATGGGTTCTGATTCTAAACCACAAGATTTCCATGGGTTAAGACTTCACCCATTCTTCATAATGAAACATATTATTGTCTTACTGCATTGATTTTTGGAGGCCCAGAATCTAATTCTCCATCTGCTTGAAAGGGAACCATATTTCCTTTGGAGAATTCCAGCTGTACCTTTGTGGATAACCTAGGTTAGCCTGACATTGAAGCTTACCACCCTGCCCTAGTGATGTTGTTGGCATATGACCTGTTGTGTGTGTTTGTCACTCAGTTGTATCCAACTCTTTGTGACCCCATGGGCTATAGCCTGCCAGGTTCCTCTGTCCATAGAATTCTCCAGGCAAGAATACTGGAGTGGGTTGCCATTTCCTTCTCCAGGGGTTCTTCCCACCCCAGGGATCAAACCCAGGTCTCCTGCATTGCAGGCAGTTTCCAAGAGAAACCAATCAAATTTTCCCCTGACAATTTTTATCTTAAGTAAAGTTAATATCTATGGAGAAGTATATGGACTCCAAAAATAAAAGTTGTCAGCCATTTAGTATCATTGTGGAGCATGGTTGTTGCTACCTATGTACATCTGGAAATAATTCAGGGAGAAAAGGCCATTCATTCCATGCCTTTTTCTAAGATCTGTAAAAAGATGATGTGGTTGTTTTGATCACTGTGATTGAAATGACCCAATCAATTGTTACGTTTCCATTTGACACGGAGTCTACTTTCATCAGTAGCTTTAGTGCTGGGGTGGGAAGAGTGTATTCATGGATATCCCTATAGACCTAGAGGTTGAGTCAACCAATACTGCCTGCACAAGCATTAAAATTGTGATAAAGTGTGTAAAGGGCTTCCCAGGTAGTGCTAGTGTAAAGAACCCACCACTGCCAATGCAGGAGGTTTGATATGCGGGTTTGAACCCTGAATCAGGAGGATTCCCTGGAGGCTGGCATGGCAACCCCATCTAGTATTCTTGCCTGGAGATCTCCATGGTCAGAGAAGCCTGAAGGGCTACAGTCTATAGAGTCTCAAATTGTTGGACACGACTGAAATGACTTAGCACACACACAAGGTATGTAAAGCAGAGTCCTTCCCAACTCTCAGTGAACTATGGGGAGAATTCATTTTAAGAGAAAAGGCAGGCTCTCTGATTTGCCAAATTTCAAATTACAACCAAAGTCCTTAACTCAGGATTTAAAACCAGTTTCTTGTTTCTTTAACTTTTATGAAACTGTGTTATCCTTGTTGTGAAAGTCTGAAATGACAAAAGGCTTTGAAAAGGATGTCAAAGGGGTACTTTCATCACATGGTAAGAAGTGCATTTATCAGAATGTTAATGCTAAAAAAAAAAGCCTCTCAAAAATAATCAATCGTTTTTTAAAAAATGAGTTAAAAAATGACTTTGACAGTCATTTGCCCGTCTTCATTCAAAGCATCTACTTCAATCACCTGATTTTCCTTTCTCATTGCTTCTCATCTGCCTCCCTTTCTCCATATTCCTATCTCCCTTCTTTATGTAGGATGAATATATTCTCTTTTTTTTTTTTTACTCTTAACTGGCTTTGTACTTCTGCTCCTCTGTGATTACCAAGCTTCACAAACAGAAGTGAAATATGAGTGAAAATGACTTAATAAGGATTTTCTATTCAGAAAAAATGTGTCTTCAGTGGTGTTTGATGATTTCTCCAGAGAAAAAGGCATTCAAAGTCTTACCCTAGTCATCTCTGAGCAAAACATTTCAAATTGGCCAAGCAGCTTCATAAATGAGAACTAGAAACTGACAGGAACAAAAAGATTTCCTGCAGCAGTAAACACAATGATGCTTTTATACTGGTAACACTCTGAGGGCAACTCCTGCATTTCTAGCCAAGGCCACTTAAAGTGCAGGTTAACGATGAGAAATCTAGCCTTTTAAGACAGCATGTATGAATAACATGTTGGTTTGCATTCATCATTTGGCTTTAGGTTTTCCTATTTAAAAAAAAACAGAAACAGTATAGCTTGTGCCATTTGAAATTCCTATGCATTATAATAAGTCATCTTAAAAATTAACTTGGTTGGTTTTTCAAGGGAATAAAGTTTTGTTTTTTACAAAAAGTTCTAATTCATGTATCAGAGAAAGGAAAATGCCCTAAAAATACTCCTCAAAATATTTCACCGACTACTATTCTAGTGAGAAGAAAGAGTGTTTATAATCACCCTCCTGGGATCTAGCCAGTTTGTAAGAAATTCTTTTAAATGTATTTTTAAGGATCCAAGTGAATTTGCATTCTATTCTATCAACATTCAATTTTAAAATTATGTTTTAAATATTTCAGCTTAATTTTCCCTCCAATTTTTGAGGGGAAAAAAAAAAAAAACCTACTTAAAAATGTAGCATTGTTTATCATTTGGTAGCTTGTGTCCTTCAGAGCTGCCAACTTACATCCCAGTTTAAGAAACACAGGCGAAAGAGTATCCTTGCAAGGATCTGAACAGAAGACCATATTGTTATTTTGAACAAGATGCAATTTATCTCTTTTGCATCATAGATTGCTGAGTGTGACTTAAAAAATGCTCATTTCTTTAGTTAGTCAACAATTACATGTTCCATGCTTGTTATGGGTACATTCTGTGGATGAGGCTGGTAAACAAGGCAATTACTGAAGTTGCCCTCATGTGCTTGTATTTAATGGAAACTGCAGACAATTACCAATGTCAATAATAAACAAAGCACTCAACTAATCCACCAACCAGATAGCTACAGAGTGCAATAAAACTCCAGAGGAAATACACGAGATGAGATAAAATTCTAGGAAGAAGCCAATTTGGATAATAAATCCCGAGAAAGCCTTTTTAGAAGACAGCAGTTGTGGTACCATCTGAAAGATGGGAATAACACAGTTGTTGTTTTAATGGGTGAAAAAGATGGATTTAAAATCAGAGACACTTTTGAAGAAATTGAATATCAAGTCTGTTTTTCTTGGTTTAGAGATCAGCCAGAAGTTGTTCTCAGTTATGAGTGTGCTCTATTCCTGATTTCTATATTGCAAAGCTCGGCTTTCTGCTACTTTCATTTCAGAGATTTGTCATACTTTCTGGAGGATTGTACCTTGAGATAGCATTTTTATAAAATCTCTAATATAACTTAGTATGTTCTAGGTTTTAATCCCATTAGCAGAGACTTTATTGGCCAGTTCATATATCAAAATCTTATACTTGATTTTTATGCATGCAGCTGGTTATTGTTCTGAGGAAAATATGAAAAGAAACAATGTTGTTTTACCAGCCACATGAAAGAATCCTTTTTACTGCTTTCAGCAAATTATTAAGTATACACAAAAACACAAACATGTTCAACTTCAGGAAATTTCTTTCTAATGGAATTTCATATGGAAAACACATGCTACCACAATGTAATAACAGAAAAAATCTGACTGAGTCCATAGTCAGAGGCTAGGTTGCCTCAAAAATGGGCCTTTTCCTGCCATGTTTCATGTTCCTTACCTCCTAACTTCGACAGCAGATCACCAGCAACTTTACGTGTAATTGTGATGATTTGTGAGATAGTGTGTGTTGTGTGATGATTGTGATGTGTGATGATTTGCCTGAGTGGTAAAGGATACATCTGCCAATGTAGGAGACAGAAGAGACACTGGTTCAATCCTTGGGTCAGGAAGATTCCCTGGAGGAGGAAATGACAACCCACTCCAGTACTCTTGCTTGGAAAACCCCATGGACAGAGGAGCCTGGCAGGCTACAAGTCCATGGGTTCTCAAAGAGTCAGACGCAACTGAGTATGAACAAACATTAATTGTCCACGTTGAGACTCCTGGGAGGAGGATGTTAAAATAATTTCCTACAATGACATGAGGGTATATAACAACTTTTCATTTCTTAACCCTATGATTTTGAAAGGAAGTGTGGTATCTATTAAGTGTCCTAAACTTAACCACACTGATTCCTTGGGAACTGACACTACATCAACACATTCTTAACTCTGCTAATAAGTTTAGCGATCTATTACAGCAGGATATTCTACAAAATTTTGCTTCTACATCTCATATTAGAAATTTATCTCTCCATTTTATCAAGCTCTAATCCTAGTTTTTCAACTTATTAGCTTAGAATACCTGAAAAAGTCACCTTTCCAAGATGTTAAATTATTTTGAATCATTCTCATTTCAAGGCAGAATTTTTCCAATCCTCAGAATTTACCATTAGATTTTGACCAAATATCCACAAATGAGTCTCATCATATTATTATCATGAGCAACTGTGTATGAAAAACAACATTTTGCACATCGACCAAAATCGCAAATCACTCAAGGGAAAAGCCCCTCTCAGAAATTTTATTAAAATGGCTGTTCCATGAATAAATGTTTTAATGAAGAAAAAATTATGTCACTTGTTCCATTATTGTGTCTTGTTCAAAACAATCTAGTTGGCCTAGTTTCCCAAATCTTAAATATACTGTTCAGTTAGAATTTTGTTATTAGACGTGTGATATCTACGGCTACAAGTTGCTTTTTTTATCAAGCATCTCTAGGGCCTTCTAAAGCATCCTAATACTTTAGAGCAACTGACCTAAACTGTGCATTGGATTATGGTTATTCACATCAATCTTACAGAGGAAAAAGGGTAAACATAATACTGCCATGGTCCATAGGGTTGCAGAGAGTCAGACACGACTGAAGCGACTAAGCAAACACACAAACTACTTTCAGTAAAAGAGTTTACTCAAGTGTCATGTGGCTTTCTACATTTGGAGGGTTAGTAACCAGCTTAATTTCCACATCAGAACAAGTTTAAGGGATTGAGAATGTTGAAATTGCTTTATCAAAATAATGTAATTAGTATTTATATATCAGTTCAGTTCAGTTCAGTTGCTCAGTCGTGTCCGGCTCTTTGCGACCCCATGAATTGCAGCATGCCAGGCCTCCCTGTCCAACACCATCTCCCAGAGTTCACTCAGATTCACGTCCATCGAGTCCGTGAAGCCATCCAGCCATCTCATCCTGGGTCGTCCCCTTTTCCTCCTGCCCCCAATCCCTCCCAGCATCAAAGTCTTTTCCAATGAGTCAACTCTTCGCATGAGGTATCCAAAGTACTGGAGCTTCAGCTTTAGCATCATTCCTTCCAAAGAAATCCCAGGGTTGATCTCCTTCAGAATGGACTGGTTGGATCTCCTTGCAGTCCAAGGGACTCTCAAGAGTCTTCTCCAACACCACAGTTCAAAAGCATCAATTCTTCGGTGCTCAGCCTTCTTCACAGTCCAACTCTCACATCCATACATGACCACAGGAAAAACCATAGCCTTGACTAGATGGACCTTAGTCGACAAAGTAATGTCTCTGCTTTTGAATATACTATCTAGGTTGGTCATAACTTTTCTTCCAAGGAGTAGGTGTCTTTTAATTTCATGGCTGCAGTCACCAACTGCAGTGATTTTGGAGCCCAAAAAAATAGTCTGACACTGTTTCTACTGTTTCCCCATCTATTTCCCATTAACATATAATTAGTCATTACATATATTAGACATATAATCAGTCATTATACATATTGCACTTCTAATGTGCAATAAGACAATTTTTAATCTGTTATTTAAGGCTAATCTCTGAATTTTAAGGGTGATTCCTAGTTTTTTCCATTAATCATGTACTGTATTTTTAAAATAAAAATATATACATTTTCATATATGTATGTGTATTCTTTATAATGAATGTAAAAAATTGTCATAAAAATTTTTAATTAATAACTTTTATTTTGAGAATTACTTTTCTTTGTTTTTGTAGGCTTTCTTTCTAATCATTCCATACATAATGCTATTTTTTGTACACACCTAATATAAGCAATCAACTGTGGAAAATTCTGAAAGAGACGGGAATACAAGACCACCTGACTTGCCTCTTGAGAAACCTATATGCAGGTCAGGAAGCAACAGTTAGTACTGGACATGGAACAACAGACTGGTTCCAAATAGGAAAAGGAGTACATCAAGGCTGTATATTGTCACCCTACTTGTTTAACTTATATGCAGAGTACATCATGAGAAATGCTGGGCTGGATGAAGCACAAACTGGAATCAAGATTGCCGGGAGAAGTATCAAGAACCTCAGATATGCAGATGACAGCACCCTTATTGCAGAAAGTGAAGAGGAACTAAAAAGCCTCTTGATGAAAGTGAAAGATGAGAGTGAAAAAGTTGGCTTAAAGCTCAACATTCAGAAAACGAAGATCATGGCATCTGATCCCATCACTTCATGGGAAATAGATGGGGAAACAGTGGAAACAGTGTCAGACTTTATTTTTGGGGGCTCCAAAATCACTGCAGATCGTGATTGCAGCCACGAAATTAAAAGACGCTTACTCCTTGAAAGGAAAGTTATGACCAACCTAGATAGTATATTCAAAGGCAGAGACATTACTTTACCAACAAAGGTCCATCTAGTCAAGGCTATGGTTTTTCCAGTGGTCATGTATGGATGTGAGAGTTGGACTGTGAAGAAGGCTGAGCACTGAAGAATTGATGCTTTTGAACTGTGGTGTTGGAGAAGACTCTTGAGAATCCCTTGGACTGCAAGGCGATCCAACCAGTCCATTGTAAAGGAGATCAGTCCTGGGTGTTCTTTGGAAGGAATGATGTTAAAGCTGAAACTCCTGTACTTTGGCCACCTCATGCAAAGAGTTGACTCATTGGAAAAGACTCTGATGCTGGGAGGGATTGGGGGCTGGAGGAAGAGGGGACAACAGAGGATGAGATGGCTGGATGGCATCACCAACTCGATGGACGTGAGTTTGAGTGAACTCCGGGAGTAGATAATGGACAAGGAGGCCTGGCATGCTGTGGTTCATGGAGTAGCAAAGAGTCGGACACGACTAAGCAACTGAACTGAACTGAACTGAATATAAACAAGAACACATATACTTTAGAAGACTAAAGTATGATAAAATATTTTTCCTTCAAATAATTTTTGACTAAGTATTCACAGAAAAGAATTAAAGGAAACATCATACAGATTTCCATTGCTAGACTGAATGAAGAGGGAAGAAATAATTGAGTGGAACAGGAATTTTAATACAGTTTTTATTATTACACCTGCTTGTTGTATCACACTTTATCTACCAGCTGATATCTGGGTCAAGATTTTTATATCCACCTAGGATTCCTGGATTAAGTGAGCTACTTTTTCAATACAACTAAAGAATCTTCAGATGTATTCTAGCCTACTTCTGGGGAAAGGATCCCAGCTCAATCAGTCAATATAAGGTAATTGTCAAATTTTAACAAAACGTATTTGAAAATTGTCAAAGGACTTCCCCGGTGGTCTAGTGGTTAAGATTCTGCATTTCCATTACAAGGAGCATGGTTTTCAACCCTGGTCAGGGAACTAAGATCTCACATGCTGTGTAGCCAAAATAAAAAGGTCAAACAAATTGCATTGTGTTTGAACACTTGAGATTTCAGTAAATATATATATATATATATAAAAGAAAAATGTGAATCAGTAGAAAGAACAGGAATTACTAGACAATTTGCTCTTAGTGTTTTTCCAAGTTTCCTTTGTCTATTATTTCAGCAGCTATAAAGAACAAGAGATCCCACTACAGTTTATACGTTTTCAAAAGCTTGGCCTAAACAGATTAACTAAAAGCAAACATCTTGAAATATTTGGGACCCACTACTGATGTACATAGTCAAACTCAATTTTAACTTTCAGAAGCCTATACCTTGCTATTTCCAAGGTAATTTTAAATATGGTGGTGTATTTTAAGTAAAACAACTTTTCCTACATTAGTGAAGACAGAAGGAATTTAAAAGAAAAAAGAAGGAAAGATAAGGGAAGGAGAGAGAGAAGAAGAACAGAGGAAGGCAAGTAACTTGAAATTCTAACAAAATGAGAGTCTTCAGGGATGGGATGTCTAGAAATTTTGCAGAAAATCTTGTGATTTTTTTTTTTTTGGTAGATGCACTAGAAATAGATTCCCACCTTATCTGTTTTCCCAGGGCCAGTTTTAGCTTCTCCATCAATGTATAATTCTGGTATTTAATTTTTTTCTTTGAAAACTTTATACCAGTTGCCCAGAAAGTCATAAACCTGAATAATCTTCTAACAAATTTCCTTGGTTTATGTAAAACTATTCTTAAGAAGAAGTTCTGGAGAAGTGAAAATGGGAAAAGGAAAAAAAAGGCCTCTAATGAAGTAAAATATTTAAGAGCTAGTCATAGAAGTAATTTAAATATTAGAACTCTATGTCTTTCTACAATTTATAATGCACCCTATATGAAATAAAGCTGAAGATATGAGCACGTCCTAACACCCTAAAGATCCGTATGGTCAATACTATGGTTTTCCCAGTAGCTATGTATGGATGTGAAAGCTGGACCATAAAGAAGCTGAGCACCAAATAATTGTTTTGAACTGTGGTGTCAGAGAAGACTCTTGAGAGTCACTTGGACAGTAAGAAGATCAAACTTGTCAATCCTAAAGGAAATCGACCCTGAATATTCATTGGAAGGACTGATGCTGAAGCTGAAGCTCCAAAACTTTGGCCACCTGATGCAAAGAACTGACTCATTGGAAAAGACCCTGATGCTGGGAAAGAGTGAAGGCAGGAGAAGAAGGGGACAACAGAGGATGAGATGGTTGGATGGGATCACCAACTCGGTGGATGCGAGTTTGAGCAAGTTCCAGGAGTTGGTGATGGACAGGGAAGCCTGAGATAGTGGAGGACAGGTTAGTCTGGTGTGCTACAGCCCATAAGGTCACAAAAAGCTGTGGACACAATGGTTGAACAACAACAGCGACATATTAGAGGCACATTAAATATTTTGAGTGTGTTTAAACAGACTTCAATTCCAATGGGGCACTATCATACTGAAAGTTGTCAGAGGTGCTCTGTGGACAGAAGCTTAGGGAAAGACTTTTACAGAACAGACACAGAAGCAAAGCAAAGACATTATTTGACTGGCTATAGCTTAAACAGTTGCTCTATTTGTGAAAGTTGAGTTGGTTGTTTGTGATGGGTTTTTCTTAAATTTTATTTACTTGGATACAAGGCGTTTATAATCTACTTGGCTTAGGTTTCAAGTTTACTTATGTAGGGCAGCAAGGCATTAGAGCCACCTCAATCTAATAACCTCCCGTTTAATTGCAGTTACTCCTTTTAGTGATCCTTTCATACATGAGAAATTGACCCAAAAGTGGGCATACATCATCATCCAGATTAAGTTATCCTTATCTCATTGTGAGGGCTTCCCAGGTGGTGCTAGTGGTAAAGAACTTGCCTGCCAATGCACAAGACTTAAGAGATTCAAATTTGATCTCTGGGTCAGGAAGATCCCCTGAAGAAGGAAATGGAAACTCACTCCAGTGTTCTTGACTGAGAAATCCCATGGACAGAGGAGCCTGGTGGTCTACAGTCCATGGGGTCACAAAGAGTCTGACACAATGGAAGCGACATAGTATGAACACACACACACTCATCTCACTGTGTAACTCATAGGTTTTGATGTCAAGTTCATGGACAGTTTGTTGTTGTTCATCTCTTTTGTCCATCTTGCTTTTGTTCCTTTAAGTGCAGTGAGAACATTGGATGGCCCTGAACACATAATCAAGACACTTGAGAAGACAGTGCATCTGGGAGGCTATGGTTAGGTAACCATAAGGAAGAAAGTATGATCAATATGATGACCATCGGGAGGACAATATCAACATGCTGAAGTATGCTCCTTACCCAGAGTCTCTGTTAACCAAACTAGTTGGTTTAAAAACATATATATCAAAAGATATATTAATGGAGGCATCAACCTGTTTTAGCCAAGAGGCTTGTTTGTTAATTTCTTGTAATTGAATTTCTAACACACCGGAGGTGTTGATCCCAGTACTGCAGAAGATAATTGCTTTGATACAGACTCGTTAACAGACTCATCCAAAATGATTCTATTATCTAAAAAAAAAAAAAAGTCTTAACAAGAGAGCATAGAGACTTTTGTTGTGCAACTACAGGTAGATTCAGCAATAGTTGCCAGAGTTAAGAACAAGTTTCTAATCCTTTTATTTACACTTATTCCAAACCAAGGACTGTAGCATTACACAAATGATGCTTTTCTAGAGGGTATTAACATCGGCATCTTTTGAATTAGCAATAGCAGGTTAGAGGACTGGACCACTGCTGAGTTTCGGATTTTTTGTGGAGTGACTCTGGTGCTGCTAAAATTCCTAATTCACATTTAGCTTACATTGGCCAACCATTGAGACAGACTGAACCATGAATATTTATAACCATCACAGACAAAATCAAATCCTAGCAGCAAGCACGGCAAGAATAATGACTGATTATATAGGCTCCTTTTAAATTTGGTTTGCTGAAACTTTTCATAAGGAATCTCGGAATAGATTTTTTAAAAGCTTTTGAAGTTAAGAAGCCAGCAAATAACACATCATCAGACTTCACCTAAAATACCTATAGATTTGAATGAATTGGTCTCTTCCTGATGTTCCCAAAATAACCTGAGTTTCATGTGTATGCCAGTAAGTAACTTTCCTTACTCACCTGTTAAGGCCGCCCAGAATCCTGTAAGCAGGGTACCAGATGTTTTTTCCATGGGTCTTTTTAGCTTCATAAATTCAACCTTAGTTCCTTGTGACTGTCTAGTCACTTATGGTTCTATACACCTCTCTCTCAAATATGGCATTCCAGTCAAAGCCTTGGTAATACAACCAGTGTTCCCACTTGAATGCTGTTACAAGGAAAGCATATTCTTACTGAAATTATGTGAATATCTATCTATATTACCATGAAAATAAGAACAGTAAGAATTTTCTGAATTTTGGAGGGGTTAGGTATGAAGATATAAATCAGTTTCAATTTTGTTTACAAATGTATAATTTACCAAATTGTTTTAAGTTATAAATAGCTTATAAAAGATATTTCCCTTAAATCTGGTAAGCAAAGCTTCTCAGAACCAGCAATATTTCAAACAAAAAGTCATAAAATTATAATTATCTCCAACAGTTCATTCAGTCCCAGATAACTCTTCTTCTCCTTAATCTTCAGTTAGCAGTTTATGAATTGAGTTTTTCCTTTAGAGTTTTAGAAATTCTTACTGGGTTCAGTGGTATGATTGTAAAGCTATCAGAAACCTATATTTATTAGAGTGCTTTGCTTGAATCTCTTTGATGACAAAACAATTTTGAAAAACCATCAGAGTAAAATAACTCTATAGATGACAAAAAGAAGCTTAAAAATAGTCCTAGAATACTTTGTTCTTTTAACAGATATAATAATTAAATTTTCATGTAGAACTTGAAAAACTTTTGGGTTAGTTTCTGTATTTCTTAGAGAATCTTTTATGTTCAGTTCAGTTCAGTTGAGTCACTCAGTCATGTCCGACTCTTTGCGACCCCATGAATCGCAGCACGCCAGGCCTCCCTATCCATCACCATTTCCAGGAATTCACTCAGACTCACGTCCATCGAGTCTGTGATGCCATCCAGCCATCTCATCCTTGGTCGTCCCCTTCTCCTCCTGCCCCCAATCCCTCCCAGCATCAGAGTCTTTTCCAATGAGTCAACTCTTCGCATGAGGTGGCCAAAGTACTGGAGTTTCAGATTTAGCATCATTCCTTCCAAAGAAGTCCCAGGGCTGATCTTCTTCAGAATGGATTGGTTGGATCTCCTTCAGAATGGACTGGTTGGATCTCCTTGCAGTCTAAGGGACTCTCAAGAGTCTTCTCCAACACCACAGTTCAAAAGCATCAATTCTTCGGCACTCAGCTTTCTTCACAGTCCAACTCTCACATCCATACATGACCACAGGAAAAACCGTAGCCTTGACTAGATGGACTTTAGTCGGCAAAGTAATGTCTCTGCTTTTGAATATACTATCTAGGTTGGTCATAACTTTTCCTCCAAGGAGTAAGCGTCTTTTAATTTCATGACTGCAGTCACCATCTGCAGTGATTTTGCAGCCCCCCAAAATAAAGTCTGACACTGTTTCCACTATTTCCCCATCTATTTCCCATGAAGTGATGGGGCCAGATGCCATGATCTTCGTTTTCTGAATGTTGAGCTTTAAGCCAACTTTTTCACTCTCCTCTTTCACTTTCATCAAGAGGCTTTTGAGTTCCTCTTCACTTTCTGCCATAAGGGTGTTGTCATCTGCATATCTGAGGTTATTGATATTTCTCCCGGCAATCTTGATTCCAGCTTGTGTTTCTTCCAGTCCAGCATTTCTCATGATGTACTCTGCATATAAGTTAAACAAGCAGGGTGAAAATATACAGCCTTGACGTACTCCTTGTCCTATTTGGAACCCTCTGTTGTTCCATGTCCAGTTCTAACAAATGCTTATTTTTTTTTTAAAGCCAATTAAACAGAGTTCTCTTACAAATTAATTTTGACAATGCTATCTGGAGATTAAAACACACCTGTAATATGTATAGGGATGTATAGAAACCTATAGACAATATAAAAACATCAATATTATAGTTTTTGTTAAAAAACTGTAGCTATGAGATGGACCATAATACAAAATTCACTGGTTTATAAAATGAACATTTGAACCCAAATTGTGTTTCTGGTGGTGATAATAAAAGATAAGATTATCCAATAACATGACTAAAGCTTTTGACTAACATTTGTAAAGACAACTTTCAGAGTGTTTTTGTTTGCTTTTTGTAAGGAATCTTATGGGGCAGTTTTTGACTTATTTAGTCTTAATAGCTTCTGCTGACCAACCATAGCACACATTCCATTGTTCTGGAGAAGTTTGCAACTCCTGTTTCTCTATGTGTCTCATTAATGGATAAGCTCATCTAGACTTAATTTCTTCAAAGAGGGCACAGTAATTCCAGTTTTCTTTGCTAAGATTAACACACTTGTTCAGACAAACACATATTCTGTACCTATAATTTTTGTGCATGCATTGCATGAGAGTCCTAGATGGAAATTCTAAAACTCTTTGGAATTTACCAACCTGAGACCTCACTCTGGACTTGTTAGGAGAAGCACACTGATTGAAACCGCCCACCCTGGCCAGGCACTGTAGTAACCATTTGCATGAGCTGTTTTATGGCAGGAGATCCTGGTAAGAAACAGGAAACTAATAAGCCTCCACCAACTGGAAGAGTTTGGGAAAGGTCAAGAGGAGACACCACATGTCTGACTACCTCCCAGAATCCTTCTTTCTGGCATCCATCTTGGCTGAACACAGTGTCAGAATGATTGGCTGAAGACAACCCGGAAACTAATCCTATCACCATAAAACCCGAGACTGTGAGCTATGTGGTAGAGCTGTTCTCCTGGGTTCCCTTACCTTACTGCTCTCTGCTCGGGTGCCCTTTCCCAATAAAATCTTTTGCTTTGTCAGCACATGTGTCTCCTCGGACAATTCATTTCTGAATGTTAGACAAGAGCCCAGTTTCGGGCCCTGGAAGGGGTCCCCTTTCCTGCAACAGACCCAGTACAATTTAAGTCAGACCCAGTCTAACTCCAGAATCAATTAAGAAAAAGAAATACTCACATAAAGATAGAGAGCTTGTAACATAAAAGCTGTGGAGCTCGGATCTGAGACAAGCTTACTTGCAACCCTCAGGCCAATGAAGAGAGTTTATGGACTATGTGGAATAGTTGATAGACACACTGACAAAGGGGAAAGGCAGAAAAATAGGTTAAAATTGAGATGTGTGTTATTTTTTGAGGAACAGATGACACCTAGCTTTGAAAGCTCACTGGACCGTGTAACCATTCTCTTGCTCTTAGACACGCACCTGACCATTCTGATTCTGTTTTCTAATCTGTAAAGTGAAGACTATCATACAGAACTGTGTGATAATTCAGTGATATAACTCTGCACAGAACATTTTAATCCACCCAGATGGTAAGTGCTCAATAAATCGAAGCCACTTTTGTTCTCACTAGCATCAGTATGCTCTCTTCCCTTAGTTAACCATAGTCCATGCTTCTGTTGACTGATTGAATAAAAAAGGTGGAAACAGAAGACTTCTAATACTTCCTCACAAAACAAAGATTTTCTGTCCCAAGTCATCTATAAATGATGTATATGTCAGCGGTCTATGATATTAATAAAATTATTTTCCCTCTGGCTGCTTATACATTTTCTACTCAAATGTTTACTGCGTTTCAAATTCTAAAATGAGATTTCTTGTGCTTTTGATTAACAATAAAGGTAATGCAGGAGTAGTTAGAGGTTGTATATTCTAGAGTGCAGTGGGCATCAGATTGCTTTATTCTGATTTCTACTTGGCCTATCAGCTTTGGTGTTATAAAATGAAAAGAGATAATCAGGAGGAGGAGTAAAGGGTATGAGTGAAAGGAGCTCCGCAAGGGGGCTGAGGGTGGTGGTGGATGAGGGCTGGGAAATGCAGATATGCATGGGGTGGGAGGTGGGAGGGAGGTTCAGGATTGGGAACTCATGTACACCTGTGGTGGATTCATGTCAATGTATGGCAAAATCAATACAGTATTGTAAAGTAAAATAAATTAAAAATAAAAATTTTAAAAAATAATAAAAATTTAAAAATTTAAAAAAAAGAAAAATAAGAACTATAATGAAGGTGTAGGAGAAAAATAAAGTATAACTTCAATGTGTCCTGACCTAAGGATCAGAGAGATGAAATAGCTCCCTAGACAAAAATCTTCCTAAAGACTGAGATTATCTCCATATTGTTCCTTAATATATCCCCTGCCTTTAGCACAGGTCCTGGAAGGTAGTAGATCATCAAGAAATATCTGATGAATGTTCAACAGATTTCCAGTTTTCACAATGCTAAGTTTAAACGCCAAAGGCAACCAAACTCTTCTGATTATAACTCTGGTGCTTTTTTTTTTTTTTTTAATTTTGCTCATTGTTTTAGCTCCACTGCCTAGCACACTAAATATCTGATGAATCAATGAACAAATGAACAAATTAATGAATATCCCTGTCTGCTTTTTTGAATATGCCATGGTCCAAACAGAAGAACAAGAAGATAAAAAAGGGAAAAAGGAGAAAGCCACCTCTGTCTTTCCTCTTTCTCTGCCTCCACCCACTCCAACACCCACACATAGTTCAAGTTCAATCCAAAAACATTTCTAAGTCAGAGCATGCTGTGCAGGAAGAAGAATGAGACATTTGGCCTTGATATTTTTATTTTAATATGTTCACTTACAAAAGACAAAACAAAGGTCAGAAAACAATACAGAAAGCATGGAAAAAATAATAATTGTAGGGGAAAGCAGGGTTTACTCTGACAGTAGTGACTAAAGATGAACAAGTGGTGAGCAGCTGTTGTCAAGGGGATTCATCTGAACTGAACCTCAGTTCGGAGAGTTCCAAAGCTGTTTTGTGGCTTAATGCACTAAATATGCACAGAAAGGGCTGAGAGTTAATTCTGCCTATTTGCAAGAGTCCTAATATGTGCAGGCAGATGCTGCCTGAGTCAGACAGACTCCAAAAGCCACCTCGGAAATGCTGCAGGAAGTCAAAAAAGTTGGACAGTGCCCATGTCTGATAGAGTGGGAACCATTCGGTAGGGGAACAGGTTTTTCAGCTGAAACACATGTACGTGGGAGTTCAGTGCAAAATGATATTGCAAAGGAGAGAAAAAGAGAAAAGGACAGCCTTTTGAGAGGAGGCAAACCTATTCAGAACAAAGATGAGGCCTTTTCAAGAACTGAGCTGTTGGGAAAGCACAGATTTCCTCCCTGGAATAGCCTGCCCCTCTCTCTGTCTGCACTGGGTTCCATCTCCAGTGTGTTCCACCTCCAATATGTTCCATCTTCAGCAGGTTCCCAGTCCACTGCAGAAGCTCACCAACTGTTTGAAGCTCTACTATAAAGGACTATGTTACCAAAAAAGAAAAAGGTGCAAGTGGAAGAAGGTTCAGGGAACTCCAAGTTCAGTTTCTCTTTCTAATTTTTAATAAACTCTAGATGCCCTTCTTGGACTTCCCTGGTGGTACAGTTGGATAGGAATACCCCTGCCAATGCAGGAGACACAGGTTCGATTCCTGGTCTGGGAAGAGTCCACATACTGCGGAGCAGCTAAGCCCCTGCTCCACAGCTACTGAAGCCTGCATGCCTAAAGCTTGTGCTCTGCAACTAGAGAAGCCATGGCAAGCAAAGCTCAGGCACTGCCACAAAACGTAGCTGCTTACCACAACTAGAGAAAGCCCGTATGCAGCAATGAAAACTCAGTGCAGCCAAAAAGAAAAAAAGAAAATAGATGCCCTTCTTTTGCCATAGCTTTATCTTTTACTTAAATAATATTACTTGCACCAAAACAATGAATATTCATAAAAAGCAAAATGGAGTAGTACCAAAAAGCCAGTCTGTTTAAGTGACTACTTTGACTGTGCTTATTAATGTCTAGGTGATCTAGAGCATATCATTTAACCTCTCTCGGTCCCAGTTTCTTCACCTGTAAACTAACAATATTAATAGTACTTGACTCATAGGATTACATGAGGACTAAATGAGTTGATTTATGAAAGAATTTATAACAGAGTCCTGACATACATCAAATGCTTTGTAAGTGGCAGAGGTTATTGCACAAAATGCATAAGAAGGTAATATTAAAATAATTGTAGAGTGAAGCAAAAAATAAAAATTATGTAGGGCTCTGTTCCAACCAGAGGTAGGCACTGTATATAAAATGTTAATATATTGCTTCACTCATCTTTTCCTACCTTATTTTGTAAGTCCTTTTTTTCCAATACTGATATTACTAATCCTATTATAATAACCATAATAAACAGACGTCATATTTTTGGAAAGTTTCAAATTATCTTATTGTTATATAATTGTGATTAAGTTGGCAAATTATTAACTTGGTTTTACAGATAAACACATTAAGCATTAGTGTGTTTGCTAGGCAGAACAGATGATTCCCGATGACTCATACCCTCTTTTTTTTTTTTTTTTAATTGGAGTATAGTTGCTTTACAACACTATGTGCACTCTATAACCTTGAGTGTGGGCAAAAATATGATGCAGTTTCACTCCTTTATATGGCAAGGGTGAAGGAATTTCACAGATGTAGCCAGCTTTCCATATCTGTTGGTTTTGAGTGAATCAAAAAGTAGACTATCCTAGGTGGGCCAAACCTACATAACTAAGCCACTCTCATTGGTCCTAGAGACGCGAAACACCATGTTGTGGAGGCAGTCACCCCACAGGGAATGATGGATAGCTTCCAGTTGCAGAGGGCTTCTGTCCTACAACCACAAGAACTGAATTCTGTCAGCTACCCATGAGCTTGAAAGAGAAATTCAGGCCTCAGATGAGGTCACAATGTATTGAAACACACACAAAAAGACTCACCTAAGCTGTGCATGAACTCCTGGTCCAGAGAAAATGATCATAAATGTTTCGTGTTTTAAACCACTGTGTTCATGGAACACAACAGTCTGCAAAACAATAAGGAAGGTGAAAGTATAATTAAGTAGCTTAATATGAATAAGAAACAGAACCATCTCTTGAATCTAGTTCTGACTGATGTCAAAGCAAATGTTCTTAGTATTGTATTATAACCTTTCATATATTAATATATATACAATGTATACATTTATACATATATATGCGTATGTAAATAAAATGTATATAATACATATTTCTTTACATTATAAATATTATTTGCTGAGTTTTATTTCATGGATTAGGTATACTATATATAGTGAGGCAACAGCCTTATTTAGCTTGCTTGCTATTTAGAAAGTGCTACAAAAAAAAAAAAAAGCATACTTAAAGCTAAATCTTTTCTTGAGTTTTCGTAGCAAATACTGTAGAATCTGCTTCTCCCAAGTAGAAAGCTAAATGAAAAAACATGTGCATTTTTAAAACATTTACCCTATTCCTAATATTGGTATGACTGACAATCCCTCTGGGATCCACATGAGTTTTGAGTTCAGTTACTTTCTAGAATATATTAGGTACTAAAATGTATATCATAGCAAAACTGTAATTGTATAACTCTGTAATTGTAAGAAAATAATTTTACAAGAGTCAGAAAAATATAACCATTATTAACTCTGCACAAAAAGTGCTTTAAAACCTTTTGTGACAGATAGTGGAAAACCATAAACATATTACTTAATCTCCAAAACCCTTGTGCAATCTCAGAGCAACGTGTGGCAGCCAATTAATGATATTTCCTAATTGCTGGAATGTTACCACAGGCAGAAATAAAATGTGTAAACAATCTGAAAATTCTATTAGAACTGAAATTCTAATCGCTATGCCCATAAGAAATTTTAATCGCTGTTGATAAGGTTTTCTAACACTTATTTCCCCTTGTTTGTGACTGTCTCTTACTAGTGGGGAAAGCTATGAACAATCTAGACAGCAGATTAAAAAGCAGAGACATTACTTTGTCAACAGAGGTCCGTCTAGTCAAGGCTATGGTTTTTCCAGTGGTCAGGTACGGATGTGAGAGCTGGACTATAAAGAAAGCTGAATGACAAAGAATTTATGTTTTTGAACTGTGGTGTTGGAGAAGACTCTTGAGAATCCCTTGGACTGCAAGGATATCCAACCGGTCCATCCTAAAGGAGATCAGTCCTGGGTGTTCATTGGAAGGACTGATGCTGAAGCTGAAACTCCAATACTTTGGCCACCTGATGTGAAGAGCTGACTCATTTGAAAAGACCCTGATGCTGGGAAAGATTGAGGGCAGGAGGAGAAGGGGACGACAGAGGATGAGATGGTTGAATGGCATCACTGACTCAATGGACATGGGTTTGGGTGAACTCTGGGAGTTGGTGATGGACAGGGAGGCCTGGCATGCTGGGGTTCATAGGGTCACAGAGAGTCAGACAAGACTGAGCAAAAGAACTGAACTTATTGGTGGAATGTAGATAACAAGAGGGAAGGGAGGGAGAATAGCCAGACTGAATTAAAGAAAAACATAAAGAACCTCTAAATTGAAGCCAGATTAACACAAAAAATGGACTCTATGTCTTAAAAATGGTTTACATGAGAGAAATAAAAACTGCAAAATTTCACTATGTTAAAAGAAAAAGAAAGCAGGGGTTTCTAAAATGATGAGACATCTCCTATCTCACAGAACCCAAGGGCAGAAAATATACCTAAAATTTATGAGGAATCCAAAATATTAATGACTTCATCTCAGGTCTTTTGCAGTTTATTATCTCTTCTTATTGACCCTCCCTTCCCATAGACTTGCTGTTCCAAGTTTTATGTGTTATGATCATCCGTGAACCAGAGCTCCATGATCACAGATTCGCTCTACATGGATCAACTAGAGTCTCTATGACATGATTTCAAATCCCCAAGAGTATTAAATTGATGTGATTTGAGACAATCAACCCATTTTTTTTTCCTCCTCCACAAGCAGTCTCCTTCCTCAAATGGTACCAAACAGATTGCAAGGTTCTGGGCCAAGTTTCTTGAGATCATGGTCTCAACCTCCCTTCTTACAAGTCTGATCAGGGTTTGAAGGTCATATTTCTGCCTCCACTGGGCAGGAGAACAGACACTAATAAGGAAATGAGATAAGTCATCTGGAATTGATATTTACTCTTCTAATGTATTTCCTTTAAAGAAAAAAAAAATCTTGTAAATTCAGCATTTTAGGGTTTGGGGAATTTAATTCTTTTTTTTTTTTTTTTTTTCTCCAGGTGGAAATGAAGGAAAAGGATGATACTTTTTTCAGCTTTTTTTTTCGAATAATTATGGATTTATGTTGTTGTTGTTTACTCACTAAGTCATGTCTGACTCTTTTTGCAGCCCACAGACTGTAGCCTGCCAGGCTCCTCTGTCCATGGGATCCTCCAGGCAGGAATACTGGAGTGGGTTTCCATTTGCTTCTCCAGGGAATCTTCCTGACCAAGGGATCAAGCTTTCAGCTCCTGCACTGGTTGGATGATTCTTAATCACTGGGAATGCCATGAAGCCAATAGATTCATGGGAGGTTGCAAAAAATATATACAAGGAAGATTGGTATACCTTTCTCCCAGCCTCCTTCAATGCTAATGTCTTGCTCAACTATAATACAATATTGAAAACAAAAAATTGACATTGGTAAGATCCAGAGTTTGTTCATGAATATATGATGGCATATATTCACGTACCCATTTCTGTTTGTTTATGTATTTGTATAGCTCCTTGAAAGTTTATCGTGGGGGTAGCCTTGTATAAATACAACCACAATCCAGATATTCAACCATACTATCATCACAGAATTTTGTCTTATTAACCGTTTCAGTCACACTCATCCTTTTAGCCTCTATGCCTGATTACTAGCAGCCAATGATATCTTCTCTATCATTTTAAGTGTTAATGAGTTTATAAAAATGGAATCATATAATATGCATCATTTTGAAATAAACCTTTCTAAATTTTTTTAAATCTGAATTTTTTAACACCAATAACATTTTGCATTGGGATATAGCCAATTAACAATGTTGTGATAACTTCAGGTGAACAATGAAGGAACTCAGCCATACAGATACATATATCCATTCTCCCCCAAACTTTCTTCCCATCAGGCTGGCACATAACTGAGCAGAGTTATATGTGCTACACAATAGGTCTCTATATCCATTTTATATAGAGCAGTGTGTACATAGTCAGGGACTTTGGGAAGATCACAAACTAGGACTTTTTATTCAGCATGTTAACTTAGGATAGTTTAAGTTGTTATATCAATAGTTTGCTCATAAATATAATTTAGTAGCATTCCGTGGTATAGATGTATCAAAGTTGTGTAACCATTCACCAATTAAAGGACGTCTGAATATTTACCAGTTTGGGGCTATTTTAAACTGCTAATATATCCGTTTGTAATTTCATGTATGAAAACAAATTTTCATTTCTTTGGGATAATTGCCTGAGTATAATTTCTGTGTTATACTGTCACACTAATTTTTTTTAATTTTAAAATTTATTTATTGATTTTATATAAGTATGAGTTTTAAGGCAACTTTTCCACTCTCTCCTTTCAATTTCATTAAGAGGCTCTTTAGTTCTTCTTAGCTTTCTGCCATAAGGGTGGTGTCATCTGCATATCTGATGTTATTGATATCTCTCCCATCAATCTTGATTCCAGCTTGTGTTTCATACAGCCCTGCATTTCTCATGATGTGCTCTGCATATAAGTTAAATAAGCAGGGTGACAATATACATCAATTCATGGCAAATAGATGGGGAAACAGTGGAAACAGTGGCAGACTTTAAATTTAGGAGCTACAAAATCACTGCAGACTGTCACTCCAGCCATGAAATGAAAAGACGCTTACTCCTTGGAAGAAAACTTATGACCAACCTAGACATCATATTAAAAAGCAAAGACATTACTTTTCGAACAAAGGTCCATCTAGTCAAAGCTATGATTTTTCTATTAGTCATGTATGGATGTGAGAGTTGGACTATAAAGAAAGCTGAGTGCCGAAGAATTGATGCTTTTGAACTGTGGTGTAACAGAAGACTCTTGAAAGTCGCTTGGACAGCAAGGAGATCCAACAAGTCCATCCTAAAGGAAATCAGTCCTGAATATTCATTGGAAGGACTGATGCTGGGAACTCCAGTACTGAAACTCCAGTACTTTGGCATGTGATGTGAAGAACTGACTCATTTGAAAGACCCTGATGCTAGGAAAGATTGAAGACGGGAAAAGAAGGGGATGACAGAGGATGAGATGGTTGGATGGCATCACTGACTCAATGGATACGAGTTTTCATAAACTCTGGGAGTTGATGATGGACAGGGAGGCCTGGCATGCTGCAGTCCATGGGTTCTCAAAGAGTTAGACACAACTGAGTGACTGAACTGAACTGATATAATTATGATGTATTTTATTTTATTGATGTACCACCTAACCTGCCTCTTGAGAAATCTGTATGCAGGTCAGGAAGCAACAGTTAGAAGTGGACATGGAAAACAGACTGGTTCCAAATAGGAAAAGGAGTACGTCAAGGATGTATATTGTCACCCTGCTTATTTAACTTATATGCAGAGTACATCATGAGAAACGCTGGACTGGAAGAAACACAAGCTGGAATCAAGATTGCTGGGAGAAATATCAATAACCTCAGATGACACCACCTTTATGGCAGAAAGTGAAGAGGAACTAAAATGCTTTTTGATGAAAGTGAAAGAGGAGAGTGAAAGAGTTGGCTTAAAGCTCAACATTCAGAAAACGAAGATCATGGCATCTGGTTGGAGAAGACTCTTGAGAGTCCCTTGGACTGCAAGGAGATCCAACCAGTCCATTCTGAAGGAGATCAGCCCTGGGATCTTTTTGGAAGGAATGATGCTAAAGCTGAAGCTCCAGTACTTTGGACACCTCATGAGAAGAGTTGACTCATTGGAAAAGATTCTGATGCTGGGAGGGATTGGGGGCAGGAGGAGAAGGGGATGACCAAGGATGAGATGGCTGGATAGCATCCCGGACTCGATGGACGTGAGTCTGAGTGAACTCCAGGAGATGGTGTTGGACAGGGAGGCCTGGTGTGCTGCAATGCATGGGGTTGCAGAGTCGGACACGACTGAGTGACTGAACTGAACTGAACTGATAGTTGATTTACATGTATTAATTTCTGCTATACAGCAAAGTGATTTAGTTATACATATATAAAAATGTGTATACATACATATATATGTGTATATATATATACATATGTGTATATTTATATTTTTTCATATTATTTCCCTTTATAACTTTCTGTAGGATATATTTCATGTGCTACATATGAGACCTGTTGTTTATCTGTTCTACATAACATAGTTTGCATCTGCTAGCCCCAAGCTCCCAATCTTACCCTCCCCAACATTATTTTTACTTTTAGAATAAACTTAAAAACTATTTCCAAGTGCCTATATCATTTACATTCTCACCAACAATGTATGAATTAGCCAACATTTGTTATCACATTTTTTTTTCTTTTTATCCACTCTGACATATGTGTTCAGTTCAGTTCAGTTCAGTTCAGTCGCTCAGTCGTGTCTGATCTTTGCAACCCCATGAATTGCAGCATTCCAGGCTTCCCTGTCCATCACCAACTCCCGGAGTTCACTCAAACTCACATCCATAGAGTCAGTGATGCCATCCAGCCATCTCATCCTCTGTTGTCCTCTTCTCCTCCTGTCCCCAATCTCTCCCAGCATCAGAGTCTTTTCCAATGCGTCAACTCTTCGCATGAGGTGGCCAAAGTACTAGAGTTTCAGCTTTAGCATCATGCCCTCCAAAGAGATCCCAGGGCTGATCTCCTTCAGAATGGTCTGGTTGGATCTCCTTGTAGTCCAAGGGACTCTCAAGAGTCTTCTCCAACACCACAATTCAAAAGCATCAATTCTTTGGCACTCAGCCTTCTTCACAGTCCAACTCTCTAGTGATATCTAATCATGGTTTTAATTTAGATTAAATTAAACTAATTTAATTTAAATATAGATGTTAAACATCTCTCCTGTGTTTATTTTCCAATCTGTCTATCCTCTTAGATGAAATGTCTGTGCATGTCTTTTGCCCCTATTATAATTGGATTGTTCTTTTACTAGTGAGTTTTAAGAGTTCTTTATGTGTACCAAATACAATTTCTTAGTTTATATTTTCTATGCAATATATTTCTCCAAGTCTATAACTTATCTTTTAAATATTTTAACATAAGTGTTTTCATTTTTGATGAATTGATATTATTCACTGTTTACTTTATTATGCTTTGATGTTGAGTCTAATAACTCTTTGTCTAGCCAAAGATTCTGGAGATTTTTCTCCATTTTCCTCAACCTTATACAGAATATCTGATTGATACCTACTGATAGCATCCTGCTTAATGGTAAAAGTTTAAATTTTTTCCCTCTAAGATCAAGAAAAAGGCAAGGATTTTGCTCATGCAACTTATTTAATATAGTAGTAGAAGTTCTAGCCACTGCAATAAGTTAAGAAAAAAGGGAGAAAATTAATAAAAATTTAGAAAAGAAGAAATAAAATTGCCTATATCTGCAGATGATGTGTCCAAAAATAAAAACTTAGAAAATCTTATTCTACAACTTATTTGGAAAATTTAAAGTATAAGAATAGTCAATATTTTTGAAAAAGAAGAACCATGTATTAGTAATCATTCTTCCCAAGGTTAAGATTTTGAAAAAGCTCAAGTTGAACAGTTCTATGAAGACCTACAAGACCTTTTAGAACTAACACTCAAGAAAGATGTCCTTTTCATTATAGGGGACTGGAATGCAAAAGTAGGAAGTAAAGAATCACCTGGAGTAACAGGCAAATTTGGCCTTGGAATGCAGAATGAAGCAGGGCAAAGGGTAATAGAGTTTTGCCAAGAAAACGCACTGGTCATAGCAAACACACTCTTCCAACAACACAAGAGAAGACTCTACACATGGACATCACCAGATGGTCAACACCGAAATCAGATTGATTATATTCTTTGCAGCCAAAGATGGAGAAGATCTACAGAGTAAGCAAAAACAAGACCGGGAGCTGACTGTGGCTCAGATCATGAACTCCTTATTGCGAAATTCAGACTTAAATTGAAGAAAGTAGGGAAAACCATTCAGGTATGACCTAAATCAAATCCCTTATGATTATACACTGAAAGTGAGAAATAGATTTAAGGGAGTAGATCTGAAAGATAGAGGGTCTGATGAACTATGGATGGAGGTTCGTAACATTGTACAGGAGACAGGGATCAAGACCATCCCCATGGAAAAGAAATCCAAAAAAGCAAAATGGCTGTCTGGGGAGGCCTTACAAATAGCTGTGAAAAGAAGAGAGGCAAAAAGCAAAAGAGAAAAGGAAAGATATAAGCATCTAAATGCAGAGTTCCAGAGAATAGCAAGAAGAGATAAGAAAGCTTTCCTCAGCAATCAATGCAAAGAAACAGAGGAAAACAGCAGAATGGGAAAGACTAGCGATCTCTTTAATAAAATTAGAGATACCAAGGGAACATTTCATGTGAAGATGGGCTCGATAAAGGACAGAAATGGTATGGACCTAACAGAAGCAGAAGATATTAAGAAGTGGTGGCAAGAATACACAGAAGAACTGTACAAAAAAGAGCTTCATGACCCAGATAATCATGATGGTGTGATCACTCACCTAGAGCCAGACATCCTGGAATGTGAAGTCAGTGGGCCTTAGAAGACATCACTAAAAAAAAGCTAGTGGAAGTGATGGCATTCCAGTGGAGCTATTTCAAATCCTAAAAGATGATGCTGTGAAAGTGCTGCACTCAATATGCCAGCAAATTTGGAAAACTCAGTAGTGGCCACAGGACTGGAAAAGGTCAGTTTTCATTCCAATCCCAAAGAAAGGCAATGCCAAAGAATGCTCAAACTACCACACAATTACACTCATCTCACACACTTAAAGTAATGCTCAAAATGCTCCAATCCAAGCTTCAGCAATACGTGAACCGTGAACTTCCAGATGTTCAAGTTGGTTTTAGAAAAGGCAGAGGAACCAGAGACCAAATTGCCATCTGCTGGATCATGGAAAAAAGAAGAGAGTTCCCGAAATACATCTATTTCTGCTTTATTAACTATGCCAAAGCCTTTGACTGTGTGGATCACAATAAACTGTGGAAACTTGTGAAAGAGATGGGAATACCAGAACACCTGACCAGCTTCTTGAGAAACCTGTATGCAGGTCAGGAAGCAACAGTTAGAACTGTACATGGAACAACAGACTGGTTCCAAATAGGAAAAGGAGTACGTCAAGGCTGTATATTGTCACCCTGCTTATTTAACTTTATGCAGATTCCATCATGAGAAACGCTGGGCTGGAAGAAGCACAAGCTGAAATCAAGATTGCCAGGAGAAATATCAATAACCTCAGATATGCAGATGACACCTCCCTTATGGAAGAAAGTGAAGAGGAACTAAAAAGCCTCTTGATGAAAGTGAAAGAGGAGAGTGAAAAAGTTGGCTTAAAGCTCAAAATTCAGAAAATGAAGATCATGGCATCTGGTCCCATCACTTCATGGGAAATAGATGGGGAAACAGTGGAAACAGTGTCAGACTTTATTTTCGGGGGCTCCAAAATCACTGCAGATGGTAACTGCAGCCATGAAATTAAAAGACGCTTACTCCTTGGAAGGAAAGTTATGACCAACTTAGATAGCATATTCAAAAGCAGAGACATTACTTTGTTAACAAAGGTCCGTCTATTCAAGGCTATGATTTTTCCAATGGTCATGTATGGATGTGAGAGTTGGACTGTGAAGAAAGCTGAGCACCGAAGAATTGATGCTTTTGAACTGTGGTGTTGGAGAAGATGCTTGAGAATCCCTTGGACTGCAAGGCAATCCAACCAGTCCATTCTAAGGGAGATAAGTCCTGGGTGTTCTTTGGAAGGAATGATGCTAAAGCTGAAACTCCAGTACTTTGGCCACCTCATGTGAAGAGTTGACTCATTGGAAAAGACTCTGATGCTGGGAGGGATTGGGTGCAGGAGGAGAAGGGGACGACAGAGCATGATATACTCGATGGCATCACCGACTCGATGGAGGTGAGTTTGAATGAACTCCGGGAGTTGTTGATGGACAGGGAGGCCTGCATGCTGCAATTCATGAGGTCACAAAGAGTTGGACACGACTGAGCAACTGAAATGAACTTAACTGAACTGCAGTCAAGATACCATGGTACTGATTGTTGGATACACACAGAGATTAATAGACCGTAATAAAGAACTCAGAGATAGAGCCACACAAATATACTCAACTAATTTTTGACAAAGATGGAAAAAAGGATTTCAATGTATAAGTGATAGCATTTTCAATAAACGATGCTAGCGCAGTTGGGCATCCATTCATGCACACATACACTCACACACATATACACACACAAACACACGACCTTTTTTTTTTACATGTAAAACTTCACATGTAATACAAAGTGAATTCATAATATATCATAGCCTTAACTCATAATATATCTTAGAAAACTATATACCATAGAAAACTATGAATCTTCTAGATGATTTAACTATCGAAGTCTAAAGTTGCTTGTATACAGATAAAGTTAAGAAATAAGAATATATTGCTTCCAGTGCAGTCCAAATATTTCAAGCTGTTTTGAACAGATACTTCCATATTTAAAAATCATAAATAATGTTAGTAAACTCCTCTTTAAAACAGGAAACATAAAATAAGCTCATGCTTTGAAACATGAATATTCTAATCAGAGAAACATTGATTGCAACTCTTTTTAAGTTTTCTTTTTCTTGGAAATACTCAGTATGTCAAGAATAAACTAGAACTGTGATATGTAAATAGTTTTCTTTGCCACAACTAATCTGTATAGAAAAATATGAATCAACAGTTGTGTCATGACAGAAGAGAATTAACGGAACTAAACACTAAAATTTCCCAAGATTGGAAATGTATGACTTTGATCTGTATTTTTAAAGTATAGATAGAGCCAAGAAGGATTAGGATGATATATGCTGAAGTTCTGCATAAACTAAATTACAATAAATTTTTAGTTTTTGAAGGGCACAAAGTAATGAGTCAGGGAGAGTACAGTGGGAGTGAATGGTTTAAATCTCAGATGTACCATATGCCTACATGCATGCATATGTGCTAAGTCATTTCAGTCATGTCTGACTCTTTGCAACACTTTGCACTGTAGCCCTCCAGGCTCCTCTGTCCTTGGGATTCTCCAGGCAAGAATACCTGAGTGGGTTGCCATGCCCTGCTCTAGGAGATCTTCCTGGCCCAAGAATCAAAATCACATCCCTCAGGCTGGTTCTTTACCACTAGCGCCACCTGGGAAGCTCAGGTACTCTATAATCTTTGCTAAATCATTCAACTCTTTTAATTCTAAGTTTCCATATTTAAAATATAGAAATGTATTTAACTCATACACTTGTGAGTTGTATAACGAGCTGGCACATTGCTGACAATGAATGGTAATAATAGGTATAGATAATATTGTTATTAGGATCCAAAGAAAATCATATTTTAGATCTCTTATCATAAAGAAGCTATTAAGAGACTGCCATAAAGGTGATTTTAATTGTCACCTTTTCTCTCTTTACTTGCCCTCTAGCTGAGTGCTAATTGCCACATACTTATAACAAGTCTAATTTTAAGACTTAAATTTCTTTCTCTCAAGAGAAAGTTGCTCAAGGTGTAAGAACTGACAAATTTCTGAACTCCACTGGCCATTATCATTCCCTGATGCCATTTTTAGCTTTCCCTAAATTAATATATATAACCTTTGCAAAGCACTGGACTACAAGCTTCCCAAAGTCTTGGCACTGATTACCACAAGATATCAGCTCCTAATGACAGCACCATACTCTCTGCTTCATGCCATTGCTATTTGCTTGCTAATAATTTTCTTTTTAAGCAGTAGAATGAAATTCTGACATATCCTTTGACATAACACCTGACCCCATGAACCTGACATTTTAAATTACTCATTCAGAATGATGAATCTAACTGCTTGTTTAGAAGTTGAAAAACTTGAGGTACTTTTAAGTTTATTTTCTTTATACAGACATCTCTTCACATGATTTTCAAATGTTCACTACACAGATAAGAGAGAAGAGAAAAATTGTGGTACCTGCTTCATTCATTCAATAAATATTGAGAATCAAACAAAATTGAACTGTATGTAAGAGATGTACTGATGAACAATACATTGAGATATTTAGTTTCCTAAAGTATGTATTACTTCTCTATTATTTGTGTCACCTTATTTCCCTAAACTTAACTCCTTAAAATGACATATTTTATTACTTCAGTTGGTGTGGGCAAGGAGTCTAGACGTGCCATTGCTTGATGCTTTGCTTCAGTGTCTGAGCTCAAAGTTGATGCCAAGGTGTTGGGTATAGTCTCTCCTCAAAGCTTCAGTGGCAAAGGATCCAGTTAAAGGTGATGTGGTTATTGACAGAATTCACTCCCTCACAGACTGGCACTGATGGCTTCAGTTTCTTTCTTTTATTAAAATTTATTTTATATTTATTTTAATTAAATTATTTTACAATATTGTGGTGATTTTTTCCACACATTCACATGGATCAGCCATGGGTGTACATGTGTTCCCCATCATGACCCTCCCTCCCACCTCCCTCCTCATCCCATCTCTCAGGGTCATCCCAGTGCACCAGCCCTGAGTACCCTGTCTCATGCACCTGGACTAGTGATCTATTTCACATATGATAATATACATGTTTCAATGCTATTCTCTCAAATCATCTCACCCTCACCTTCTCCCATGGAGTCCAAAAGTCTGTTCTTTACATCTGTGTCTCTCTTGCTGTCTCACATATAGAGTCATCGTTACCAACTTTCTAAATTCCATATATATGTGTTAATATGCTGTATTGGTGTTTTTCTTTCTGACTTACTTTGCTCTGTATAATAGGCTCCAGTTTCATCCAACTCATTAGAACTGATTCAAATGCATTCTTTTTAATAGCTGAGTAATATTCACATTGTGTATATGTACCACAGCTTTCTTATCCATTCATCTGCTGATGGACATCTAGGTTGCTTCCATGTCCTGGCTATTATAAACAGTGCTGTGATGAACATTGGGGTACATGTGCCTCTTTCAATTCTAGTTTCCTTGGTGTGTATGCCCAGGAGAAGGATTGCTGGGTCATATGGCAGTTCTATTTCCAGTTTTTTAAGAATTTCCACACTTTTTCTCCCTAGTGGCTGTACTAGTTTGCATTCCCACCAACAGTGCAAGAGGGTTCTTTTTTCTCCACACCTTCTCCAGCATTTATTGTTTGTAGACTTTTTGATAGCAGCCATTCTGACCAGCGTGAGATGCTACCTCAATGACTTCAGTTTTTTGTTGGCTCCTGACAGTGTCCACACCCAGTTCATTGTCAGAAAGGTATCTTCCTAAGGAAACTCGCAATACAGCTGCTTACCTCAAATCCAGTGAGAAGGAGATACTACTGGCAAGATAAAAGTCACAGTTTTATATAGCCTAATTATGGAAATGAGCCCCATCATCTTTGCCACGTTCTGTGGAAAGAAGCTAGCCAAAGTCTTGCCCACACTGAACAGGGAATGATTGTACAAGGTAGCAATACCAGGAGATGTTAAAAATTTATAAGCATTGTAGAATTTGTTCACCAGAGTATAAAATCCATAGAGATTTATAAAGGTAAGTTGGCCATTAAAACATAGCTTCATATTCACCCTATTTAACAATCTCAATTACCCTGATAACTAGGTATTACTATATCATTTAACAAATAAAAACACTGAGGCTCAATGTTATATCTATTCAGTTAGCCAATAAAGTCAGAATTGAATGTAGGTAAAATTTATTTACAGCTATAGCTGTGCTCTAAAAATAATGGTAATAAAAGAATATATTACTAGAAACCCTATGGGTGTTACAAAGATAATAACAAATAATACACTTTATGCCAATAAACTCAGCAAGTTTTTAAAAACTAGCCAATTTCTTGAAAACAAAATTTACTAAAAATTAAACAAGAAAATATAGAAAAACTAAGTATTCCACAGGGGTTGAAGAAATTGAATTTATAATTAAAAACATTCCCATGATAATCGTTGTATGACTGAACTAGTGAATTCTATCGTATATTTATAGAATAAAGTGTACCAGTCACAGATAAACTTTCTCAAGAAGTAAAAAGGAAGAACTATTCAAAACTCTCTTTATATAGACAGAATACCTCTAAAATGAAATATTAAAAGTATATTTTATAAAGAAAACATTTTAAACCAATATTCTCCAAGAACAAAGACATGAAAATTCATAATAGACTACTACCAAGTTAAATTCAGTAATATATAAAAAAAATACATAATAGTCATATGCAACCAAAGTTTATGTCAGTAATGCAATGTTTCTTTAACATTTGAAAACCAAACAATGCAATCCACCATATTAACAGAATAAAAGAAAACATCCTTATGATCATGTCAATAGGTTAAAAAAAAAAAGCGTTTTAAAGAATCCAGCATTAATAGTAATAAGTCAACAAATTAAAAATAAAAGAAAATATCCTCACTTTGACAAAGGACATCTACAAAAAGTCTAGAATTAACATTGTACTTAAAGGTGAAATAGTAAACATTTTCCTATTAGACTTAGAGCAAAGCAAGCTTGTCAGTTCTGAACACTTCCAGTTAACACTAGGCCTTATCCAGTTCAACAAAGCAGGAAATAAGTATAATGTTTGGAAAAAAAGAAAATTGTCTTATTTTCAGTTGACATAATTGTGCAGATAAAAAAAAGAAAAACCTACCCAAGCATTATTAGAACTAATAAAAACAATCAGCAAAACAATAGTCAATTTATAGTCAGTATATAGTCAATATACAAAAATCAATCATCTATTTATGACATCAGTGAGCTACTAAAAAATGATATTTCTAAAAGTGATGTGTAAAATATCATCAAACTTAATGAAATCTTAGGAATAATGTTAACAAAAAATTGTGTAAGACTTGCACCATGGAAACTACAAAACTGTTGATAAGAATTAAAGATTTAAGTAAATGGAGAGATATGCCATGTTTATTGACTGGAAAATTCAATATTTCCCAGATATTAATCATTACCAAATTGATGAAGGGAATCAATGCAATACTAATCAGTATCTCCATTTTTTTTTCATAGAAATTGTGAGGCTGATTCTAAATTGTATTGAAAAGCCAAAGGGCCTAAAATACTCAATACAATTTTTAAAGAGAAGAGCATAGTTGAGGATTACGCTTCCTGATGTTGTCACTAATTAAGACCATGTAGCATTGGCATTAATTGTAGACATATAGGTCAATGGAACAGAATAGAAAGCCCAGAAATAAAACCACAGTAATGAAGAAGAATTATTTTTGATGAAGGGGAAAAAGAAAGGTTTTCAACAAATGCCGCTGCATCAATTGCATACATTTGTTGATAAAATAAAATTTGATCCAATTCATATTATATGCATAAATTCATTTGAAGCAGACAATGTACACCAACTCAATGGACATGAGTTTGAGTAAACTCCTGAAGTTGGTGATGGACAGGGAGGCCTGGCATGCTGCAGTCCACGGGGTCGCAAAAAGTTAGACACAACTGAGTGACTGAACTGAACTGAACTGAACTGAAAATGTACACATAGAAGCTAAAACTGCAAAGTTTCTAGACTAAAGTAAAACCTTGCAAACTTGAGTAAGGCAAATAATTCCTTTGATACAAAAATCATTAAACTAGTAGTAAAAGAAAAAATATTTAAAAATAAAGCCTTTATTTATTTTAGGAAACTATTAAGAGTATAAAAAGGCAGAGTCTGAAAGATGTGAATCAAAGTATACATTTCTGACACAAGACTTGTATCCAGAATATATAAATACTCTAATATTTTTAAAGTCAATGTGAAAATGAATGATCTTATTTTTAAGTGGACATATTAAAACACTTTTTGAAACAAGATCTATAAATTGTCATTAAGTACACACACAAAAAAAGTTCTTCAAAATCACTAGAGAAATGAAAATGGCTAACAGTTTTTCAAAATTAATACCAAATATTAGAAAAGAAACGTGTTAGCAAACATGTGGAGAAACTAGAACACTATTTATTGTCGGTTACAGTGCAAAACAAATATTTTTTGAAGGGCTTTAAAACCCTTTGTTGGGCTTTAAAACCCTTTGTTGGGCTTTAAAACCCATGTGCACCCTGGAAACTACAAAACATGCCCACTGGAATGTTCAAAACATGCACACTACCTTGCACCCACCTGCATACTGGAATCTACACAACAGAAACGCTATCATGGTTGGCAGCCTCTAAAATAATTCAAATGATCTCCATCAACTTGAGTTTCGTGCCCTTTTGAAATCCCTCACCTTTGGTTTGAACTGGACCTGGTACCTTGCTTCTAAACAACAGAATCCAGGGTCTTCCATGGTGGTTCAGTTGTTAACATTCTGTGCTTACAATACAGCTGGAGCAAGTTCAATCTACTGTAGTAGTAGTTGGGGAAAAAAATGAATGACAGAATTTCTTTATCTTGGTCCATAATCCCAGAATCTCTTTCAGGGAGCCCCTTTGAAAAGTACTTAACTTTTCCTGACATCAACTGAAATACTTAAGAATACTTAAGAGACTAATATATTAATCTCATGAAAATGTTTATAAACAAATTAAAGCTTGTGTGGCCAAGAATGTTTGCTATTATTCCAAATTTTGCCGATACTTGCTGCTGCTAAGTCACTTCAGTCGTGTCCGACTCTGTGTGACCCCATCAACAGCAGCCCACCAGGCTCCCCCGTCCCTGGGATTCTCCAGGCAAGAACACTGGAGTAGGTTGCCATTTCCTTCTTCAATGCATGAAAGTGAAAAGTGAAAGGGAAGTCGCTCAATCGTGTCTGACTCTTCGCGACCCCATGGACTGCAGCCTACCAGGCTCCTCTCTCCATGGGATTTGCCAGGCAAGAGTACTGGAGTGGGATGCCATCGCCTTCTCCATGCTGATAGTTAGAGTCAGATAATTAGAAATACTTTAACCTCTGGCTTTGTACTGAAGTTATTATAACATAAAATTCTTCCCTAATAACCAATCTAGATATGGCCATTTGTGGAGTTGGATTTATACAGGAACCCAATATCATCATATCAAAACTAAATTAAATAAAACTTAAAAGGAAAAGAAGGAAATCTAGTAATTCTATAGCTTTGTTTTATTCATGTTCTCATTTTTACATACATCTATACCTAGTTCTAGATTAATTGACCTTCATCTCTGACTTCGAACCCGTCTCTTGTCTTTGAACATGATTTGTTTGGAAACTGACCTACTTGGTATGTGAATGTTCCCTTTATCTTTGGACTGTTCCTTATGTCCCCAAGTTCTCAGCAATCCTTGTTGCCAATTGTAGGAATGATTCTCAAGTTAGATAAAAATACATCCCCAATTCTGCATGAAACATTACTTATACTAAAAACAAAAATATTACTATTTATCAAGAAATTCAAATTTAGCCTAATAGCCTCTTTGTTAGCTAAATCTGACAACTCTACCTCTATGTGACTTGCTGTTATGAGGGAATCAACACTAACAAACATGAATATCAAGCTATATTTCACTCCAAGAAACTTATCTTTCCTTCTGTGCCCCCACAATTAGCCTAAATGGATCACAGAATGAGTATGAGTCAGTCCAAATTCCACAGATTTTTTCGACTTTAAACAAATAGAAATATTTAGAAATGCAGCATAGTCCAAAACATATAGATACTTAAAACAAACAAAAAAACAGAGAACTATATTCATTAGAGGGCATTGTATTCATCTTAGCTATGCCCCATTATGAAGTGGTCCACAGCAGTGGTTCCTAAACAGTGAAGATAAGAGTGACAGAGTTATTTTGAGAATATTGTGAATTCCTGTGGGCACTGGTCTACAAATAGGCTAGAGATTATGTGTTACATATATGTTTTAATTTGTATATAAGTGTTGCAATAAATACAATATGGAGTCATGAAGGCTTACATTGAATCCATAATATAATTTTCTCACCCTTTGAGATTTGCTTAGAAATTATGCCCTGCACCTACTCAAACTCTTTTTTTCAAAAGCTTCTTCTGATAATTGAAGAGTATCATTCACATAAAGTTATTTAAAGAGGTAATCAACTATGTTAATATCACCTTTCAGGTTCAACTAAGACAGTGGTCATGTATGGATGTGAGAGTTGGACTGTGAAGAAAGCTGAGCATAGAAGAATTGATGCTTTTGAACTGTGGTGTTGGAGAAGACTCTTGAGAGTCCCTTGGACTGCAAGGAGATCCAACCAGTCCATTTTAAAGGAGATCAGTCCTGGGTGTTCTTTGAAAGGACTGATGCTAAAGCTGAAACTCCAATACTTTGGCCAACTCATGTGAAGAGTTGACTCACTGGAAAAGACTCTGATGCTGGGAGAGATTGGGGGCAGGAGGAGAAGGGGACGACAGAGGATGAGATGGCTGGATGGCATCAGCAACTCGATGGACATGCGTTTAGGTAAACTCTGGGAGCTGGTGACAGACAGGGAGGCCTGGCGTGCTGCAATTCATGGGGTCGCAAAGAGTTGGACAGAACTGAGTAACTGAAGTGAACTAAAGACATTGGCTATCTAGGAAAATGAGATAAGGATTCATCCGCACTACTGAAAAATAATGCTTTAAGTGATATTTGTTTTCAAAGGAATATAAAAGAGCTATTTAAGCATGGGAGGCACAGGATGTCACTGCATCTGCTTCCCATTGCTCTTTCCTTTTATAAGAAATTCCACTGTAGCAAACCCAGATCAGGGATGGCAGAGGAAGAAATGAGAGGGTGTTTGGCTCTAAAGTTTTGGCCAAATACATGCTTGGCAGACAGCAATCAAAATAAAAAGAGAGCAAAATAGAAAGCAAGTTTCTCTGAAAAAATAAGAACTACACTCCACTGGAAAGATACAGATGAAATCAATTCTGAGCAGCCTCTGAATTCACTTTGGACAAAATCCTATTCAAAGCCAGGTTTGCCAATCATACTAGATAACTGAAAAATAGGCATGGTTGTTTTACAAAAAGCTGCCTACTCTCCACCCCAATTTTATCAAAACCATCTACATTTATAACAGAGAGTGGGAGATTTCTGGTCCTTTATGTCATGATGATAATCCTACATGTGTCTCCATTATCTCTTTGCGTGCTGAGATTTTCTCTTCTAAGAACAACAGTCGGTCAGATTAGGATGGGGCCACCCTAAAGGTTTCATATTTACATAGTCAATCTTTAAAGGTCCTGTATCCAAATACAGTTCTTTCCAAACTGGATTCCTTTTATTTCTTTTTCTTGTCTAATGCCCTACATTACATCAGATGTAATGAGGAATAAAATTGGCAAGAGTGAATATTTTTGTCTTTCCTCTGATTTTTCCAGTCTTTCACTGTTACATATGTTAGTTGTGAGTTTTTAATAGATGTTCTTTTTCAAGTTGAAGTTCCTTTGTGTATATAACTTTTTTTGAGTTTTTATCAAGAAATGATGTTGATTAAAAAAAAAGTTGTTCTCTGAATCTATTGAGATGATTGTTTGTGGGTGTTCCCTTTGGGTAAGATATATTACACTAACTGATTTTTTGATATTTGACAAACTTCACATTCTTGGGATATGCCACTTAGTTATAGTGTATGTATTTTTTTTAATGCATTGCTGGATATAGTTTGTTAGTATTTTGTTTAGGATTTTGCAGTCATATTCACAATAAGTATTACTTTGTAACTTTCTTTTTTGTGATGTATTTATTGGAATTTTTATAAGGATAATTCTAACCTCATGAGATGATTTGGACAGTGTTCTTTCTTTTTGAGAAGAGTTGACATTAATCATTAAATAGATAAAATTCAACTGTGAAGTCATTTGGGTCTGGGTTTTATGCTTTGAATAGTTTCTGATTAGTAATTCAGTCTCTGTATTATAACAATACAACCTGAACAAGTACATGAGATGTCTTGAAAGCCAAAGCTGCAAAATTGGTGGCCACCACTCAAGCATTTAAGACATTTGGGTGATTATCACCTCAATGTAGCACCCACGAAGGGATAAGTTGGTCACAGGATGGGTTAGATTGACACTAGATTACCCATCAACTTCAAGAAAATTTCCATGCAGTGAGGTACTCTGTGAAACATCACACTATCCCCAGCTCTGCAGCACATCCTTCTTAGGTATTAGTTTGGCTACAAGAAAATGTAGTTTGGCTAAATCTTTCAAAGTGCATATGTATGGTCAGGCCACTCAAGATGGATGTTCTCTTTCTCTCTTTACATACCCTGTCTGACCAGTGCCTGCTTCACTTAAATCTAACACACATGACTAACTTTCCTATGTACAGGTCCCAGGCCCCAGCTAGTGACTGTTCTTATCTAAGAGGTGGTGAGGGGAGTGCCACTCTACTGATTTCCCTGCTGACCAATGAGCCTGCTGCTGCTGCTACTGCTAAGTCGCTTCAGTCGTGTCCAACTCTGCAATCCCATAGATGGCAGCCCACCAGGCTCCCCCGTCCCTGGGATTCTCCAGGCAAGAACACTTGAGTGGGTTGCCATTTCCTTCTCCAGTGCATGAAAGTGAAAAGTAAAAGTGAAGTCGCTTAGTTCAGTTCAGTTCAGCCATTCAGTCATGTCTGACTGTTTGCGACCCCATGAACCGCAGCACGCCAGGCCTCCCTGTCCGTCACCAACTCCTGGAGTTCACTCAAACTCACGGGCCATCGAGTCAGTGATACCATCCAGCAATCTCATCCTCTGTCATCCCCTTCTCATCCTGTCCTCAGTCCTTACCAGCATCAGAGTCTTTTCCAATGAGTCAACTCTTCTCATGACGTGGCCAAAGTACTGGAATTTCAGCTTCAGCATCATTCCCTCCAAAGAAATGCCAGGGCTAATCTCCTTCAGAATGGACTGGTTGGATCTCCTTGCAGTCCAAGGGATTCTCAAGCGTCTTCTCCAACACCACAGTTCAAAAGCATCAATTCTCCGGTGCTCAGCCTTCTTCACAGTCCAACTCTCACGTCCATACATGACTATTGGAAAAACCATAACCTTGACTAGATGGACCTTTGTTGGCAAAGTAATGTCTCTGCTTTTCAATATGCTATCTAGGTTGGTCAAAACTTTTCTTCTAAGGAGTAAGCGTCTTTTAATTTCATGGCTGCAGTCACCATCTGCAGTGATTGGAGCCCCCCAAAATAAAGTCTGACACTGTTTCCAATGTTTCCCTATCTATTTCCCATGGAGTGATGGGACCAGATGCCATGATCTTCATTTTCTGAATGTTGAGCTTTAAGCCAACTTTTCATCATTTTCATCAAGAGGCTTTTTAGTTCCTCTTCACTTTCTGTCATAAGGGTGGTGTCATCTGCATATCTGAGGTTATTGATATTTCTCCCTGCAATCTTGATTCCAAGCTTGTGCTTTTTCCAGCCTAGCATTTCTCATGATGTACTCTGCATATAAGTTAAATAAGCAGGGTGACAATATACAGCCTTGACGTACTCCTTTTCATATTTGGAACCAGTCTGTTGTTCCATGTCCAGTTCTAATTGTTGCTTCCTGACCCGCATATAGGTTTCTCAAGAGGCAGGTCAGAAATCTCTAAGTCATGTCCAACTCTTCGTAACCCCATGGACTGCATCCTACCAGGCTCCTCTGCCCGTGGGATTTTCCAGGCAAGAGTACTGGAGTGGGGTGCCATCGCCTTCTCTGGACCAATGAGCCTAACTGATGTCAATTACTAATTGACCAATCAGCCTAACTGATGTCAATTACTCTATAGCTGGTAATCCTTCCTTTCCCCTGGGAGCTACTGGGGCACCACCAAGATTTAGCCAAACTACAAATCTATTGTAATTGATTTGCAATTACAAATCAGTAATTGACTATCACCATGTCCTGCTGGCCAGGCACTGCATACTGTGGAGGGTTTTCCAGGGCTTCGGTTCAGATGTGTAAGATTATCCCCATATATTAAATAAGCATTGATGTCTCTATTGCTGACTCTGTGCTCTTTCTTGCACCTTGAAACTGGACAAGCACAGAGCTTATAGATATGTGGAGTATAGCCTAACATCATATTTAAAAAATCATGTTTTTTTCCTTCCGTCTTGTTATATGTCCTGAGAGCTTGGCTCTTTAATGAATGAGAAAATTGTTTCTGGTCTCTGCCATCTGAGAGATACACCTACTGGTGTGTATTTGGCAGCTAGCCAAACAGACTAGGATTTCAAACAGCTATAGCTGGTTGGTCAGAAACACATAGAACAACCAGGGTCTGTGACTGACATCTCTTTGTCCCCCTGTGCCAGCTCTTAGGGGAGTTTGTCATAAGGGGTCCCAGTCCAAAGGGGCTTTTGTCATCTCAGTCCTCATTGCTTTGTTAACGTTGGCACTAAGCTATCCTTACTGGCTGTGCAACAAAGAAAGGTCCTTGCTTTCTTAGACTATTTTTTAGAGTAAAATATCTGGATCTTTTGAGGGCTGCATCCTTTGCTGTCTTTTGTGAGATAGGCCTCTTTTGTCCATGGTTAAGCCATAAAAGGGCTTCCCCATTGGCTCAGCAGTAAAGAATCTGCCTGCAGTGCAGGAGACAGAGAAGATGTGAGTTCAATTTCTGGGTCAGGAAGATACCTTAGAAGAGGGCATGGCAACCCACTCCAGTGTTCTTGCCTGCAGAATCCCATGGACAGAGTGTCCTGCCTGCCAGGCAACAGTCCATAGGGTTGCAAAGAGTCAGATATGACTGAAGTGATTGAGCATGCACCCAAACCATAAAGAATCTTATTGGTTTCAGTCACTATTAAGATCTTACATATCAATGACCAGAGGATGAATCCTTTGAATTGGAAAAAAATCTAAATTGATAAATTTTTTAAAGAATTCTGATCATGAACAGCTGATTTATTGCTACACATGGAAAGACCAAATTAAGAGATAGATGCAAAGAAATACAATAACTAACTTGAAGAACTTCCTTAATTAAAAATAAAAATGTTTAGGAAGCCTTATGGACTATATAGGCTGAACAACTTGTTTTACACTTAAGAAGGATCATCATAAACCGTTCTTGTTTAGTCAACCTTCAGACCTGCTGAGTAGGCCACTCAGAAAGTTTACCTGAACACTCAAAGATATCATCAGAGATGTTTAAACTATAAATCAGGAAAATCTGTCAGGCTGTCACTGCCCAGAATACTTTCACTTAAGTTATAACTGATTTATCTGCATATATATGTATATATATATGTATATACCCTACTTTACCCTACTTAGCACACTTTTGCTGACAATAATCCATTACGCTGTGATTTCTTTTGAGTTATTATTCCTACTCATCTTGTGAAAAAGTCACTTTCAAAATGGAGTCACAGTGGCCAATGTTAACATTCATATTAGTTGTTTTGAAGTGACTGGTATAGACCTGTAAGTGTCTTAGAGTAAGGACTGTTTTAGAATTAGGAGTGTTACTTCAGATAAGAAATTTGTTTGGCAACATTTGTAGAAAGACCTCACTGCAACAGAAGGAGCATATGATAGGAATAACAACCCTGGGTATTAGTGTTACACTTCCCTGGCGCACTTCTTAAAGTCAGGACTGCTTAGCCAAGAGGTTTGAAGGCTCTTTGCTGAAGGCCTTGACTTTCTGCTGTTGAGAGCTATTCCATGTGGATGATACTAGAGTCTCCATCAGAGCAGAAGGTGACTTCCTGTCAAATACTTATCACGAGACCCATTGCCAGACAAGGGGTTGTGCTTATGCTGTGATACCTCCTTCCTGGACTTCTCTTTGTAGCAGTCGACTGTTTAGCCCTGTTTCTATTTTTTTACTTTAGTCTGTAGTGTGTGCTAATTGTGTGCAATAAAAAAAGTGTTTTTTTTAATTTCATATCAGCCATGATTTGTATATCTCCAATTCCAAGATTCTTACTTGACCTTACTGGTAAAATAATGGTTAAAAAAATAAAAGTTCTAAGAGACAACATATATAATCAGATTTGCCAAAGATTTTGAGTCATAATGGCAACTAAAGAGCAAACAGAAGGAACAAAAAAATCTCTGCAAAGCAAAACTAAGGAGGGAGAAAACATAACCTTAAACCAGTAAGTAAAATAGAGCTGAGTATTGTATATGCAAATAAAGAATCAAGAACTCTTTTCTTATATGGCATGATTAATATCTAAAAAGAAATGTGAAAAGGCACTAATATTTAGGTTCATGATTTCATTCAGCAAATATTTAATGTTTATTACGTGACAGATATTAGGAATACAATAGTCTCTCCCGAAGGAGTTCATTTTGCCATGGAAAAGAAAAATGCAATCAATAGTTTGTATAAAATCCACAGGCAAGACTCTGTAACTTGCATGATATTGTGGGAGCACTGAAAAATGCAAAGGGAGGACACTTGCTATTATGCTGTGTTGATGAAGAATTAATTAGTCAATCTAAGAAAGAGTTAGAAAATTTTATTTGAGCCAAATTTGAGAATTATAACCTGGGAAGAGCATCTCAGGAAGATCTGGAAACTGTTCCACCCACTGAAAGTCAAGACACAGGTTATATAAGATTTTTGAGACATGGGGCTGTACACCAAATGACGCATTATTGACAGTTTGCTTAATTGAAATCTAGGTGTCATAGTGGTGGGTCATGTGACCCCTTACAAGGTCAAGAAGGAATGTCTTTTTTAAGGCAGTGGTCTCCAACATTTTTGGCACCAGAGACCAGTTTTATAGAAGACAATTTTTCCACGGACAGAGTGGGGGACGATGATTTGGAGATGATTCTCATAAGGAGAAAGCAACCTAGATCCCTTCATTTGTAGTTCCCAGAGGGCTTGTGTTTCTATTGTTACCAAGTTCAAGCTTTCTCTGCTCACTGCACAAGAGGCCAATGAATTTGAGGGATGAGGTGTTGAGGCAAGGAATATGCCTCAGAAAGCTGGCTAACAGAAAAGATACCAGACTAATATTTCAAAATAACTATCTTGTCAGGGGTCTGGATGCCAGGATTTTTTATGGATCAGAGATTGGAGGAGGTGAGGAAACAAGGTAAAAAGGCCATTTATTTTGGAAGTGTCTCCTAGAACTGGACGCCTCAGGCAGGAGATGTGTTAATTTCTTCCTTCCTGCCATCAACAGGTGGACAGGTTTCTGAACAAAGGCACTTTAGCTTAACAGGCAGAGGGACACGATTCTTTGAAGAAGGCCATTATGTTTGATTATAATTACAAAAGCTGCCAAAGAAACAGATCTAGCATGGAAGAGTCAAAACTGACTCTTCTCAGTTACACTATGAAAAATCCAATGCCACCTCTGATCTGACAGGAGGCAGAGCTCAAGCAGTAATGGAAGCAATGAGGAACATCTTTAAATATAGTTGAATCTTTGCTCTTACTCACCAGCTGCTCACCTCTTACTTGGCGACTGGGTTCCTAACAGGCTATGGATTGGTGCTGGTCTGTAGCACAGGGGTTGGGGACCCCTGTTTCAAGGAGTTATCTTGTTGGTGCTAGTAGAATATTGCTCTTTATGGTTAAGCAGGTATTTCAACCTATGGGGTTGATGTGTAAAGCGGATACACAATGCACAATGTGGGAGAGAGGAGACCAAAGATTAGAGAAGAATTATTATGTTTAAATTATTTTATCTTGCCCTAAAATATGAACTTTATTTCACATGGGGGATGTACAGAAGATGGCTCAGAAGTAGAGATGCTGCTCAAAGTGATGAGAAAATGGTTAGATAAGAAAAGGAAAGACATTTGTCAGTTTCAGAGAACACGTTTTAAAAAGGAGAAGGGATCTAGGAGAGAATGGCATATTAAGGCATTCATAAGTTTGTTAGTCTTCTGTAGCTGAGTCACCAAGTTAAATACAATTGAGTGATTAGAGAGAAAAGCTAAAGAGGTAGGAAAGAAGATCCATCAAGCATGCTCTTGAAATCTGAGCAAATGAACTCAAAGCAGGGGGAAGACTGCCATCTATTGAATTTCTGCTTCTATTTTACAACATATCTGAATCTTTCACTCTGCAGGTAGTCTGACCTTCCCAATCTTCCACCAACCTAACAGGCTAGAATTTTGTTAACCAAAGGTAAGTGCTTTTACTTGTGCCATTCTTCAGGGGCCATATTTATGTGACTGTTTTGCAAACTCTCACTTAAGGATGACAAGTATAACACAGCTCAAAAAAACCCACAGTGTTTCACAGCCACAGAAACTGTTATATATCTTTTTAAAGTGGATCTTGCTTGGTTTCCTTTTTTCTTCCTTTGACAGGGGCACAAAAAACCTGTTCACAAAAGTGATGCATGTTTTTTAAAGTGCCTGCTCACTTTGTAAGTGAATTTTGAAACCTGTCTGAGACATTATGCTTTTCTTACTGAGCTCACTTAAGCTTGATATACTTACAAAGTCATTTTGAGCTTATTTTCATATCTCAGGTTGGAAGTAAAAATATTTTTGTAGTACTTTAATTGTTTTTCTAAGAGATGTAGAAAGAGAGAGGGTATTTTTTTCACTATAATCAGAAACCTCAGATAGCACTATATCCTCTCATCTTTTCAGAAAGCTTCCACCGTTGTCATTGTTAAGTAGTCAGAATAGGAAAAAGAAGTCCAGAATGGCGGTGGCTGAAAGCCATGGAAGGGAAAAGCCCACAAAAATATAACAAAGGTCCGAGAATAAGAGTGAGGACCTCAGGTAGAACAAACAGCACTCCTGGCTAGCCCAATTTACATAGGGCAGGCCCAGGGGGAGGAGAAAAAAACATATAAAAAGAGGAGCCAAAATTGCGCCCGTGGCCTCTCTTCTCTTCATGTCTTTTGGGTTGGCATGCCCTCACACCTCAACGATGTATTTTCCTTTACTTTCTGAATAAAACTGAGCTGTAATACGGAGCTGTAACACTGGTCCATCTGAGGGCTACAACACTGGTCTGTCACTTTCAAATTTGTGTTGTGACAAGACAGAACCGAGGAAATTACAAACTCCCCAACATCATGATTAGTTCAGCTCAGTTCAGTTGCTTAGTTGTGTCTGACTCTTTGCGACCTCATGAATTGCAGTATGCCAGGCCTCCCTGTCCATCACCAAATCCCGGAGTTCACCCAACTTCATGTCCACTGAGTCGGTGATGCCATCCAGCAATCTCATCCTCTGCCATCCCCTTCTCCTCCTGCCCCCAACCCCTCCGAGCATCAGAGTCTTTTCCAATGAGTCAACTCTTCACATGAGGTGGCCAAAGTACTGGAGTTTCAGCTTTAGCATCATTCCTTCCAAAGAACACCCAGGACTGATCTCCTTTAGAATGGACTGGTTGGAACTCCTTGCAGTCCAAGGGACTCTCAAGAGTCTTCTCCAACACCACAGTTCAAAAGCATCAATTCTTTGGTGCTCAGCCTTCTTCACAGTCCAACTCTCACATCCATACATGACTACTGGAAAAACCATAGCCTTGACCAAATGGACCTTTGTTGGCAAAGTAATGTCTCTGCTTTTGAATATGCTGATAGCCACTGTATATTAACTAACATTATTTCAGTTGTCATTCCATCAGCATTTCACTATTTTTCAAAAGTTGCCTTTTTTTTTCTCCTAGAATTCAAGTTAAAAAGTAGCTTTTAAAAATAATATTTGCTTGAAAATACTTATGAAATGAAAATTAAGCTGCCATTACTAATATTATTATCATTAATGATATTATTGTTATTATTTTAGGGGTGGTGGTACTAAATATTAAGGAATAGTGAACTGGTAGTTTTTGAATGAGATTAGACATTCATTGGAGAAGGAAATGGCAACCCACTCCAGTATTCTTGCCTGGAGAATCCCAGAGACAGAGGAGCCTGGTGGGCTGCCATCTATGGGGTCACACAGAGTCGGACACGACTGAAGCGACTTAGCAGTAGCAGCAGCAGACATTCTGATGTATGAACGCCTATAAGAGAAATGCAATGAGGTGAAAAACAAAACAAAGCTTTTATCAATTTGCCACTATTGTGAACAGATTTCTTCTGGACAGACTGAAACCAGTCACGTAAGCAGAAGACAACTGACAAATTAAAAGGAACATAATGTTCTTCCTAACATCCCTTTTAGAGGAAAGTAAAATTGTCGTGCACTTTTCTGAAAGCATAAAAAGAAACCATCGGTAGAGCGTGCTTCTAAGAGTTAGGAGATGATTAGGGCTTAATTTTACTTTCTTATGAAAGCACTTGAAAACTTGATTCTGAGGTTTTTATTCTATTGAGTTTCAATGCTTGTCTATGGAATACCCTTTGATGGTGAATTACCAAAATGTAATAGCCAATGAAAATTCAGAAGACTCATGGAAGATAATTTCAATTTATTTCTTAACTTTTAATTCAAAATAGGCACTTTGAAATAATTACCTCAATTGTTAAATAAATTTGGAATATCTTATTGGTTTCCTTACTTCCTATGAAGAAATGCTAAAATCCATAGCAAATTGAATATGTGTGTGTGTGTGTGCTTAGTCACTCATCTGTGTCCAACTCTGTGTAACCCTGTGGACTATAGCCTATCAGGCTCCTCTGTTCATAGAGTTTTCCAAGCAAGAATACTGGAGTTGTTATCTTTCCCTTCTCCAGGAAATGTTTCCCATCCAGGGATCAAACCCTGTCTCCTGTGTCTCCTGCATTGCAGGCAGATTCTTTATCTGCTGTGCCACCTGAGAAGGTTGCAAACCTATGCAAACTACATAAGTCTGTTAGCCTTTGACTAGTGCTAAGTATCAATTCATTCCAGTTTCTGGTGACTTATCTATGTGAACCCACAAATCTGGTCAGGATGGTGTTTTCACTGCCTTATTAAATTTACTCTTCCTTCTATTTCTCTCTTACTGTCCAAACTGGTATTCCTCCATATCTCTCTAAGTGTGTAGGCCTTTGCAACATCTATGTATCAATCTCCTATCTCTTTCTTTCTCTATCTATCATCTATCTAACTGATATACTCCATAAAGTCTTATCTTTTCTTTGACTCCTTTTTTACTATCCACTTGAAGGTAATCTCTTCTCTCTGAATTGCCATAACATTTATTGTTGGTTTTCTACTGATTCCTGCCTAGAGGCCTTTATTCAGTGGTTCAAAAATAATAATAATAAGCTAGCTCCCACTTGTTCTTTAAATATATAGATGGAACATTTATGAACTGTGATTTTGTTCTTGAGGGCAGTATCTTGATGGTAGTAATGATTTATTATGGTAGATACTTCATGTAGTATTTAGCACAAAACCATGTACACATTAAACAGCAAATATTTATTACCTCAGAATTTAAAAGCCCTAATTTTCCTTTTCATTATACTCTTAGTTAGCTAGAGGGGAGGGAAAAATGTGGAGCTCTCAGCCAAAAAAAAAAAAAAAAAGAAATCATCCCATTGGCAGCTACACGGATGGACCTAGAGATTATCATACTAAATGAAGTTAAGTCAGAAAGAGAAAGACAGATACCATATGATATTACTTATATGTGGAATCTAAACTATGACATAAATTAGCTAATCTACAAAATAGAAATGGACTCACAGGCATAGAGAACAGACTTATGGTTGCCAAAGTGGAGAGGGGGCCGGGAAGGGATCTATTGGGAGTTTAGGACTAACAGATGCAAACTACAATATTATATATAAAATAGATAAACAAAAAGGTCCTATTGTGTAGTATAGGAAACTATATAAAATATCTTGTGGTAAACCACAATGGAAAAGAATATGACAAAGATATATCTACATAAAATAATCACTTTGGTATATTCCAGAAACTAAGAGAACATTGTACACCAATTATAATACAATTTTTTTAAAAAATGTGAAAAAAAAATGTGGAACTCAAATGGGAAGTTTGTATGAGTTGGGCCTGAAAGTGGGATGTCTTATTGCCATTCAAATTATTTGATTAGAACTCAATTACATAGCTACACATAACTCCAAGGGAAGTAAGAATTGTAATTTCTTTGTGTGCTCAGGAGGAAAGAGCACATTTTAGGGGACTGGCTAAATATGCTTTAGGAATATGTAGGAATTATCTGTTACAGTCTATTGATACTATAATGCTTTATCTTATATTCTATATACCACTTATACAAGCACTATTATGATATTCTGTTATAGTACATTTACATGTAATTTAAGCACTCATAGGAAGGAAAAGAAGAAACAAGACCAAATGGATCCTTAAATACAATTCTAGAATATATTTATGTTGTTATTGTTTAGTTGCTAAGTTGTGTCTGATACTTTTGGACTATGCTAATTGTTACATCAAGTATCTACCATAATAAATCATTACTACCATCAAGATATTGACTTCAAGAACGAAAGGACAGTTCATAAATATTTTATCTATAAACTTAAAGAACCTGTTGGAGTTAGTTTATTATGGACTGTAGACCACCAGGATCCTCTGTCCATGAGATTTCCCAAGCGAGAATACTAGAGTGGGTTACTATTTCCTTCTACATGGGATCTTCCTGACCCTGGGATCAAACCTGCATCTCTTGCATTGGCAGGCAGATTCTTTAGCACTAAGCCACATGGGAAGCCCAGAATATATTTATAGATAATGCTTAATAATGTTTTTTGGGGGGAATCTATAAAAAACACTGCGTTAGTCAGGGTTTTCCAGAGAAGATATTTGTATTATAATGAGATGGTTCACAGATAAAAAGGATAACAAGTCTCAAGATTCACAGAGTGATCAGCGAACTGGAGACCCAGGAAAGCCAATAGAATGGTTCCAGTCTGAAAATTGCAGGAGCTAGAGCCAGGATGAGTCAATGTTTCAGATTGTATTTGAAGATAGGAAAAAGCCAATGTCCTGCTGAAGGTAGTAAAAATTCAGACCTTCAGCTGTTTGGATGAAGGCCACTCACATTAGGGAGGGCAATTTGCTTTATTCAGTCTACGAATTCAAGTGTTAGTCTTATGTAAAAACACCTCACAGAAACACTCAGAATTATGTTTGACAACTTGGACACCTGTGTCTTAGTTGACATATAAAATTAACTACCATTGACACTAAATAATGACATACTTTATATATACATATAATTACATATATATGTAATTAATTTCATTAACCTTCTGAAGATAGTGTGGATTTAGTCCTCTTTCATCTTTTAAGTGTGAATTCAAAGTAAATCTTCATCATGATCATCAAAATCATCATCATCATCATCATCATACTAGGCAAATACCAAAATAATGATGTCTGAATTCTAAAGAAATATAAAAAAAGAAAGTTATAATAATTTTTCTTCTCGTTCTCCTTTCCAATAGCTAACCAGTAAAATAAGAAAAGAGAAGGAAAATTAGTACCAAGTAATTAATAAGGATTTAAATAGCATCACTCAGATTAAAAGAAAATGAACTGTTTTCAGTGACATATTCTGAAAACCATTTAACCAAAGTCTGCGAAATAATATAATTTAACTGTGAAACTGGTGAAAAAGTTTAAATATTCTCTTTTTCTTTTTAAATTAAAGTTAGGATTTTTCTGTCCAACCTGAATTTTATTTAAGGGCATGACTTTTTTGTAGGAAACAATTTTTGTGAATCTAATTGTGGCACAGAGGATATTAACATATTCTAATTACAATTATTTCTAATAGTTTTATTTTTAAAAAAAGCAGACACTTTGCAAGTCAAGTGTTCATGTTTATCAAATAAGACAATACCTCCAATCAAAGAAAGGTCTTCTTAGTTTTTTTTTTTAATGTACCAAGAACTATCTTTGATAATCAGATGAACTGGAAAATTCTACCCTTGTCTTCCTACTAATACACGGTGAAATTCTCATTGTTGTAGTAACTAGCAATATCTCTTTAAACCAGGAGGAAACACATTTTTTCCTTCATAGAACTATAGTTAGTGATCAACAAATAAACCTTCTGAGATGAGATAAACAAGATTTATATCAAAATCTATGCATGTGTGCATGCATGTTAAGTCTCTTCAACTGTGTCCAACTCTTTATAACCCTGTGAATTATAACACTCCAGGTTCCTCTATCCATGGAGTTCTCCAGGCAAGAATACTGCAGTGGGTTGCCATGCCCTTTTCCAAGGGATCTTCCTGACCCAGGAATCAAATCTGCACCTCTTATGTCTCCTGAATTGACAGGTAAGATCTTTACCACTAGCACCACCTGGAAGCTCATTAAATTCTGTGCTTAGCTTTCAAGAAACGCGTTTTCATATAAGAAGAATGTTGCAGTGAATGTAGAAAAAAAAAATCATTTAAGAACATAGGAGACTACAAGTTAAATATGAATCAAAAGAACAGTATTCTTGTTCAGTCGCTAAGTCGTGTCCAACTCTTTGCGACCACACACACTGCAGCATTCCAGACTTCCCTGTCCTTCACTATCTCCCAGAGTTTGCTCAAACTCATGTCCATTGAGCCTGTGAGGCTATCCAACCATCTCATCCTCTGTTGCTCCTCCTCCCTCCCTCAGTCTTTCCCAGCATCAAGGTTTTTCCAGTGAGTTGGCTCTTTGCATCAAGTGGCCAAAGGATCAGAGCTTCAGCTTTAGCATCAGTCCTTCCAATGAGTATTCAGGGTTGATTTCCTTTAGGACTGACTGGTTTGGTCTCCTTGATGTCCAAGGGACTCTCAAGAGTCTTTTCCAGCATCATGTTTTGAAAGCATCAATTTTTCAGTGCTCAGCCTTCTTTATGGTCCAACTCTCACATCCATACATGACTACTGGAAAAACTATTGCCTTGACTATATAGACCTTTGTCAGCAAAGCAATGTCTCTTATTATTAATATGTTGTCTAGGTTTCTCATAGTTTTTCTTCCAAGGAGCAAGTGTCTTAATTTCATGGCTGCAGTCACCATCCACAGTGATTTTAGAACCCAAGAAAATAAAGTCTGTCACTGTTTCCATTTTTTCCCCATCTATTTGCCATGAAGTGATGGGACCAGATCTTAGTTTTTTGAATGCTGAGTTTTAATCCAGCTTTTTCACTTTCTTCTTTCACTTTCATCAAGAAGCTCTTTATATCCTCTTTGCTCTCTGCCATTAGAACAGTGTCATCTGCATGTCTGAGGTTATTGATATTTCTCCCAGCAATCTTGATTCCAGCTTGTGATTCATCTAGCCCAGCATTTTTCATGATATACTACGCATGTAAGCATCCTGCTTATTTAAGCAGGATGGCAATGTACAACTCCAAAGTACTCCTTTTCCTATTTGGAACCAGTCTGTTGTTCCATATACAGTTCTAACTGTTGCTTCTTGACCTGCATACAGGTTTCTAAGGAGGTGAGAATGCACAGGGTATTGGTTATCTTTAGCTCAAACTATTTCTTATATAAAAGTGTCACATTTTGGAGAGGTTTGTTCTAAACCTTACAGTCCTTTCCATTTCTTTATGTTTCTTCCCCTCAGTTTGAAGCTGTCTTTTCAGATATATTTGTATAGCAAAATATTTTTAGGAAATAAAGTTAATATTTTGTCCAGAGAAAGGGGTAGGGATGCTCACTGTCCAGTATAATAAAATCTTTTATGCAAATAAAAAACAAATATGCTCACTATCTGCTATAAAGGGTCAGGTCCCCTCAAGTCAGGATCCCCTGCTCTAATGCAGTTCTATTGGAAATGAGCTTCAGGGAATGACTGTGAAAATAATTATCCAATGCTCAATATTGTTGTGAGTAATAAGTTGCTAATAATTATCAACTCATGAGTCAAAAATCTATCCACATCCATGAAACTACAGCAAACTACCTCATAAGCTTAAATAATAGTTTCAGAGTTCCCTTGTCTATGCTGGCCAAAACTACATAGCAACATCAAAACTTACTGTTTTAAGTTCGATGTCTATTGGTTACTTCCATGCTTTGGCTATTGTAAATAGTGCTGCAATGAATATTGGGGTGCATGTATCTTTTCAAATTATGGATTGCTCCATGTATATGGCCAGGAGTAGGATTGCTGGATCATATGATAGCACTATTTATATAAGGTTAAGTTATTAAGAACACCTATTGGAATAAATCCCATAGCACTTTTTAAATGAAGATTTATCTGACATCATGGAATTCATCTTCAATAGATAATTCTTTACAGTATTTTGTGCTTCAATAAGATAAAATATTTATCTTGTTTCTCACTCAAAATAGATTAGACGTCTTAACAATGGCCTCAACATTTTTGATAGGTTAACAGAAATATAACAGCACTGAGGTAGACTGGGAATAAGCAAGTATGATCCAGATGAGGGAGATGGTGGAGTGTGCTATAAATCAGAGGTCAACTGCAGTGTCTCCAATGGGTAGCAAATCCAAATCTGTCCATGGCTAAAATCCCAGTTCTTGAGCTCTTTTCTGGAGCATATGTTCTGGAATGAAAAAGACGTTAAAATGGAGACTGCTGTCTTCTGTAGGAGCCTTTATTACAATTCAGTAAAAATAAGGAAAACAAAATAAGGTGGGGCCATAAAACTAGTCTCTCCAAGAATGTATCAAAAGTATTAGGAAGCCTCAAGAACTTCAGAAATAATGGACTAAATAAAGAGTGTATTTCCTCTATCCACACTGCTCTTTTAAAAATGGTGACAGTTTTAGAAGGATCCATGTTCATAATCTCACATGCTAGTAAAGTAATGCTCAAAATTCTCCAAGCCAGGCTTTAGAAATATGTGAACCATGAACTTCCAGATGGTCAAGCAGGTTTGAGAAAAGGCAGAGGAACCAGAGATCAAATTGCCAACATCCATTGGATCATCGAAAAAGCAAGAGAGTTCCAGAAAAACATCTATTTCTGCTTTATTGACTATGCCAAAGCCTTTGACTGTGTGGATGACAATAAACTGTGGAAAATTCTGAAAGTGATTGGAATATCATACCGCCTGACCTGTCTCTTGAGACACCTGTATACAGGTCAGGAAGCAACAGTTAGAACTGGACGTGGAACAACCGACTGGTTCCAAATAGGAAAAGGAATACGTCAAGGTTGTATATTGTCACCCTGCTTATTGAACTTATATGCTGAGTATGTCATGAGAAATGCTAGGCTGGATGAAGCAAAAGCTGGAATCTGGATTGCCAGGAGAAATATCAACAACCTCAGATATGGAGATGACACCATCCTAATGGCAGAAAGTGAAGAGGAACTAAAGAGCCTCTAGATGAAAGTGAAAGAAGAGAGTGAAAAGGTTGGCTTAAAACTTAACACTTAGAAAACTAAGATCATGGCATCCATCCCATCACTTCATGGCAAATAGATGGGGAAAGAGTGGAAAAAAGTGGCTGACTTTTTTGGGCTCCAAAATCACTGCAAATGGTGATTGCAGCCATGAAGTTAAAAGACACTTACTCCTTGGAAGGAAAGTTATGACCAACCTAGACAGCTTATTAAAAAGCAGAGACATTACTTTACCAACAAAGGTCCATCTAGTCAAGGCTATGGTTTTTCCAGTAGTCATGTATGGATGTGAGAGAGTTTGACTATAAATAAAGCTGAGTGCAGAAGAATTGATGCTTTTGAACTGTGGTGCTGGAGAAGACTCTTGAGAGTCCTTTGGACTGCAAGGAGATCCAACCAGTCCATCCTAAAGGAGATCAGTCCTGGGTGTTCATTGGAAGGACTGATGTTGAAGCTGAAACTCCAATACTTTGGCCACCTGATGCGAAGCGCTGAGTAATTGGAAAACATCCTGATGCTGGGAAAGATCGAGGGCAGAAGGAAAAGGGGATGACAGACAATGAGATGGTTGGATGGCATCACGCAAACTCAATGGACATGAGTTTGTGTAAACTCTGGCAGTTGGTGATGGACTGATGGACAGGGAGGCCTGGAGTGCTGCAGTTCATGGGGTTGCAAAGAGGCGGGCACAACTGAGCCACTGAACTGAACTGAACAGAATGTTCATAATATCCAGGTTGGATGTGCTCCATATTTATTTTTTTAAATGGCAGAATATGAAACATATTCTTGAATTAACCATACAAGTACATTATCACAATGCTTTTTGTACAACAGGCAGAATCAGTTCAAGGACTGACAGAGATTGTTTCCTTTGTACTGCCATCCCAGTACCTAGAATAGAGAAGACACCTGCTGTATGCCTAATGAATGATTGAGTTAATTTATATTTGCTTTGAAGAAAGGAATTTTATATGCCAATGAATGAAAATGGTTCCAGTTATACTAGCCCTGCCTGGAGGTACATGTATTTTATTCATAATAATATAGATGCACATTTTGCTATTGTAAAAGTAAACATTGGGTTCTATGTACAACAACACAAAACTGCTAATGACATTATTATCTGAACTAACATATAATCTGATTTTCTAAAAGAAAAGCATTTCATATTTAGAGTGAGATATTGACAGAGGTATTTCAGAACTCTGGTGAGACAGTCTCTCAATATGTACAATATTTATCTATTGTTGACATTTTGTACCTATCTTTCTCACAAAATCCATTAGCTTGCCATGTTATCAGGGAAAAAAAATAGTCTTTCAACATTAAACAAATTTGCAGTATTGAGATAGGTATCATTGTAGTAAGGAATAAAAAAATGAAAAAGACAATAGATAAGATTGCCTACAAGTGAGTCAGATTCTTTGACAATTTTATACTCTTACCGCATAAATATTTGAGTAGGTCTCTAGTGAATATATATGCATATATTTTATCTTATGGCCATATTCACCAAGATCCAACTATTTATTACTATTTCTTTGAAGGTAAATCTTATAAAAGGTGATCTACATGAATACCTCTTGTTTCAGAGAAGAATGTATAAAGGTTAAATTTTTCTCACATTCTTAGGCTTTCTTGTCTGAAAATACCTCATTTTTCTCACTTTAACATATACAAGCTTTTCATTTTAGAAGTTTGAAAATACAAATCAAAGAAATAATCAGTGTCATCTCTAGGAATTTATATTGTAAGCTTTTTAAATTTATAATTAAAAGGTATAATATGGAAATAAACCATAAGATATAAGCATTATATACATCTGATGATCAGGCATTACAGTAAGGTTTGGCCAAGTTAACTATCCTGACCCCTGACCTTGCAGGGCAGCCATATAATCTCCATCTTACTGAAGAAGCAACTGAGACCTAAGGAGGCAAAATACTGTATTCTGGATTCCATGTGATAATTATAAAAGCTTTGCTTAAACATTGAAGCTAATGTTGTTTTTACCAGATCAGAATACTGCTGTGAAGCTGTTGATGGACATTAGCTACACACCTAATTAGGACATGAAGATTCATGGTCTTCAGTCAGAGTTACGGACTATGTCAAAGCCTTTGATTGTGTGGATCTCAACAAACTGTGGGAAATTCTTAAAGAGATTGGAATACCAGACACCCTGACCTGCCTCCTTAGAAATCTGTATGCAGGTCAAGAAGCAACAGTTAGAACTGGACATGGAACAAAAGACTGGTTAAAATCAGGAAAGGAGTATGTCAAGGCTGTATATTGTCACCCCGCTTATTTAAATTATATGCAGAGTACATCATGAGAAATGCTGGACTGGATGAAGCAAAAGCTGGAATCTGGATTGCCAGGAGAAATATCAATAACCTCAGATATGCAGATGACACCACCCTTATGGCAGAAAGTGAAGAAGAACTAAAGAGCCTCTTGATGAAAGTGAAAGAGGAGAGTGAAAAAGTTGGCTTAAAGCTCAACATTGAGAAAACTAAGATCATGGCCCCTAAGCCCATCAGTTCAGTTCAATTCAGTTCAGTTGCTCAGTCATATCTGACTCTTTGAGACCCCATGAATCGCAGCGTGCCAGGCCTCCCTGTCCATCACCAACTCCCAGAGTTCACTCAAAGTCACATCCATCGAGTCCATGATGCCATCCAGCCATCTCATCCTCTGTCGTCCCCTTCTCCTCCTGCCCCCAATCCCTCCCAGCATCAGAGTCTTTTCCAATGAGTCAACTCTTTGCATGAGGTGGCCAAAGTATCGGAGTTTCAGCTTTAGCATCATTCCTTCCAAAGAAATCCCAGGGCTGATCTCCTTCAGAATGGATTGGTTGGATCTCCTTGCAGTCCAAGGGACTCTCAAGAGTCTTCTCCAACACCACAGTTCAAAAGCATCAATTCTTCTGTGCTCAGCTTTCTTCACAGTCCAACTCTCACATCCATACATGACAAGGCTAAGGAAAAACCATAGCCTTGACTAGACAGAACTTTGTTGGCAAATTAATGTCTCTGCTTTTCAATATGCTATCTAGGTTGGTCATAACTTTTCTTCCAAGGAGTAAGTGTCTTTTAATTTCATGGCTGCAATCACCATCTGCAGTGATTAGAGTCCCCAGAAATAAAGTCTGACACTGTTTCCACTGTTTCCCCATCTATTTCCCATGAAGTGATGGGACCAGATTCCATGATCTTCGTTTTCTGAATGTCGAGCTTTAAGCCAACTTTTTCGTTCTTCTCTTTCACTTTCATCAAGAGGCTCTTTAGTTCCTCTTCACTTTCTGTCATAAGGGTGGTGTCATCTGCATATATGAGGTTCTTGATATTTCTCCCAGCAATCTTGATTCCAGCTTGTGCTTCTTCCAGCCCAGCGTTAAATAAGCAGGGTGACAATATACAGCCTTGACTACTCCTTTTCCTATTTGGAACCAGTCTGTTGTTCCATGTCCAGTTTTAACTGTTGCTTCCTGACCTATGCTGCTACTGCTGCTAAGTCGCTTCAGTCGTGTCTGACTCTGTACGACCCCCTCAACGGCAGCCCACGAGGCTCCCCAGTCCCTGGGATTCTCCAGGCAAGAACACTGGAGTGGGTTGCCAGTTCCTTCTCCAATGCGTGAAAGTGAAAAGTGAAAGTGAAGTCGCTCAGTCCTGTCCGACTCTTAGCGACCCCATGGACTATCCATGATAATCTCTAGGTCTTTCCATGTTGCTTCAAATGACATTATTTCATTTTTTAATTGCTGAGTAATATTTCATCGTGTGTCTATATCATATTTTTATCCTTTCATCTTCAATGGCATTTACATTCATTCCATGTCTTGGCTGTTGTAAATAGTGCTGGTATGTCTCAATCTTAAATTTACTGTTTTAATTCCAATTTTGCCACTTACTAGACATGTTGCCTTGAACAAATTCCTTAATTTTCTAAGTCACACTCTCCACTTCTGTTTAAGGTAAATGTTAATTTCTACTCTAGCCAATTTATAGAATGGTTGTGAGAAAAGAGTGGAGCAATGGTTTAATATTACACTAAAGTTACATTAATGTTATGATCTTAGCTAGGCAGTAAAGGACTTGAAATTGAAAAGGAGATAGAATCCTAGTCTGACTAGAATGTTCTAACTAAGGTGTTGTGTGACCACTAATGAATTCAGATATAGCCTGAATCTCAATTCGATTGTCACTCTCCAGAAAAATTATTATTCATGCACAGATCCATATTTTTCATCTGTCCATCTCACTTAGGGCTTTGAACATGGTAGATATTTAGACAGATATTGAACAGGAAAGCCATGTACTTTCAAATGTTTCACAAATTACAGATTATTCCTGTCCAAAAGAGATGCTTCAGAATGTGGTGAGGCTTTAAATAGCAGAAGATTTAGATCAAAACCTAGGTTATTAACCTGTCCACACAGATCAATGAATACAGTACATTATTTTACAAGTAATGTAACATTTCCCAACATGACTGAGCACCCACACTGTTGCTTCTGTTTGGGTTCTAATTCATGGTTATAAAGTTACATAGGAATCAACACCATCTTCACATGGTGCCTAAGGAATATTTTACCATACTGAACAATTCATACTGCCCTTAAATTCTGGGTGTGTGTAAGTTAGACATAATATGTGAGAATTGTGATAGTTCTTTCTCCATATTGACAACTAGAGGGTCACTGAACACCAGCATTGCCATTATTGGGTATAAAATATATTTAATATTAATTGCATTAAATTTTAAAAACATTTCAGTCTTATTTAAATAATTTAATAAATTATTGGGTGCAAATATATGATATAATGGAGATAACATAATTGGTAATGAAAAACGTATACAAGAAGGAATTTTGGCCAAACTTCAAAAGAACTCTTTGGTTATAAATTACCTACCACTTGAATATTTTGCTGGAGACAGGACATTAACTGTGCCAGTAATGATGACATCCTTTGGAACAATTCAAAGATTATGTATGAATTTTTTCTGGATCTCTCTAAAGATGGAGCATATTGACGGAACACATTTCAAATTTGACATGATGGGAATGCTGACTAAATCTTTTTTAAAATGTAATGAGATTAAATCTAGAGAAAATGTAAACTGTACTAAAAGAGTGCAACAAAACAGCTAAAGATTCTCCAAATAAAGAGTAAAACATGGTTAGCAGAAAAAATAAAATTCTGAATTTCCTTTACCCACAGGATTTTTTTTTTTTTTTTGCTAGTAAAAAGCTGGCAAATGCTTAATGACAACAACAAAAAAAGTTCAAGTAGAATTCAAATAGATGTATATTTAACTGTATCACTATTAAAGGGATTTATAAATATTTAGGGAAAAATACATCTTGCAAAGCAAAAGAAACTGCATGTGAAATATGCAACATCAAGAACAACAATAAATACTTCAATGAAATACATAAAGGTCAGGGAAATATAACAAAATATTTGCATAACTTTGAAGAAGATTCACATATACACAAAACCTGAAATTAATTTCCATAGAGACCCTTTTCTTGGGCATCATATATTGTGGTGTTTTCTCAATCAAAGAGAGATTTGAAAGTATTAAATAACTTCTATTTTTATTTTTTATTACAGCACATAAGTATTAAAATATTGAGGGAAAATAACTTCTAAAATATTGTTAAGTCTCTAGATGATGCTTTAAGAATAGTAAATATTGCCATATGTTAGTAATAAAATTTATATGATAAATTTAAATATTTTACAATAATTTCCATAATAAATTTATTTATTGTAATTGATTATAACATTTAATATAACACCATTAACTATTTATAAATCTGTTCTTTTATAAATAAGGAAGTTCCAGTTAATACATTTCTATACATTGAGATGCTTTTAAAAATAACTAAAATTTTAAAAAATCAGAATGGGTGTCTAATATTTCATTGCTATCAGTAGAAGATAAATTGTGTGAAAAACTCCTAATTATAGTAACATAATTAAGGATTCTGCTGGAATGAAGTCAAAAAAATGAAATACTGTGGAATAAATATGTAATAACTTATTAACTGAGCTTCCCAGGTGGTTCAGTGGTAAATAATCCCCTTGCCGGTGCAAGAGACATGGGTTCAATCCCTGAGTGGGAAAGATTCGCCTGGAGAAGAAAAACAACTCACTCCAGTATTCTTGCCTATCCCATGGACGGAGGAACCTGGAGGTTACAGTCCATGGAGTCACAAAGAGTTGGACACGACTTAGCTGGTAAAGAATCCTCCTGCAATGCAGGAGACCCCGGTTCAATTCCTGGGTCAGAAAGATCCACTGGAGAAGGGATAGGCTACCCTCTCCAGTATTCTTGGGTTTCCCTTGTGGCTCAGCTGGTAAAGAATCCACCTGCAATGTGGGGGACCTGGGCTCAATCCCCCGGTTGGGAAGACACCCTCAAGAAGGGAAAGGCTACTCACTCCAGTATCCTGGCCTGGAGAATTCCATGGACCGTGTAGTCCATGAGGTCGCAGAGTCAGACTCGACTGAGTGACTTTCACATTCTCTTTCCACTTTAGCGATCATACAATAACAAATTTATTAATTATGCATGTTTTTATATTTTTATTCAAATATATTGCTCGTTTATCAACAGAAGACTCAGATATGTGCAATAACAATTTAACTCAGTCATACATTGCCTACTTTAAATCAAAAAGCAGACATCTATACTTATATATTGGGGGTTCTTTGGTGGCACAGGGGTAAAGAATGTGCCTGCCAATGCAGCAGACACAGGAGACAGGGGTTCTATCCCTGGGTCAGGAAGATTCTCTGGAGGATGTAATGGCAATCCACTCCAGTGTTCTTGCCTGGGAAATCCCATGGACAGAGGAGCATGGCAGTCTACACTAATGGGTTGCCAGAGTTGGATATGGCTGAGCACTGAGCACACACATATTTATATATATTACTCTTATTGTGAGGCAATTTTGAAAAGATAGGTGGCTTTTCCCCACATCTGCTAACATGGTTCATCATTTCAAACATGTAAATCCATAACATGAATGTCTCGTTTTGGATTCTTGTCACTGTCCACAAATTTTAACTGAGAGACCTATACTGAATACACCCAATTTTTGGACTCTCCTAATTAAACACACTACTCCACTATGTACATATATTGCAAGATATAAGTCACTTCCAGGGTTTATACTTTTCAGAGATAATATTGACATTAATTTAAGAAGATATGAAATACTATATCTTGTCAAAACTATGCCAGCCTTGGATAAGTTCCTATTTCCTGTCTGTCTTATATTGACCATATCTGTGCTCTGCAGAAGAAATTACTTTTCCTATTACTTGATTTATGTGCATATTTTCTTTGTTAAGTTGGCCTCGGGACATACTGTCAATGGTATTTTTTGAAGTTTGTAAAATAATCAGCATATAAAATCAAGCATGACATATTTAGAAAGACAGACCTCTCATGACTGTTCTGATAGATATCTTTCATCTCATTTTTTTCTGAAGCAGTTCGATTTAATTATCAGAAATCACTATTTAATCTTGCTGAGAACTACATACCTATAACCTTACAATCATAAATTGGACTTAGCTATGTCAAACATAGAATGTAAAAGTCAACTATCCCGCCCTTCTGTCTCTAAATTAACATGAGGAAGACAACACATTTACAAAAGAAAATTGAGGCCAGTATTATCATGAAATTAAAAGATGCTTACTCCTTGGAAGGAGAGTTATGACCAACCTCGACAGCATATTAAAAAGCAGAGACATCACTTTGTCAGCAAAGGTCCATCTACTCAAGGCTCTGGTTTTTCCAGTGGTCATGTATGGATGTGGGAGTTGGACAATAAAGAAAGCTGAGTGCAGAAGATTGATGTTTTTGAACTGTGGTGTTGGAGAAGACTCTTGAGAGTCCCTTGGACTGCAAGGAGATCCAACCAGTCCATTCTAAAGGAGATCAGTCCTGGGTGTTCTTTAAAAGGAATGATGCTAAAGCTGAAGCTCCAGTACTTTGACCACCTCATGCGAAGAATTGACTCATTGGAAAAGACTCTGATGCTGGGAGGGATTGGGGGCAGGAGGAGAAGGGGATGCGATGGCTGGATGGCATCACTGACTCGATGGACGTGAGTTTGAGTGAACTCCAGGAGTTGGTGATGAACAGGGAGGCTTGGCGTGCTGCAGTTCATGGGGTTGCAGAGAGTTGGACACGACTGAGCAACTGAACTGAACTGAACTGAATGTGGTAGAGTTTATATAAAAATTATCCCGATTCACTAGCTCTCCTTATATCCATGCTCTTTGCTATATGACCTGGTAGTTATTTCCATTATTAAGTGTGGTCTTTTTTTTTTTTGTCACCTTTGGACTCTGAGTTGGCTTTGTGACTTGTTTTGGTAAGGGATCATGATGGAAACGACAGAGTGTCATTTCTGTGAATGAGTCTCAGAACCTAGCATGTGCTTCCACTAGCTCTGTTAAAATAAGGCTGGACTAACCTGCTGGATAATGAAGAATCTATGACCCTGACATTGGCATTAACCCATGCATCAGTCAGTGAACCACCATATGTAAGTAAAGTCATCCTGGAACAGCCAATCCCATAGCCAATTCACCACTTGATGCAGGAAGGAATCTAGCTGACATCAGCTGAACCTACCTGGCCTTAAAGAGTAGATTTACTCATGCTCAAATCCATAGATTTAGTCATAGACTCGGGGGAAATAATTCATAATTGTTTGTTTAACCTTCTAAATTTAAAAGCGGTCTATCACACATCAATAGATACAGATGGAAATGACTGGGAGAAAGTCTGGATGTTAGATACAAGGAAGAAGGGACATCAAGAGACTTTTGAACTGAGGCAGAAAAAATGATAAAATGTTAGCAATGCAGGCATTTGGGATCTATCCATGTAGGAGCTATAAAAAGCACTAAGGCACTAAGGAAGCACTAGAGAAAGTTTTTCATAGAACAAGGGAAAGTCAGGGTGACTTTAGCAAAATAATCAAGAAGATTAATTAAAAACATCAAATGGTAAGATAAGCAGATGCCTCATCAGGCAAATTACTTTGGTCATTGAGTGGCTGGATTAGGGAGGGTTTGTGTGCAGTATTCAGTTGTGTCCAACTCTTTCTGACCACATAGACAGTAGCCCGCCAGGTTCCCCTTTCCATAAGATTTCCCTGGCCAGAATAGTGGAGTGGGTTGCCATTTCCTACTCCAGGGGATCTTCCTGACCCAGGGATTGAATCTGTGATTCTTGTACCTCCTTCAATGGTGAGTGAGTGAGTGAGTGAAGTCGCTCAGTCCTGTCCAACTCTTTACGACCCTGTGGACTATTGCCTACCACGATCGTCCATCCATGGGATTCTCCAGGCAAGGATACTGAAAAGGGTTGCCATCTCTTTCTCCAGAGGATCTTCCCGACCCAGGGATCAAACCCAGGTCTCCCGCATTGCAGGCAGATGCTTTAACCTCTGAGCCACCAGGGAAGTCCCCATTCATTGGTACCTACCCCTTCATTGCTGGATGGTTCTTTATAATTGTGTCACCTGGGAAGCCCCAGTGAAGGTTTCAGTTTAGTTCAGTTCAGTCGATCAGTCAGGTCTGACTGTTTGCAACCCCATGAACTGCAACACATCAGGCCTCCCTGTCCATCACCAACTCCCAGAGTTTAACCAAACTCATGTCCATTGAGTCGGTGATGCCATCGAGCTATTCTTATCCTGACATCTACTCCTGACATCAATCTTTCCCAACATCAGTGTATTTTCAAATGACTCAGCTCTTCACATTAGGTGGCCAAACTATTGGAGTTTCAGCTTCAACATTAGTCCTTCCAATGAACACTCAGGATTGATCTCCTTTAGGATGGACCGGTTGGATCTCCTTGCAGCCCAAGGAATTCTCAAGAGTCTTCTCCAACACCACAGTTCAAAAGCATCCATTCTTTGGTGCTCAGCTTTCTTTATAGTTCAACACTCACATCCATACATGACTACTGGAAATACCATAGCCATGACAAGATGGACCTTTGTTGGCAAAGTAATGTCTCTGCCTTTTAATATGCTGTCTAGGTTGGTCATAACTTTTCTTCAAAGGAGTAAGCGTCTTTTAAATTCCATGGCTGCAGTCCCCCTTTGCAGTGATTTTGGAACCCCCCAAAACAAAGTTTGACCCTGTTTCCACTGTTTCCCCATCTATTTCCCATGAAGTGATCAGACCAGATGCCATGATTTTAGTTTTCTGAATGTTGAGCTTTAAGCCAACTTTTTCACTCTCCCCTTGAACTTTCATCAATAGGCTTTTTAGTTCTTCTCCACTTTCTGCCATAATGGTGGTGTCACCTACACATCTGAGGTTATTGATGTTTCTCCCAGCAATCTTGATTCCAGCTTGTGTTTCCTACAGCCCAGTGTTTCTCATGATGTACTCGGCATATAAGTTAAATAAGCAGGGTGACAATATACAGCCTTGATGTACTCCTTTTCCTATTTGGAACCAGTCTGTTGTTCCATGTCTAGTTTTAACTGTTGCTTCCTGACCTGCATACAAATTTCTCAATAGGCAGGTCAGGTGGTCTGGTATTCCCATGTCTCTCAGAATTTTCCACAGTTTATGGTGATCCACACAGTCAAAGGCTCTGGCATAGTCAATAAAGCAGAAACAGACGTTTTTCTGAAACTCTCTTGCTTTTTTGATGATCCAGAGGGTGTTGGCAATTTGATCTCTGGTTCCTCTGTCTTTTCTAAAACAGCTTGAACATCTGGAAGTTCATAGTTCACATATTGCTGAAGCCTGTCTTGGAGAATTTTGAGCATTATTTTACTAGCATGTGAGTTGAGTGCAATTGTGCGGTATTTTGAGCATTCTTTGGCATTGCCTTTCTTTGAGATTTGAATGAAAACTGACCTTTTCCAGTCCTGTGGCCACTGCTGAGTTTTCCAAATTTGCTGACATATTGAGTGCAGCACTTTCAAATCATATTTTAGGATTTGAAATAGCTCAACTGGAATTCCATCACCTCCACTAGCTTTGTTCATAGTGATGCTTCCTAAGACCCAGTTGACTTCGCATTCCAGGATGTCTGGCTCTAGGTGAGTGATCATACCATCGTGATTATATGGGTCATGAAGATCTTTTTTGTACAGTTCCTCTGTGTATTCTTGCCACCTCTTCTTAATATCTTCTGCTTCTGTTAGGTCCCTTCCGTTTCTGTCCTTTTTTGAGCCCATCTTTGCATGAAATGTTCCCTTGGTATCTCTACTTTTCTTGAAGAGATCTCTAGTCTTTCCCATTCTGTTTTCCCCTCTATTTCTGTGTATTGATCGCTGAGGAAGGCTTTCTTATCTCTCCTTGCTATTCTTTGGAACTCTGCATTCAGATGGGTATCTTTCCTTTTCTCCTTTGCTTTTGGCTTCCTTTCTTTTCACAGCTATTTGTACAGCCTCCTCAGACAGCCATTTTGCTTTTTTTGCATTTCTTTTCCATGGGGATAGTCTTGATCCCTGTCTCCTGTACAATGTTAAGATCCTCCATCCATAGTTCATCAGGCACTCTATCTATTAGATCTAGCCCCTTAAATCTCTCACTTCCACTGTATAATCATAAGGGATTTGATTTCAGTCATACATGAATGGTCTAGTGGTTTTCCCTACTTTTTTCAATTTAAGTCTGATCTTGGAAATTAGGAGTTCATGATCTGAGCCACAGTCAGCTCCCAGGTTTGTTTTTGCTGACTGTATAGAGCTTGTCCATCTTTGGCTGCAAAGAATATAATCATTCTGATTTCAGTATTGACCACCTGGTGATGTCCATTTATGGAATATCCCCTTGTGTTTCTTAGAGTTTAAGAGATGTAAATTAAGGAGAATTCATATATCTTTGAGATCTAATCATCTTCTTGGAATTAATGACAGCTACGTGTGAATCTGACTTAGCTATTGCAAATCGATCAACAAGATGGCGAGACTATTCCTTAGCCATATTACAGAGCCATAAAACTTCAGCATCACATTTAATTCTGGAGATAAAAGCCTCTATGGAATTATAATTTCTTTTGATTAAAAATACAGCAATTTCTAGAAGCATGCTGTGCACGGCTCCTTTCCCTCGACTTAAAGTTTGGCATCATTAAAATGCTCTGCGTGATGTGATTATGGCTGGTGATGCAGTTGTTATGAGATGTGCCAGGCAGCCCCCACTGAGAGCTGCACAGTCCTATTTCAGGAGGTTGCTTCTCTTTCAGCACCCTCTGTCTAAACTCAGCTACCTAGATATTAATCCTCAGCGATTAGAAAAGAATAATTAATGCTTTCCAAGTTTGTCATATGACCTGAAATCATACAACTTGCCTGGCTGAAAGGCTACATTTAACCAATGTATTTTCATAGGGAAGCTCTGCAGAGTCACAGCTGAGGAGTCTGACTGAGAAATCAATGTGGAATGACTACAAAGTAATATGCCTGCCTTATGGTAATGCCTTGCATTATGGTCAGGGTACAAACTCAGAGGAATGAGCTGATAAAACTACAGAAATGAAAATCCTACCTTCTAAGGACCATTTGTATAGATTGACATGTGAAGCTTTCTGGTCTGTAGTTCACCAAGATACTCATTAGATCTCTCCTAGGAGTCATACACCAGTGAAAAGAACATTAAAAAAAAAACTTCTGTCTCTCCAAAATCTAGTCGAGGAGATGTGTGTAACAAATACTTTTTTAAAGTGTGGGGAGGGGAGTGGGAGGGGGGTTCATGTTTGGGAACGCATGTACACCCGTGGGGGATTCATGTCAATGTATGGCAAAAGCAATACAGAATTGTAAAGTAAAATAAAAAATAAATAAATTAATTAATTTTTTAAAAAAGTGTGCTAAGTACTATCATTGAATTATAGGTGCAATTTGCTACCAGTCTAAGGAAAAAAAAAAGACAACTCTTTGCCCCATCTTTAAAACACAACAAAATCCAGGTCAATTTAAAAACTATATTAGATACTTTTAAAGTATTATATTATCACATAATACTTCTGAATTTTGTTATATAATAAGAATACTAGACATATTTACTCTGTGGATTTATCAAGAAGCCATCAACTCTGTTACTGGTTTTTAAGATAGAGGGTTTCATCTTTAATCGGTGATACAGAAAATCTGTTCTTCAGATATTAGATGGAATTTAATCTCCAATTATGTACTCCTCAGTTTTTATCAAATGCCCAGCTGAGAAAAATGATAATTAAGATAGCCAGCAAATTTGGAAAATTCAGCAGTGGCCACAGGACTAGAAAAGCTCAGTTTTCATTCCAATCTCAAAGAAAGGCAATGCCAGAAAATGCTCAAACAACCTCACAATTGCACTCATCTCACACGCTAGTAAAGTAATGCTCAAAATTCTCCAAGCCAGGCTTCAGCAATATGTGAACCATGAACTTCCAGATGTTCAAGCTGGTTTTACAAAAAGCAGAGGAACCAGAGATCAAATTGCCAACATCTGCTGGATCATGGAAAAAGCAAGAGAGTTCCAGCAAAACATCTACTTCTGCTTTATTGACTATGCCAAAGCCTTTTACTGTGTGGATCACAATAAACTGTGGAAAATTCTGAAACAGATGGAATACCAGACCACCTGACCTGCCTCTTGAGAAACCTGTATACAGGTCAGGAAGCAACAGTTAGAACTGGACTTGGAACAACAGACTGGTTCCAAATAGGAAAAGGAGTACGTCAGGGCTGTATATTGTCATCCTGCTTATTTAACTTATATGCAGAGTACATCATGAGAAACGCTGGACTGGAAGAAACACAAGCTGGATCAGGATTGCTGGGAGAAATATCATCCTCAGATATGCAGATGACATCACCCTTATGGCAGAAAGTGAAGAGGAGCTAAAAAGCCTCTTGGTGAGAGTGAAGAGTGTGAAAAAGTTGACTTAAGCTCAAGTTCAGCAAACAAAGATCATGGCATCTGGTCTGAGCACTTCATGGGAAATAGATGGGGAAACAGTGGAAACAGGGTCATACTTCATTTGTGGGGGCTCCAAAATCATTGCAGATGGTGATTACAGCCACGAAATTAAAAGACTCTTACTCCTTGGAAGAAAAGAGCAACCTAGATAGCATATTCAAAAGCAGAGACATTACTTTGCCAACAAAGGTCCATCTAGTCAAGGCTATGGTTTTTCCAGTGGTCATGTATGGATGTGAGAGTTGGACTGTGAAGAAAGCTGAGCACTGAAGTATTGATGCTTTTGAACTGTGGTGTTGGAGAAGACTCTTGAGAGTCCCTTGGACTGCAAGGACATCCAACCAATCCATTCTGAAGGAGATCAGCCCTGGGATTTCTTTGGAAAGAATGATGCTAAAGCTGAAGCTCCAATACTTTGGCCACCTCATGCAAAGAGTTGACTCATTGGAAAAGACTCTGATGCTGGGAGGGAATGGGGGCAGGAGGAGAAGGGGATGACAGAGGATGAGATGGCTGGATGGCATCACCAACTCGACGGACGTGGGTTTGGGTGAACTCCAGGAGTTGGTGATGGACAGAGAGGCCTGGTGTGCTTCGATTCATGGGGTTGCAAAGAGTCAGACATGACTGAATGACTGAACTGAAGGGACTTGAAATATATGCTTTAATATAAATGGCCAACATTCTTTGACTTATAATGTAACTGGCTTCTACAAGATATTATTCATTACTGTGATGCTTTTGAATAATAATCATCATATCTCTTTGAGAACGTATGGATCTCATGAATTTTTCAGAGATTGAATTATTAAGCATTAACAAATAAGTTGTCAACAGCTGAGCCATGCAGTGCTTGGGAAAATGTAGTTTTCATTTGTTAAATCTTAATTTTTTGTCATATATTTCCAAGTAAATATATTTAGTGGCTATCAAAAAGATCTTTTCTAGTAAAGTTAGTTTCAGAAAAAAATACAGAAATTTTCCACTTGCTTTATGTACTAGCCACAGAAGGACAAGAAATAACATTACTTCTGCATTGAAATACAATTTCATATAACAGAAATGCAACTGATGACGCTAGTGTGTTAAAATGGTAGTTCTCAAAATGTAGTCTAAGATCCATGTCATTAGTATCACTCTGGAACTGTTTAAAATCCACAGTTTCAGCCTCCATTCACTAAATCTGTAACTCTTGGAGTGGGGCCTTACTCTATTTAATTTTACAACCCCCCTCACCCACCACCAAAGTAATTAACATGCATAGGAAAGTTTGACAACACTCTGTAAAGTCAACAATGTTGACTCAGCTGAACAGCAGTAATTCATGTTGACATTTTATGAGAAAGGAAATTAACAACAGAAAGATAACAGTAAGAGACATAACATATCTCAATTTCAGGCAGATACCTTTTCAAATTACAGTCACATCAGCAACCTAGGAAAATAATATAATTACTCCATAGAAGTTACATGAATAGATCTGCTTTCAAGGACATACATAGAATCTACCCAAATTCCTTACCCATATTCTTCCCTTCTTTGGAGATGCAGGATAATAATTAAGTGCCTAAAATAAATATACACCACCAACTCTATACTAGAATCTTGGACTAGCTAAATTTTAGAATTGACCTATGTCCTAGATATTACGTCTATCTTAGAATTGTGCTCTCAGTGCCAGAACCTTATTCCCCTTCACTTTCTGTTTTGTCCCTTGAATCATCTTTCTCTGAGAGATTTTTGTACCTCATACTTACTGTTGTGCCTTGAAAGAGACTGGATTTCTCCAGCTTCCTAAGATGTTCTTACCTGTGGCATACTTCTTTGCTCTGACTTATTTATATCTATTAACTTCCATTTCTGAAGTGGCCATTTTTTAAACGTTCTGAGCTATCATTTTCTTAGCTATAGGAAAATAATTATGGCCTCCTTCCCCTTGACTGTCCTGATTTAAAATCCAATGAGCAATATTACTAAGCAATTTTTGTCCATGATCACAAGGCCAATGAAAACAGCAAGAATGAAAATAATATTGACTTTTGTCATACTAAAACTCTGTCAGTCCAAAGTATATTTCTGGGTTTGTTTAACTAGGATAAATTTCTGTCCTCATAGAATAGGTTGAATGTTTGTTCTCTCCAAAATTTATATTTTGAAATCCAATCACCAGTGTGATGGTATTTGGAGGTATGGCCTTGGGAAGCCAGGTAGTTCATGAAAATGGAGCCCTCATATAGGGGATTAGTGCCTTTATAAAGGGACTCTGGGGACTCTCTTGCCCTTTCTGCCATGTGAAGACACAATAAGAAAACAGTCATTTATGACCCAGGAAAGATGCACTCCCTGGACACTGAATCTGCTGGCCCTTTGATCTTGGATTTCCCAGACTCCAGGACCATGAGAAATAAATGTTGATTATTCAAGCCACCCAGTCTCTGATATTTTTGTCATAGTAGCCTGAATGGATGTCTCCTAGTAAGTCTTCTAGCTCTTTTTTCTCCTAAGGTTTACTTCTTGATGTAAAGAAGTCTCACATCCAGCACTGGATAACAAAACAGATTGAAACAGGAAAAGTGAAGGTAGTAGCCTTTTGAATTACAAAGAGACAAAGAAAGAAAGAATGAAAGGAGAGAAGAAAGAAGGAAAGAAAGAAGAAGGAAAAGAGTTTAAAAGAGATAAGGAAAATCATGACAAATATGAGAACTGAGAGAAACTGTGGAAGAAAAAGTCACATTGACTACAAATAAGTGAGTAAGTTATAAGATGCAAATGCTAGAACAGAATTTATATTACTCAATTAAATAAAGCTCCTTATTGTGTTTTGTATTAAATAGCAAAATAATAAATTTATATACTTCCATAAATTAATCCTTAAAAACTTTAAAGGACTCTGTTTTCTCTGTAGAGTCATCTTCCTTCTTTTGTTCACAGGTTCTAGGATGAGGCAAATGTAACCAAGGCAAGCAAAGTTAGGAAAACAAAGACCTCTATAATCAGACCTATTACATCAACTCCAGTCATTAATGGGAAGACGGCTCTCTCTCAACTTTAAATGATTAAAACTAAAATAAAGCAAGATTCTATTCGGCCCAACAACACCCTTTTGATTATATATTTTCTTTGGATAAGATTAAAATAAATGCCTAATTGCCCCCATTTTCTTCTAATTCCTTGCATGGATGAATGATTAGATTGGAAGAATCTTAAATTTATGCCTAAGGATATAAGATCTTTCTTAATTCAGCTATTACTTCTACTATAGAAATGGAAACCCACTCCAGTATTCTTGTTTGGAAAATCCTGTAGACAGAGGAGCCTGGTGGACAACAGTCCATGGGATCACAGAGTCAGACACAACTGAGCATACACACATGTAATATATTCCTCACTATCATTTCCTTATTAAAAAATATAATAATGATAATGGTGAGAGAATAAGTAGGAAAGATTTAGTGAGCTCATTTGAATAGAAATCCCTTTTTAGACTTTAAGGTAGTATAATAAAAATGATTTAATCTTATTGATAATAATACTAATAATTGTATGTTTTATAGACAGCAACCAAATCCTGTCAAACTTATTTTCTGTTGACACTTCTATGTTAAACTTTTATAAAATCAATATGACACAGTTATAAGCATTAAAAAAAAAACATGGCTTTATACCCAGGAAAATGAAAAAAGAAACATAATTTCACCTAAAATATAAAGTTCTAAATGGTGACTTGAAGCAAAAACTGTTAATGTTTTATTTCCAAAAGGTCAGAAAAAGAAACAGTCATGGAAGAGATTTCAGTAAGACATATAAGAGAATCTACTGATCACCACTGGTGAAAAAAGCTTAATTCACATATAAGTCAAAGTTATGCAGCTTATCTCTTTAAAATATTTAAAAGGAGAATAGAATCTCTTCCAGATGGCTTAGAATTTTACCTGCCTAAGAGCAGGAGGAGGGAAATTAACTTGCATAATGTCTTCTAGCTTCACAATTCAAAGATGAAGATGACATTATCAATACAGTCAAAAGAATTGCCTCAAAAGATAGAATTGAGTCATATATCTAGAGCCATGGTTTAGCGAAATCCAATTGGTCATAGACCTCTATCTGCAACAGCCATGGCTACAGCCATGAGCTGTGATGTTTTAAACAATCATTGGTAGACTGGTAGAAGTTAAGAGAGAAAAAAAATTATGCCTAGGGGAAAACCATTCTTTCAAATAAGATCATCTGCTCAGAAATGGAAAGTGCCCAACAATATTGGCAAAGAAATTTGCCTTTATCTAAATGTTTTAAGCTTCTGCTTGTTATACATGAAAAAGAACAAAATATATACTACTCATGTTTAAAATAACACTAAAAGAATTTTTTTTTAAAGGAACAGAAAATCACTTAATATCCCAGCCAACAATATTTAATTATCCCATTATAAGGACTCCATACATCACCTATCAGATATGTAGAAACCAAGAAGCCATGGAGTCCTCTCTTTTGCAAGAATAGGATATTTAACACTCTACATTATACTTCTTGGTGCTTTTCTCTGAGTGTTTAAACCTTGTTGTTAGTAACAGAGGATCTAAATTATTTCCTGGAAACTTCCTCAAGAATCAATACAACTCTATGTTAAATCATAGTATGGCTCCAAGCATTTCAATAAATGGGTATTGATATATTCTTACCAACTCCATTAGAACAGCACATATCAGATCCACCTTATTCTCTACAACCAAGCAACAGTCGAAGTGAAGACAAATGGCAAATGCAAGCAGTATATCAGATTAGGCCACATAGCTTTGTCCTCAAACCCAGTTTCCTGAGAAGAGTTATTGACATCTTTATTTTCATGAAATGATACAATTTCAAAATGCTTATATAAAAATGAATTCAGATCTTTAATTTTCTGTATAAATTGTATTATTCAAATGTATTCTTCAACATATTGAAGAATACATATCTGGCCCATGAATTCAAGTGAAAGGTATTTTCCAAGGTGATATTCTGAATGCCTTGAAGTAGACTCTAAAAATATTAATCTGGTATCTAAATATATGTGATCTCATTAAATTATCCATGAGGATTAACATAGTGATGTGTTATGCATGATATAGAAAATGTTTTTCCATTAACCAAGTAACATTGTATTCATCAACTTCAACAAACTAAATGCAAGCAAAAAGGGAAATAAAATTTACAAACACACCAGAAATATAACTTTATTTTGTTTCTCTCTGTATCAAGTTTGTGTAAATGTTAGGTCTTACTTTCTATATAGTTCTGCAACTGAAAGTGACCTAAAGGGCTTGAAGTCTTCATGGGAGGGAAACAGTCCCTTAAATTATTGCTTCATTTTACTTTTCTGTCTAATTGTTCTCAAAGATTTAGTCAAGTACAGTCTCAATAGCATTCATAATGTGCATTAGACATGGTTTCTGACTTCAAGCATTTATGATGTACCAGAAAAGAGAAAATGTAATCAGCCTAACACACAGAGTAAAACTTAGTGTAAGGGTGACATAGTGACCATGTGCTGCTAATTTACTTAGTACTATTTAAAACAAATTATAAGTATATATACATATGTATCAATTAAAACTTTGTATTGTAAGTGACAGAAAAGCTAATGCAAATGATCCTGAAGAAAAAGGAACAATCTTTGGTGCAAGTGGTCAAAAAGTACACATATTGTTGTAACTTAATCCATTAACTCAAACTCTGTCATCAAGGACACAGGTTCTCTTCTCTGCACTTTCCTTGATGGTGATGTATCTTCATTCTCGGCAGTGTAGCCCTACCTCATTTTCGCTTTATATTTCACATCAGTCAACAGGAAACTTCTCTTACTCAGGAAAAAGAAAGGATTTTGATCACAGAAGTCAAATGAAAGACTTGGATCTAGTTCTCATTCAGTAAATAGATAGTAAGCTTTAAAACACAGTAAGAACAAAATGATCTTCTAGCATTAGTAATAACACAGAGCTGCTGCTGCTGCTAAATCGCTTCAGTCGTGTCCTACTCTGTGTGACGCCAGAGACGGCAGCCCACCAGACTGCCCTGTCCCTGGGATTCTCCAGGCAAGAATACTGGCTAGCACTATATAATAGGATTGATCTATTTAATTATTCTAAGATCATAAGTGTAAGATATCTGACTAACTGAGATCCATCATTTCTCATTTAAAGTTAATTTTCCATTTCTGCTGTGAAAAGTTGACACAATTAAAACATCACAAATTTATTTTCTACAATCTCTGTATGGGTGGGTACTCTTGACTGGGTACCCTGCTTAGATTCTTACCAAGCCAGAATCAAAGTGCCAGCTAGCATGGTCCTGTGCTGTTATCTGGAGACTCTAAGGGAGATTCTGCTAAAGACATTTATGTTGTTGATGAATTCAGCTCTTGGTGGATGTAGGACTAAGGTTCCTATTTCCTTGCTGTCTGTTAGATTAGAGACTTCATGTGTCTCCCATTCTGTTGCCTTCTCCACCTTCAAACCATCAGTGGTTCACGTCATCCTCCTCATGCTTGATTCCTCTTCTAGAGTATCTCTCTGGTTAGAGAAAAAGTGCTATTTTTAAGGATTCATATGATTAGACTGAGCCCATGTAGAAAATTCAGGATAATTTTAGGATATTGATGTCTGTAACTTAAATTACATCTGCAAATCCTCTTTTCATGTAACATGAAATGTTCATAGGGTTTTATCAAGGGAAAAGGATAAAGGGATCAAAACTACACCTAAAATTTACCCCTTGAATGATAAATGCCATTCACAACAGAAAATTAGACATGATACTAGGGAGCAGGAGTGAGCCTAAGAGAATCTCTGGCAAACTGAACTGTGAGAAGCAGACTCTAACAATGGGGAACTAGAAGCTGAAACAATATGAAGAAAATTCATGTTTTCAGTGGGAAGACAAGAAGGAGTTATCTTCTGTAAAATGTCATGGGCACAGTACTAGAAATTGCCATAAACTTAAACTGAAAGGGCAAGATATCTTGAAGTCTCTGGGACAACACAGAAAGTCAGTAAAGAAAAAAAAAAAAAATCCATGAAAGGATTGTCTTTCTGCCTGCCATATAATTTTGCTAACTGTTTGTCTTATCAGTACTGCAAATTAGAGCTTCTCAAACAGAAGTAGAATGAGGACTATCCTACTCAATTTGCAGAAATCTCCAAAGAAAGAAATGATGCTACATTTTTATTCACTTCTTTAAATAGCTTTTACAATAAGATAATTGCCCTTTCTATTAATATAATTTGTTCACCTCCTGGTAGAATTGACTACTTCATTGATTCCTTGGGTCAGTCTGATTAATATAGTTCAGAATAACTAGAGAAGTAAAAAAGCTAAACTTTATTCTTGTAACCAGATTCATTGAAAACAAGAATACATTCATGTTGTTTCATACTAGGGCACACAGCTATTGCTATGGTTTGAGTGACAGATATTTGGAAGGAAGGCATGTACATCCTTTAGCTTGCAGGCATGTAGGGAGATGTGATTCACGAATATTCCTAAAGAATGATACCTGTGCACACAACTATTAATTTTAAATACCAGTTTCATGATAAGATTTTATATTTTTGGTACTATTATCCAGTGCGTGCATGCTCAATCACTCAGTCATGTCCAGATCTTTTCAACATCATCGTTTGCAGGCCACCAGGTTCCTCTGTTCAAGGGATTTTCCAGGTAAGAATACTGGAGTACATTGCCATTTCCTCCTCCAAGGGATATTCCCCACCCAGGGATCAAACCAGCATCTCCTGTGTCTCCTGCTCCTGTGTTTCTTGCATAGGCAGGTAGATTCTTTACCACTGAGCCACGTGGGAAGCTCACTATTATATAGATCTTTTGACAACAAAATAATTTAAGCCAATTAAGAAAAAGGGATGAAAAGTATTTTTAGGAATCAGAAATAGTTAAAATTTAAAAACTTCCCATTTAACTTTTGACAAATGTAGCTATACAAATTAAAAAAAAAAAAAAAACACTAAAAAATCCAGCAGCAATTGTTGAGATGCTGGTTGTCAGCTAGAAGTTCATTGCTAGAGATACTTTGGACAGAAAAATATTTATGCAATAAAATGGATAGAACAGAAGGAACTCTATATTAAGCACAAAAGTGTGTTTCCTTCAATTTCTTTGTTGCCAGAACAAATGCTATATAATGTTCTGATGACTAAGAGAGATGACCCACCTTTCTGTGTGGTGAGACTGTAGCATTCAATGATAGATGAATAGCACTGTTATTAATTAAATGTTGTACAAAAGAGAGCAGTATGGTATATATAGCTGCTGCCTTTGTTGTCTATCTTAATTTAGAAATATTCAAGAGTATTCAACTGAGGTAGTAAAATTTTTAAAATATAAGGGGTAATTTACCATAGGAGTGAAACATATACACATCTATAACTCTAAAGCCATTCCTTTCTCTCTATATGTAATAAAACTTTAAAGCCATAACTTTTCCTTGGCGATGGTCTGGTGATACAGCTGGTTTGAGAGGTCAGGAATGTGCTCAATGTAGTGGAGTCTAAGCTTTGATGTACATTAGAAACACATGGGGAACTTTTAAAAATGGCAATGCACAGACTGAACTCCATACCATTTAAATCTAAATGTCTGGGATTGGGAGCCAGGCATCAATTTTTTAATTAAAGATGCCCAGTTGCTTCCAACATACTATTAATACAATATTTGTGACCCACTGAGATAAAGATGACAATCTGAATATTCATGGGCGTATTATTAGGCTATACCACACTTCAGGTGCCTGCACATAAAAATGATGGCTGATTAGAAATGTGAAATTAGTCAGAGGACAGGTAATGCTTATGCCATTAAGAACTTTAAGGATATCAACATTGTGCAATTCCCATATTTTGCCAGGAGTCAGTATAAATAAATTACTTTGGACACGGGAGTCAACATACTGTGGGTCAAGGATGGAGAAACAGAAAGTGGCCTATTCCACCTTCCTTAATTCTCAAGGAAATGAGGTTCATAATTGACTAAAGACATTTCTATAGTACTTAGAATGTATACTTAGAACCTATGTGCATGCATGCTAAGTTGCTTCAGTCAAGTCCGATTCTCTGTGATGCTGTGGACAGTAGCCTTCCAGGCTGCTCTGTCCATGGGATTCTCCAGGCAAGAATACTGTAGCCATGCCCTCCTCCAGGGGATCTTCCGGACCCAAGGATTGAATCCACATCTCTTACACCTCTTGTATTGGCAGGTGAGTTCTTTACCACTAGCACTACTTGGGAAGTCATTTAGAACCTATAGGAAAGAATTATTATAATAGTTAGGATGTAAGACTAAAACCAGCCAGTAATAAAATAATCTGTGAATCTGATAGACGTTCAATGATCCTTCAGAGCATAGAAACTGCTCCAGGAAAGGCATAGCTTAAAAGAACAACTCTGTGTAACTCACAATTCTGTTAATTGGCTGGGATTTTTTGAAAGTCTGGAATGATTCAACTAAACTCTATTAGGCTTGCTACATATTTGAAGGGAGCTAGTAAGTCTACTGTAAGGGTCATTCATCTGGTGGTTAGAAACTATTGAACAGGGGAAGAACTGACTGCGTTCAGGAGTCAGTCTCCATACACTAGATTAACCCAGACTTATTCATACAGAAGTGGCACATTTCAGGGGAATAAGAACAAATGCTATATGGCTTCTTGAGATCAGACCCAAACTGGCACACTTTAACTTTCTCCACTCTCTGTTGTTTGAAATAAGACCTACCCACATTCAAGGGGTGAAGAAATAAACTCTCCCTTTTTATTTGAAAAGCTACAAAATCAAATAGCCAAGGGGCATGAACATAAGAAAGAAAAAAATGTTGTCAACATTATTTGTAGTATATCATCATAGAAAAGATATTTTTGTTCATAACCATGAATATCCTTTTTAACATCCCCCCATTGTTTTTTTTATTTCTAACAACAGCCACAACCATCTGCATCCTAACATCTGCCATGACTCTTCCTGTCCCTTTTCCATTTAAAAAGCCTGTCTTTATCTCTCTCTAGTTGAAAATTCTCTGGGATATTTGTTTTCCACTATTGTGGAAACTTGATCCTTAAACTCAGCACAAACAGGTTAATACTTTTTCCACAAAGAGTTACTAGTTCAAGTGCTTGCATAGGTTGGGCCTAGTAAGATATCTTAAATGAGCCAGATTTTATATTTCTTAAAACACATTACATAAACAGCATCAGTCACCCACCAATCCACCTTTATGCACTTACTTTAGTATGACACTTTCTAGAACTTTGGAAAGGCTAAGATGAACAAGAGAAACTGTTTACATTTTACTATTCCTCTTCCACAACTCTCTTCCTGCCTTCTTTTCACTAGGGGCGGATTTAGATAATTGAATCCAACTAACCATTTGGAAGAGACCACATCTACTAGTAGGAATAGCCAATGTGTTAAAAGACATCTCATTTTCTGCAAACTTTGCAATACAAAAGCATTTTCTACCTATTTTTTAAAAAAGTGAATTTCTCTCTCAATGGAGTTGGCTCAGTTTGATCCAAGGACTATTATTACTGCTTTGATTACTTGTAACTTCTGACCAACCAAAATACGGTACAACCCAACATGTAGATTAGGCATGATTAGGCTCATGATCTAACCAGTCCATCCTAAAGGAAATCAGTCCTGAATATTCATTGGAAGGATCAATGCTGAACCAAAGAATCGATGCTTGTGAACTGTCGTGTTGGAGAAGACTCTTGAAGGTCCCTTGGACAGCAAGGAGATCCAACCAGTCCATGCTAAAGGAAATCAGTCCTGAATATTCATTGGAAGGACTGATGTTGAAGCTGTAACTCCAATACTTTGGTTACCTGAATCAAAGAGTTGATTCATTTGAAAAGACCCTGATGCTGGGAAAGATTGAAAGCAGGAGGAGAAAGGGACGACAGAGCATGAGAATGGTTGAATGGCATCACCGACTCAATGGACATGAGTTTGGGTAAACTCTGGGAGTGGGTGATGGACAGGGAGGCCTTGCGTGCTGCAATCCATGAGGTCGCAAAGAGTTGGACATGACTGAGCAACTGAACTGAACTTAACTGATGCTGAAGCTGAAATTCCAATACTTGGCCACCTGATTCGAAGAACTGACTCATTGGAAAAGACCCTGATGCTGGGAAAGATTGAAGGCAGGAGTAGAAGGGGATGACAGAGGATGAGATGGTTGGATGGCGTCATCGACATGATAGGCATGAGTTTGTGTAGACTCCAGGAGTTGGTGATGGACAAGGAAGCCATTTTGGATACTCTCACTCACTTACTTCTCTGGGGAAATCAGCTGTCATGTTGTAAGTTTTTTAATGGAAAGGACCAGGGAATGAGTAACTGAGGGAATCTTCAGCCAAAAGTCCAAGAGAAATTGAATCTCTGGGTCAAATAGCCAGGGAGGAACTAAATCCTGCGAGCAAGCCCAGGAGTGAACTCAAAATGCATTATTACTGAATGAGCTTCCATATGAAAGCATGTACAACTCCAGATGATACCTTAACTGCAACTTCCAAGAGACCTGGAACCAGGGTCATGCCACTAAGCCATGCCAGGTTTCTGACCTAGGGAAACCATAAGATAACATATTTTTTTAAGCTCCAATATTTTATGGAAATTTGCTAAGTAACAGTAAGTAGTTAAGTAATATACAAGATTTGCCATAACCTACAACTGAAGTCACTAAACATAGAACCACGAGTGATATAGTTGTTTTTTCTTTTACTGTTCTTTGCATTTAGCTCCATTTGAAAATACCACTTGCAGAGAGGCAGAATAAGATACAGACACTACTTAATTTTACCCATATTTTCATATTTCCTTATGCATTATGTTTTATTTACATATATGAATATGAATTCATAAATTAGGTATGTTTAATGTGTATAAGTTAGCATATATAAAATATATTTACGGAGATATATATGTATGTATATATGTATATATATGTGTGTATATATGTATATATATGTGTGTATATATATGTATATATATGTGTATATATATATATGAAAGTGAAAGTGTTAGTCACTCAATCATGTCTGACTCTTTGTGACCCCATGGACTGTAGCCCATCAGGCTCCTCTGTCCATGGAATTCTCCATGCAAGAATACTGGAGTGGGTAGCCAATTCCCTTCTTCAGAGGATCTTCCTGACTCAGGGATCGAACTTGGGTATCCTGTATTGCAGGCAAATTCTTTACCATCTGAGCCACCAGGGAAGCCCATATGTGTGTGTATATATGTATATTTATTTATTTATTTATCTTCCAATGCCTGACTTTGATACGTTCTGAGAGAAAAAATTCAACAGCAAGGAACACTATTTCTGACTACTTTCCTCTACCTATGGAAGTAATGTTTTCCAGATTTCAACAAGGATGTATTATATTACTTATATTAATTATTTGGGACTAATTATATAGAAATAACTATGGTTATAATTTTTAAGAAGACTTCTCATTTAAATTATAAAAGCAAATGGTCATGTCCTATTTTAATTCTGTGGATTGAAAGATTGAAATAAGGGATTATCTTTATGATTTTAAGATGCTTGTATTAAATATAAAAATTATGAACTACAACATTTGTCAAATTTTACAAATTAAAATTGTTTGTGAATACAGAGTCACCAAAAATAGTGTGCAAAGGCAATCCATGATGTGGAAGAAGGTGTTCAGGACACATATGATTGGACAGAAAATAGAACCCAAAGTATAAAAAGATTTCCTTTGTGGCATTAAGAGAAATTCAAACGAGGAAATTAAAATAACCAATATACATATGATAGCCTCATTGATGAGAAAATTGAAAACTTAAAATCACAATAAGGTATTATTTTACACTCATCAGTTTGTCAAAATAAGACTAGTAATGCAACATTGATCCAAGGACCTAGAATATCTTTTCACTGTTCTGGAAATTTAAATTGGCCAAACCATGAAGGGGAAAAGTGCCATTTTCTTGAGGAAATGGCAGCCCATTCTAGTATTCTTGCCTGGAAAATTCCACGGAGAGAGGAGCCTGGTGGGCTCTAGTCTGTGGGGTTGCAAAAGAGTTGGACATGGCTGAGAGACTAAACAACAAAGCAACAACAACGTCTTAGTGATCTTATTTTAAATATATACCCTAAGGAAAATCTTGCATATATTCTATAGTAGAGATTTTTAAAACCTTTTAGAGTAGCATTGTTAATATAGCAAAAACACTAGAAAGAAATCATAGGTTCAGATTCGCTAGGATGAATATTGTATATCCATGTTGAGCTTCCTTGATGGCTCAGACAGTAAATAACCTTCCCACCGATGCAGGAGATGGGGGTTCTATCCCTGTGTCAGGGAGAGCCCCTGAAGTAGGAAATGCAAACCAGTCCAGTATTCTTGCCTGGAGAACTCCATGGACAGAAAACGTTGGTGGGCTACAATACACGGGGTCACAAAGAGTCAGACACAACTGAGCAACTAACAATAACATACCCATGTCATGGAACAGTATTCGTGAAGTCGTGAAGTCACTCAGTTGTGTCCGACTCTTTGTGATCCCATGGAGTGTAGCCCACCAGGCTCCTCTATCCATGGAATTTTCTAGGCAAGAGTGCTTGAGTGGGTTGCCATTTCCTTCTCCATGGAACAGCATTAGGTAACAAATTTATTAAAACAGGTATTTGCAGAAAGATGTTGATAGTAATGTTATAGTTAATTTGTCTTGATTTTTCATTTAAAAAAATTTTAAAGTTACTATATCATATTATAAATTCAAAGCAATCACTGAAGAATATTATCTAGTATAGTATAGATTTCTCTATGGGCTGATTACTTCAGCATTACACGTCCAAAACTCTGTGAGGAGGGACCACAGTTAGAGGCAGAAAGCATTATCCCCACCTGTTTTAGTTCAGGCTGCTATAACAAAATAGGAAGCACTGCATGACTTTCAACAACAGACATTTACTTCCCACAGTTCTGGAGTCTGAGAAGTCCAAGATCGGGGTGTCAACATTGTATTTTGGTGAGAACCTTCTTCCTGGCTTCTTGCTATATCTTCATATCTCAAAAAGAGACAGAAGGCTGTCTCCTTGCTATATATTCATTTGCCAGAGAGAGAGAGAGAGAAAAGGTGGAAGAGAGGGAGAGAAAGAGAAAGAGAGGAAAGACAGATACTGCATTGCTTTTTACTTATTTTTATTTATTTATTTTTGTCCACACTGCATATCATGCAGGACCTTAGTTCCCCAACCAGGGATAGAACCTGTGTCCCTGAACAGGGAGCATGGAGTCTTAACCACTGGACTGCCAGGCAAGCCACAGTAGTCTCTTCTTATAAAGGTACTAAATTCCATTGATTCCAGCATAAGGACCCTATAACTTCATGACCTCCTATCAACCTAATTACCTTCCAAAGGCCCCACCTCCAGATGACATCCCATTGTATTATGGTTTCAATATATGACACTTGGGGGTTACAATTCAGTCCATTACACCACCTTAAACTTGGAAAACTCTTTGAGATGTAAAGGAAACACAAATAAAAGTCAATCCAAATTCATTGGACATTGTGCTGCTTAAGCTGTGGATGCTGAAACGTTTTGAAAACGAGGAATTTGAATTATTAAATATATTTATTGAATATCTGATATGTAACTGTGTGTTGTACAAGATAGTAATGATAGGAGTAAATGTGGCAGAGGTGGGAAATGTTGGGATTTGAGAGTCTGGTTGATTGTAGCTTCAGCAAAATGGAGAAGCAGCCAAAATGGATGCTTGGGAGCAAAGATAGACCAGAGACCCAATGTGCCAATGGTTGCTAAGGGTCAATGCCAGGCCCTTCATCTTGTAGTCTGGACCAATGCCAGTACATTAATCTCACATACTGTCCTGTAGACACTTCTAGGTAATTATTCCTCTATCTTCAGCATTATTTTCTTTGAGCACAACCATTTCACATACCTTTAATTCTGACAGTCTCTAGAACTTAGAGTACTTAACTGGACTTAACTTACTTAACTGGACTTTGACACACCAAAATTGAGGTCTCATGAATTTTCTTTCCTTAGGTAAGCTCCTCTTTCCCATACCTACAGGTCTAAGTTCCACCTCTGGACTTCCTGACTCTTCTAGAATAAGGGCTTTATTTTAACTGATTATTTGTCAGCAATGATTTATCTCCCATATTTACCTCTGTCAGCACTACCCTTTCTTCAAAATTCAGTTTAAATGCCACCTGTTCTAAGAGGTCTTCTTAAATTGGGTTAGATGGGAGGTAAACTTCTTTGAGTCCTAGTGGTATTTAAAATAACTCTCGAAAAGCCAAGAGACTTTTTTTTTTCAATCTCTCTTACACCTTTCTAGAAATATTTTTAAATAAGCCACGCCAGTTTGAATATAATCAAATCAAATCAACCTGGATTGGATTGAATTGAACAGACCTGAATTGAAATGAATGGCTCTTTTTATGCTTGAGTACCAGACAGGTCATAGGAGAAACAATTTGTTTCTTGTATTTTTTTTTTAAAGTTTCTCTTAATATATGCATCTCTAACAGTAAGCTCACAGAATGAGTCAGTTGAAAAGTTTGAGGTGATTCAGACTTAATAGCCACATTCATGTACAGTTAATAGCATGGTCATCTGAGGGTCATCTTTGACTAAGAAATGCCTGAATTCTTTAATTCTATCTTGAAAAATAGGATATACTTAAAACTAGGCTAAATAGGCTCTGTTTTTCATGGGCTAACTTGTATTCAAAGTTAATTGGGTATTGAAAATCCCAGCTTATGTTTAATATGTATCATTTTTCAGAAATCCCAAGATAAACCTGCTAACTATAAAAAAAGAACAAAACTATACATTTCCTGAGCTGTGGATTTTAACAATCCTCATTCTGGCAATAAAGCCCTCTTTTGAAAATTTTCTTCCTCTCATTTGCTGTTCTTTCTTATGTAATCTACTTAAGGATATCACTATTTAGTGCATTCATCACTTACTAATACCTGACCATTATAGGGTAAGGAATATTCACCAAGGTATTTTAAATAGAAAAGTAGGGGATAAGTAATTGGATTGAAAACAGTTGCTAAGATTCTTTCCAACTCAAAGATTCTATGATACATCACCTCGGTTCATTTGTAATAGAAAGCAAAACAATAAAATCTTTACACCACGTACATCACTGATATATTCAGTTTTTTTCTGGCCGAACTTTCACTTAAAATTTTAACTTACAACAACAGAGGGAAAATAAGCCCTATCATAATTACAAACAATAGTATGTGGGAATCAATAGAGCAAGTAATATTTGCTCAGCTTATGTCCTATGAATTTCATTCCAAAAGCAAGGCTTACTGTTTTCCCTTCCTGTGCTTATTTAAAGGACATAAACATATATGCAATAGCCTTTTGATCAAAAGATATTCTAATTAAAAAGTCATATTTAATAAAAGGAACTTCAGTTAGCATTCTAAGAGCCTTAGTTTGATCTCTTGATTTTATAGAACTAAGGTTAGAAAGGTAAATAGCCGAGAGGGAACACAGCTCCACCCATCAATAGAAAATTGGATTAAAGATTTACTGAGCATGGCCCCACCCATAAGAACAAGATCAAGCTTCACCCTCAGTCAATCTCTCCCATCAGGAAGCTTCCATAAGCCTCTAATCTTCTCCATCAGAGGGCAGACAGACTGAAAACCACAATCACAACAAACTAACCAATCTGATCACATGGACCACAGCCTTGTCTAACTCAATGAAACTATGAGCCATGGCAAGTAGGGCCACCCAAGATGGATGGGTCATGGTGGAGAGTTCTGAAAAAATATGGTCCACTGGAGAAGGAAATGGCAAACCACTTCAGTACTCTTGCCTTGAGAACCCCATGAGCAGTATGAAAAGGCCGAAAGTTAGGACACTGACAGATAAACTCCCCAGGTTTGTAGGTGCCCAATATGCTACTAGAGATCAATGGAGAAATAGCTCCAGAAAGAACGAAGAGATGGACCCAAAGCAAAAACAACATGCAATTGTAGATGTGACTGGTGATAGAAGCAAAGTCTGATGCTATAAAGAGCAATATTACATAGGAACCTGGAATGTTAGGTCCATGAATCAAAGCAAATTAGAAGTGGTCAAACAGGAGATGGCAAGAGTAAACATCGACATTTTAGGAATCAGCGAACTAAAATGGACTGGAATGGGTGAATTTAACACAGAAGAAGATTATATCTACTATTTTGGGAAAGAATCCTTTAGAAGAAATTGAGTAACCATCATAGCCAACAAAAGAGTCTGAAATGCAGTACCTGGACGCAATCTCCAAGAAGACAAAATGATCTCTGTTCATTTCCAAGGCAAATCATTCAATATCATGGTGATCCAAGCCTATGCCCCAACCAGTAACGCTGAAGGAACTGAAGTTGAATGGTACTATGAAGATCTACAAGACTTTTTAGAACAAACACACATAAAAGATATCCTTTTCATTATAGGAGACTGGAATGCAAAAGTAGGAAGTCAAGAAAAACCTGGAGTAACAGGCAAATTTGGCCTTGGTACACAGAATGAAGCAGGGCAAAGGCTAATATAGTTTTGCCAAGAGAACACACTGGTCATAGTAAACACCCTTTTCTGCAACACAAGAGAAGACTCTACACATGAACATCACCAGATGGTCAACATTGAAATCAGAATGATTATATTCCTTGCAGCCAAAGATGGAGAAGCTCTATACAGTCAGCAAAAACAAGACTGGGAGCTGACTATGGCTCAGAACATGAACTCCTTATTGCCAAATTCATACTTAAATTGAAGAAAGTAGAGAAAACCACTAGGCCATTCAGGTATGACCTAAATCAAATGCCTTACAATTTTATAGTGGAAGTGAGAAATAGATTCAAGGGATTGGATCTGACAGACAGAGTGCCTGATGAACTATGGACCGAGGTTTGTGACATTATACAGGAGACACTGATCAAACCATCCCCAAGAAAAAGAAATGCAAAAAATGAAAATGGCTGTCTTATGATGCCTTACATATATCTGTGAAAAGAAGAGAAGTGAAAAGCAAAGGAGAAAAGGAAAGATATACCCATCTGAATGCAGAGTACCTAAGAATAGCAAGAAGAGATAAGAAAGCCTTCCTCAGTTATCAGTGCAAAGAAATAGAAGAAAATAATAGAATGGGAAAGACTAGAGATCTCTTCAAGAAAGTTAGAGATACCAAGGGAACATTTCATGCAAAGATGTTACAGTAATGGACAGAAATCGTATGGACCTAACAGAAGCAGAAGATATTAAGAAGAGGTGGCAGGAATACACAGAAAAACCATACAAAAAAGACCTTCATGACCCAGATAATCACAGTGGTATGATTACTCACCTAGAGCCAGACATAATAGAATGTGAAGTCAACTGGGCTTTAGGAAGCATCACTACCAACAAAGCTAGTGGAGGTGATGGACTTCCAGTTGAGCTATTTCAATCCTAAAAGATGATGCTGTGAAAGTGCTGCACTCAATATGCCAGCAAATTTGGAAAACTCAGCAGTGGCCACAGGACTGGAAAAGGTCAATTTTCATTCCAATCCCAAAGAAGGCAAAGCCAAAGAATGCTAAAATTACCACACAATTGCACTCATCTCACATACTAGTAATGTTCAAAATTCTCCAAGCCAGGCTTCATCAGTACATGAACCATGAAATTCCAGATGTTCAAGCTGGATTTCAAAAAGGCAGAACAACCAGAGATCAAATTGCCAACATCTCTTGGATTATTGAAAAAGCAAGAGAGTTCTAGAAAAACATCTATTTCTGCTTTATTGACTATACCAAAGCCTTTGACTGTGTGGGTCACCACAAACTGCAAAAATCTGATGAGAAAGAGATAGAAATATCAGACCACCAGACCTGCCTCTTGAGAAATCTGTATGCAGGTCAGGAAGCAACAGTTAAAACTGGACACGGCACAACAGATTTGTTCCAAGTAGGGAAAGGAGTACATCAAGGCTGCATATTTTCACTCTGCTTATTTAACTTATATGCAGAGTACATCATGACAAACACTGGGCTGGAGGAAGCACAAGCTGGAATCAACATTGCCAGGAGAAATAGTAATAACCTCAGATATGCAGATGACACCACCTTTATGGCAGAAAGTTAAGAAGAACTAAAGAGCCTCTTGATGAAAATAAAAGAGGAGAGTGGAAAAAGTTATCTTAAAGCTCAACATTCAGAAAACAAAGATTATGGCATCCGGTCCCATCACTTCATGGCAAATAGATGGGGAAACAGTGGAAACGGTGACAGACTTTATTTTCTGGTGTTCCAAAATCACTGTATATGGGGATGCAGCCATGATATTTAAGACAGTTACTCCTTGGAAGAAAAGTTATGACCCACCTAGATAGCATAATCAAAAGGAGAGACATCACTTTGCTAGCAAAGGTCCCTCTAGTCAAGGGTATGGTTTTTCCAGTAGTCATGTATGGATGTCAGAGCTGGACTATAAACAAAGCTGAGTGCCGAAGAATTGATGCTTTTGAACTGTGGTGTTGAAGACTCTTGAGAGTCTCTTGGACTGCAAGGAGATCCAACCAGTCCATCCAAAAGAAAATCAGTCCTGAATATTCATTGGACTGTAACTCCAATTGTTGGACGTTGAACCTGTAACTCCAGTACTTTGGCCACCTGATGTGAGCAACTGACTCATTTGAAAAGACCTTGATTCTGGGAAAGATCTAAGGCAGGAGGAGAAGGAGATGACAGAGGATGAGATGGTTGGATGGCATCCTCGACTCAATTGTCATGAGTTTGAGCAAACTCTGGGAGTTGTTGATGGACAAGGAGACCTGGCATGCTGCAGTCCATGGGGTCACAAAAGTCGGACATGACTGAGCGATTGAACTGAAGTGAACTGAAGGTTCGAGAGAGAAGAGTTGAAAGCCAGGTCACCATATTTCATTTTTTTGGTTTCACAAGCTATGCTTTGTTCAGTGTCATTATGTTACATGCCCATGTCTCATCTAAGGGTTTTCCTCACATGATCTGTATTAATTCTCTCAAAATCTATGAGGCTCTCCTACCCATTGATCAGATGAAGAAACTGAGGTTTAGGAGGTTAGTTAATTAGTCAATATTCCCACTCTCATCCCCAAACTATAATACCAAAGCCAAGATCCTTTTATCACAGTTATTAACAGAATAGGAATGCTGCCTTAAGATTTGAACGTGTACATCCTAAGCGTTTGCACAATGCTCAAAAGCTTCTTGTCAAGTTTTTGCTTCTATATTTTATATTTAGAAATATTCATACAATTGCTACTTGGCTCAGTTTGTCATCTCGAGTATTTTAAATTCTTATGATGTATTTAAATAAAGGGAATCAAACACTGCATGGCTTTATTTATAGCTTTTATCTATTATCTTTCTATTATCTCTATCTAACTCATCTATCAGTTTTATTTAGGAATTGCCATTTTCACTATATTCCAACTTGTTTAGCTCTTTTGAAATCACTGAATCAGAGAATTTTAGAGGCACAGCTCCTACATATTATTAGCCAAATGAGGTAATGAGAAAAAATTTTTACTTTTTAAATATTAGAAAGCCTAAAACTGACTGTGTTTCTTATGTTCTTTCTCTATGCCTAAAGGAGGCCTATATTCATTACATTCAAACTTAAGGTTTTTTTTTTTAAATTTTCTATGAATATTTACTTGTTAAATATCATTAAAAAGAAGAAATTTCTTCATAGAGGACATCTAACAGGATTTTTTTTAAACAATCATTTCTCTTCAGTTCTAAATACTATAAATACTTTGATTTCTATCCTCTGCCTGTGCATATGTAGATATGGGTGTGCATGTGTGTAATATTTTTCCAGTTTTAAAATCAAATTCAAATATTCACAATTGTACAGTATAAAGCCCATTCAGTTAAATATATCCCTTTTAGGTCTCTTGTTGGTAGAGTGGGGAACAACCAAATAGTTTAGATGTTTTGGACTGTAACCTGCTTTTCTCTGAGCCCAGAAACCTAGGGGTAATAAAAGAAACATTACAGTCACCCAGGAGCATGTATGTGACTTTGTCTCTTTTCTACCCTCTCAAGTACCTTAAGGAGTCTTAAGGGCTTTCTGATGATTCCATGCAAACTCATAGGCAATTCTTCATTATTTGTTCAGACTATTTACATTCATGGGTTCTTCATTGTCTGCTAGAGTGAGATATGATGGAGGTATTATCAATGCCTGACAAAGACGTTGACATTGCCAGTGGAGCAGTGTCTGAGGTGAAGAGCAGTGACCCTTGTCCAAAGGGCACCTGCTGGCACTGGGGACGCCCCTGTGCTGTTGCCATCAGCGCTAACACAGGCACTAGAGTGCCCACTCCCTTTTCTAACGTGCTATCACCCATGCTAAAAGAGCATCTCTAATACCATAAGCACTATTGAAATCAACCAGTGGTGGTCATGTTAAAGTCAGAAAAATTCATGGAGGTTAAAAAAAGCAATAAAAAGCAAAACAGCTATTTTGTATTTTTTTAACCTTTTAGATATTAAAAAATGAGGATCACTGGGGTTTGTGTATAGGGAAAACTGAAAAGCAGATGATTAAATTGGTGAGCTTTCTTTTAGGAATTCTTCTCCAAAAGGCCACCTGATTTCCATGCTAACAACTCCCAGGCATGCTTCTAGACTTGGCTTTCTTGTATAATCTATTTTCTCAGTTAAATAAATTTTGTAAGTGAAATTCAAATAAGTATGTGACAAATGAAGGCAGACAGTGGAAAAGGCAACTTATTAAGGCTATGGATATGTTAAAAAAAAACTGTTTTAATGTCAATATATAGCAAATTATGTTTTGAGTCTTTAAATAGCTTTTGAGAAAAAATTCAATATTTATCTTCCTACTCTGTGAGGAAATGAAAATAATTCTAAATAAAATAAGCATATAATACAATCTGATATTAAAATAGAACATGAGCAATTAACACAGTTTCAGAAATGCCAAAATGATTTACTTTTAATGAATCAGCACGTAACCCAATGTCTAGCTCATATTAAAGCACTCTGGAAATAGCATTTTCTTTCATGTTAGTATAATCTTTGTGTATAATGTGTCCTATAAATAAGTCAAAGGAGGAAATTCACAGAATTATCTCAGTGAATACTAAGAGAAGTGTTAATAAAATCCAGCAATTTCTTTGTAAAATCTTTTAAATAATTCTCTAACAATGTAAGATACTTATTTTAAATCAATGTAAAATATGATAATGTTGAAACACAAGGAATTTCTCTTAAAACTAGGATAAGATAGATACCAACTGACACCACGCTTACTTAACAGTGTTCTGAAAGCTATGCCAGTACAATTCAAACAAAGAAAAGTAGATATGTTTAAAAGGAAAAGACATATTTTTTAAAAGTTGAATAGACTGTAAATCTCAAAGAATAAATTGGAGTAGTTACAATGAGGCAATTTATTAAGATTTTGGCTAGAAGTATCCAAGAATGGATATGCTTCTATATCCCAAAAACGTTTTTGAATAAATATCCATTAAAATATTCATCAAAATATAAATGTCTGGAAATTAATTTGTTAACAGATAATTAAAACTTCTATGAAGGTTTACGTAAAGCATCATTGAACAATATGAGTAAATTTGATGAAGTAACTTATACCTGTTCTTATTGGAAATTTTATATAGTATAAACTGTCAGTTCTCTCCAAATCCTGCTTTTAATTTTTATATATGTTTGCATATGTACAACTAATACATATGTTTATAAGCATATATAACACATATATATGGAATTTAGAAAGATGGTAATGATAACCCTGTATGCAAGACAGCAAAAGAGACACAGATGTATAGAACAGACTTTTGAACTCTGTGGGAGAGGGAAAGGGTGGGATGATTTGGGAGAATGGCATTGAAACATATATACTATCATGTAAGAAATGAATTGCCAGTCTAGGTTCGATACAGGATACAGGATGCTTGGGGCTGGTGCACTGGGATGAGAGATGATATGGGGAAAGAGGTGGGAGGGGGGTTCAGGATTGGGAACACATGTACACCCATGGTGGATTCATGTCAATGTATGGCAAAACCAATACAGTCTTGTAAAGTAAAATTTAAAAATTAATTAATTAATTTAAAAAATCATCAAAGTAAATAAATTCCTATAAATGTGCAAGATATTTTCAAATGAGTAATAATAAATTCATCTATTGTAAAAGTTTAAAAGATATTGTAAAATACAATGTATAAAATAATATAAGCCTTGGAAAAGAATAGAAGCATTTTCAGAGCTTTCAGCTAAATGAACAATAAGAATATATATTCATCCAAATACCCATACTTGTATGTTTGTGGGTATATAAACAAAAGGAATATTGTGGTACAAAATAAAACTAAAGGAAGAGAACAACACAACTTTTTATAAAATAAATAATATATATCTATTACACATACACCCAAATTGATTCTTAATTATATGCATTCAATTTTTAAAAAAGTGAAAGACGTTGCAGCTATTGGGGTGCAAGTAGAAACGAAATTTGTCCATAGCTTAGGATAACTTGAGGTCAGAGTCACTGTTTTACAAAGATTTGAGCTGAGTACAGAAAAGTTCTAAAGGTTAATAATGTAACTATAAGACTGACAACTGAAAAAGGAAGAAAGACGCTTCAGATACCCAGTGAAGTTTAAAATATGCATAGTCGCCAAGACTGTCCTCACTTGTAACTCTGAATTGATAAGGTCCTGAACACCACCCATAGGGTTTGATAATACATTAGACAGATTCAGACTCACCAAAAGTTGTTACGCTCACCAGTTAACTATTTATTATAGCTAAAGGATGAAGCACATAGGGAAGATTCTAGGACTTGAAGATTCATGATTCCTCTCCTTGTCATCCCTCTTCTTCCCAAACCATATGCATCAGTGATTTAGAGTTTTTCTATTGAATTGCACTTTGGACACCAACTGCAAAAACATCCAGCTGCAAAGTTAGGGAACAGTTCACAGATCACCCTCGCTTCTAATACCAGGTGCAAGTTCAAGGATTCCCCAAACCAACCTCATATTCAATAATGCTAGAAGGACTCAGTATTCACTGAGAGCTATTAGAATAACAGTTCTGGTTTATTAGAAGGAAAGGATACAATTTAAAATCAGCCATGAGAAGAAATGTATAGAGAGTAGTTCAGGAAGTTTCTAAACACACAGCTCCCATTTGTATTGTCCTCATGGAGTCTAAAGTGTGCAAGTGTGCCAAAGTGTTAGTGGCTCAGTAGTGTCTAAACCTTTGTAATCCCATGGACTGTACTCCACCAGTCTCCTGTGTCCATGGAATTCTCTAGACAAGAATACTAGAGTGGGTTGCCATTTCCTACTCCAGGGGATCTTCCCAACCCAGGGATTGAACCCAGGTCTCCCACATTTCAGGAAGATTCTTTACTGTCTGAGCCACCAGGGAAAGCCCTAGGATAGTATTAAATCCTCTTGGCAATAATGTGTGACAATATACATGGAGTATTGATGACCATGAAAGCTTACTTGACCTTTTTTGTCTAAAGTTTTTATTGGGGCTCCATCATATTGGCTTAACTGACAGCCCATGAGGCTGATCTCAGTTCCCAGGTCCTTAGGGGACTGAGCTGATATTACCTGATTCAAAGTCCTCACCTTGAAACATATTTCATTATTTGACTGGCCCTAGGACCCCAGGCAAACAAAGACACAACTATCAAGCATGACATTTCAGGGGTTTAGAGATTTTCTCTCACAAACCAAGGGCAAAGCCCTTATTTCTTTATGGACAAAGTTAAATTCTTTATAGTACACACTCCTCAAAGGAGAAAATCTTACAGAAAGGGCTGCCATTAAGGAAGCAGTCACTTTAGGTTGAGGTCACTTCTCAAAAAGTGTATTTACAAAGTCAAGATGGAATAATAACACTCAATACAGCGAGTGCCAAAGAAAATAGGCACACTGTATTGTACTTGTTGGGCAAAAACTAACACAATATTTCTGGAAAGCAAATATTCAATTTGAATAAAATAAATATTATAAATATGCATAGGATTTGACTCAGCAATTCCACTTCAAATTACCCTAAAGAAATTTTTAGATTGTGTAGTAAGATTAATTAATTAAATTACTTTATTTTATTAGTTATTACTTTAAGAATCATTATTGAGAATCTTATATGTCAGGTTGCATGCTGACAAAACAGTAATAAATAAGTGAATAAGGTCCTCCATCCTCAAGGAAATTTATTCTAATTTTTTTTTTGCATAAGAACAATTATATTATCATTGTATAAAATTATAAGCATAACCTATTCATTAAATTATTACATGCACATAAATTTTCAGAAAATTATCTCCAGTAGATTATGCATTGCTAAGTGAAAAATACATTGTGTATATTATAGCTCTTTTGTTGCATTAAAATAAGAAAATATATGCTTTTAAGAGCTTTGTAGTAATTATTGCTAAGTTTAAAAATTATTAGAAATTTTTCTTTTCTTGATTTTCAATTTTTTTTGCAAAAAGCATAATCAGAGCAACTCATAATCCTAAATAAAATAACATTTATGTTTTTTAAAAAGGTTTCCTAAATGAAAGTATTTCATTCAATACTTCTTTGATAATATATGATAGCACTATTAATGCCATCTCTCCCTATAAATAAAACTTGAATGATGAGAGTCACTAAGCTACTTATTTGAAAAAAACAAAAGTTTCTAAAATTACATTTAAAAATATAAATTCATCCTTTTTATAATAAAAACAGTATGAATATTGTACAATATTAAATTTTATACATTTCAATATGACCTTTGACAAGTTAATTCACCTACCTTAGCTTAAGTTCTGAATTTATAAATTGCAACTAATTATAACCTCTCTTTGCTCTGAAAAGTAAATGGAATAACAATGCCTAGCACAAAGGATTTTAATTATTTGTTCTTTACTTTGGAAAGTATTATAATCAAAATGTTTACTTTTATTTCTTGGGTTTAATGTTAGTTTTAAGCTGGCTTAAAACTCCACATTCAAAAAACTAAGATCATGGCATCTGATCCCATCATCTCATGGCAAATGGATGGGGAAACACCAAAATAGTGAAAGATTTTATATTGTTGGGTTCAAAAATTTCTGAGGTCAGTGACTGCAGTCATGACATTAAAAGATGTTTGCTCCTTGGAAAGAAAGCTATGACTAACCTAGAGTGTATTAAAAAGCAGAGACGTCACTTTGCCAACAGAGGTCTGTCTAGTCCAAGCTATGTTTTTTTTCCAGTAATCAGTTGGACCATAGAGAAGGCTGAACACCAAAGGATTGATGCTTTTGAATTGTGGTGCTGGAGGAAACTCTTGAGCATCCCTTGGACAGCAAGAAGATGAAACCAGTCAATCCTAAAGGAAATTAACTGAGTATTCACTGGAAGGACTGAAGCTGAAGTTGAAGCTCCAATACTTTGGCCACCTGATGCAAAGAGCCAACTTTGGAAAAGACCTTGATGCTGGGAAAGACTGAGAGCAGGAGGAGAAGGAGATGACAAAGGATGTGATAGTTTGATGGTGTCACTGATTCAGTGGACATGAATTTAAGCAAACTCCTGGAGATAATGAAGGACAAGGATGCCTGGCCATGCCGAAGTCCTTGATCTGTGTGAGGGAGGTGCTTCTCAAAGAACTGGACATGACTTAGTGATTGAACAACAAGTGTTATCAATCAGACTTTTAGTTGCTCTACTTAACTTCCTCAAATCAGTCAAACTTGTATTCAAAATACTGAAAGTGTTCTCTGAAAGTCACTGGTCTATTTCTCTGTACAGTTCTGTTAGTGAATACTTGTTTTCTATATTGTCATATGATTTATCTAATATATCTAAATTAACATCAACTTATTTGACACACTTCCTATTGAAATTCTATTTGCATTTATACTTTTTTGGAGCCTGCTGTTACATTTTCATAAAACTCAAGTTTTCTTATCTTTAAGAAAAATGTTTAGAGCAGCACAGAGTCATATATTCTCACATACAGAGGCTGAATTTTTCAAAAAAGAAAGCAATATTCTCAAAAATTTTCAAAATTTGCTTTCCTGTTTTTTTTTTTTTTTGAGTAAAGGTGGCATTATCATTATACTAATAGTTTTCTTGAGTTACAAAGCTGTACAGAATTCATATTTTTCTTGAGGAAATCACTTCTATTATAATTCAACTGACTTCCTAACAACTTAGATCAACACCATTGATCTTCATTGCAGTCCTTTAAAGAATTCACTCTCTGGAGAGATATATCACCTGAACCCAATGGAGGAAATGTAATACTAGCTTCACTCTTTGCTATTAAGCAAGAACTTATCTGGAATACTTTCTATGCTGATTATGATTAGATCAAAGATTAAAGAGCACCAGTGATACACATAGAATAAGGACATTCAATAAATTAGTGTAAAATAATGAGTATTAATGAAGAGTATATGTATTTTTATATTCTTAGTAAATATAATCATATATAAGTATATATAATAATATGTGCAATATAATGTTGAAAATATATACTGATATATATATTGTATATAAATTTACACATGTATGTGTAAAATGATGCGAAAAGGGCTATTAAAAGCAACAATAACAAAGCCTTTATCTGAACTGAATTAGTAAAAACCACTTGCAGTTTTTGTAACAAATGAAAAAAGGAAGATGATTTCTTTTTTAATCTTTTTAAATTGAAATTAGGTGATATCATGTTAGTTTCAGGTGTATAGCACAGCAGTGCAGTTATATTTATACATAGGTGTGTGTGTGTGTGTGTGTGTGTGTGTGCGCACGCGCGTGCACACATGAAGTTAATTTCTTGGTGGAGAAGAGCTTCTTAAGGAGAAGTATTGGAGGCAAAGGACTCAAATAGAGGTATCAGATACAGAACTCTGTTCAGGGTTGTGTAAAAAGAATAACAAAGCAAAGCCAAGCAGGGCAGACTAAGAAGCTTCATCATTCAATCTCAACAGACCTAGTGTCAATTCAAGCCTTTCCTGTCCATGTAAACAAATGTAGTTGAGACAAATTTCTAAGAGTAAATAAGAGTCTTATCTGACTGTTGGTGAGCAAAGCTTGGCAATTCTTGGTGTGCTTGATCTTTGGTTTACATTCACTGAATATAAAATAGAAATGGTTTAAAAAGTTTAATAGGAATTAGATGCAGAAATGGGCTAGAAGACTTTGCTTTACATAAAAAATTGTAGTTGATTTTCCTGAAAGGTCCTTTTATTTTCCTTAAAAAAAAAAAAAAAAAAACTTTCTACCTTCTATTCAAATAAAATTTGATGATTTCCTGTCACATTTTGAAATGTATACACAGAAAAAGTAAAGAAGCCAAAATATTGGACAAAATATATAAAGAGGAGAACTATTATACATATTTAAAAATCCAATTTCAAGCTCCTGTAGCTGGAGATAAAATAAGAATAACCAACTCCTTTTCTCCTGTCAGTTCTCAGTGACATCACTGTGAACACTCACACTTTATTAATAACTTCTTGTATATATGTACAGCATCTCACCCACAGATCTCAGAAATTACAAACACTGGATTTACACAAGAGGAAAATAAACTGCAAGTCACCTCATTTTCTGAACAGATCATTTGAAACCCAGAAAGATTAAAACTGCTCAATATGAAGCAGAATTGTGTAGTGGGTCAGTATTATTTGGACCTATGAAAAGTGAGGCCCCTCTGCTGTTACAGGCAGTAAGTACACAGCTCCCTAATGGGCTAAGAAGGAAGGAAACTTAAAGAAGGAAACCACAGCTAGCTGAGTCTCGTGCTACTTAAAACAATCCTCAAAACTCATAAGGATATATAGATAAAGCATATACAAGTCACCAGAAATCAAACAACAAGAGCTACTTTATATTTGTAAAGGACTTTACAACCTAGAAATATTTCATTTGTGTCTTGTAACAACTCCAAGAGATTTTCAACAAGTTGACCCATGCAGGTTAATATTGTGGTTTTGTTTTTCTGATTTCCATCCCCTTACTTTCTAATCAAATATAAACTCTATAAGGGAAAACTCATCTCTTTTTTGTGACTCTTTTTATCCCCAACAGTATTCTCAGAATCTTGCCCATACTTAGAGTTTAATAAGTATCTCTTAAATATTGTTGCATGAATAAACATAAAAAGTGAGAATTAAGGGTAGACCCTCCACATCCTCAGTACAGAGGTTATTTTTATTTTTATTTTTTTTCATGCAGAGTGTAACTGCTCATGATAGACAATACATTTTTAAAAATGTGAAAAGTAAAGAGAAGAAGAAAGGAATGAAAATATTTTTTTCTCCATAAAGCAACATATTAGTGTGATACACTGGAGAAGGAAATGGCACCCCAAACAAGTCCTCTTGCCTGGAAAATCCCTGGTGGGAGGAGCCTGGTAGGCTACAGTCCATGGGGTCACAAAGAGTTGAACACGACTAAGCGACTTCACTTCACTTACTTTGCTCACTTCTTACTTTACCACTGGAGAAGGAAGTGGCAACCCACTCCAGTATTCTTTCCTAGAGAATCCCATGGACAGAGAAGCCTGGCGGGCCATGGTCTATGGGGTCGCAGGGGGTCGGACACAACTGAAGTGACTAAGCAGAGTGTGATGCACTGACAGGCGAATAACTGTGTGGAGGTTGTCGAAAGATGGAGGATCATTAAGGGAAATGGGAAAACTCCTAAAGATTCAACAGAGGAGTTGGAGATAAACAGCCTTATCATTGATTATAAAACAAAATTTCCCTGAATCAAAATGAAAAGAAAGCTCATTGCCAATCAAAATAAGATCAAGTAGAAATAGGCCTTCCCATGTGGTGCAAAGGTAAAGAACCCACCTGCCAATGCAGTAGATGCAAGAGACAAGGGCTGGATCTCTGGGTCAGGAAGATCCTCTGGAGCAGGAAATGACAACCAGCTCCAGTATTCTTGTCTGCAGAAGAGAATTCCATGGGCTGAAGAGCCTGGTGGGCTACAGTCCACGAGGTCACAAAGAGTCAGACATGACTGAAGAACTGAGCATACACACAAAGTAGAAATAAAGATATAGAGAAAATGATTATTTGGGAAACACATGTTGCTTTTCATATTCAGAGGAAATTTCACATTCACATAAATGGCTTCTCAATTTTGTACCTTTAGCAATCTTTTCCTCTTTAGGGATCCCCTTCTATGGTTATATGCTGTAGACTGATTGGATATGTGATTGAGTTCTAGCAAACAGAACTGTGAGGAGATGTTGTATGTTCCTTCCTGTCTGAAGCATTCTCCTGTCGTGGCAAACTTACAGCTATGTGATAAGATGACAGGAAAGCCATATCTTTGCTGATTCATCAAATCACAAAGCCTCCCTCATTCCTTCTTTAGCTGAATGGGAAATAAGACTTGGTTATGTTAAACCACTGAAATAGTATAGTTTACATGTTGCTAAAACAAATCCAGCATTGATTTTTCTAATACAATACTCTTCTAATCATTCTTCATTTTGCTGCTCTTTAGTAGCTAAGTTGTGTCTGATCCTTTGTGGCCCCATGAACTGTAGCCCACCAGGTTCCTCTGTCCATGGAAATCTCCAGGAATACTGGAGTGGGTTGCCATTTCCTTCTCCAGGGACTCTTCCTAACACAAGGATGGAATCCTGTGTCTCCTGCTTGGCAGGCAGATTCTTTACCACTGTGCCACCTGGGAAACCCATAGAGGCAGCCAGAGAGATTCCTCAAAAAAGTGAATAGCATTTTGTCACTCTCTTTAAAAAAATATCCATTTGCTTCCTATTGAACTCAGATGAAATTCAAACCCTTGACTATGTCCTCAAAAGCTCACCCGTCACTCAGGATTCACTGTCCTTCACTCTTTTACTCGTTTTCATTCTCTTTCTCAGTTGTGCCAGCCCTTTGTACATTCTATGTTTTGCTTGCAGTGCTTATTTCCAAGATCATCACAGACTCAGATCCAAGTTTATACACAATCTCTTCAAGGGTTTGCTACTACTTAGCAAAGGAGCATCCTCAGTTACTATATGCTCCAGGGTTAGAGTCATGGTTGATGTTTTCTTAACACACGTCATTTCCTACAATTCTTTGTTTATGTGCTTATCATATGTATACAATTTGACTTCCTGATGACAGTGACATTATTATTATTTCCTCTTTGTATTCTGGAAACATGGAACAATATCTGTTGGAAAGATACCACTTAAGAAATATTTGTTGACTGATACAAAATCAGTAAGATAATTTCGCAAAGAGATTAGTCCATGAGTTAAACACAATTCAGAGGAGGTGACATTTGAGATGATAATTGAATGGTAAGATGTTACGACCTTGCAATATTCTGGAAGCAGAACATTTCAGGGAGAGGAGACAGCAATTGCAAAATCCTGAAAGAAAAAAAAAAAAAAAAAGCACAGTGTGTTCCTGGAAGAGAAAAAAGGTCAGTGGAACCAAAGAATAATGAGAAAGAGCTTTGGATTCTTTACCCAATGCTGTGTCCTTGCCCAGGAGAGGCAAGCTTGTGCTCCCCAGAGAACAGAGAGCAGTTGATGAGAGTATGCTAAGGAAGAAAATAGAAATCCCACTTACTTCATGATGTACTTTGCCAGTTCAGATAGACAATACCAAAATAAGAGCATGGTAGTCACTGAATGTCAGAAGAACTAAGTCTTCTACAGAAATTGTATACAGTTTTAATGTGGAAATAGAAAGCTAAAAAAATTAATCTGAGATTGCTCTTTTGTTGACCCATTTGGGTAAGATAGCCAATAGGGACTGATAACCTCTAATACCTATAAGCTAAAGACTAACAAAACACAAAAAGTGAGTCTATACAAGCACACTGCTCTTCAGTAATGTGCCAAGGGCCCAACTGCAACACAGAGGTGGCTATTTCCAGGATGCAAAATCTGCATGTTTTTTCAGGCCACTAGGAAAACTATTTTGAGCCATCTTCAATTATGCAGTACCAAATAGACTCATCTGCTTTCCTTCTTTCTTTTAACTCTTGCTGTGGACCAGGTGAAGGAGGCCAAAATCAGTTTGAGACTTAAAGTTCCAAGATTCTATACTTTAATTGGTTTTAAATGATTGAAGATCTAGTTTTCTAGGATCTAGTTTCAGAGTCTTTATTTATTTCAGCAGGATTCAACTCTGGAGTTTTGATTTGTACTCACTTATCTCTCAAAAGAGGATTTTCTACTAGAGTAGCAATTGATTTTTTTTTTTTCTTGGAAATCAGCCAGTTGAACCAATATGCCAAATCTGCTGGTTGGCCAATGCCACTTTTCTCGAGATGAGATGAGAGGGCAATGAGAGATTCAAAATGAGAGTCAAAACATAGCAAGTGTATCTGGATAAGGAGAACTGAAAGACCAGAAGAGATATTTGTAATCAGTCTTAATGTCCACATCCCCTAATGACATAAATCTGTCAAGTTGATGAAATAGTTTTTCATGATTGGAAAGCCCCCTGCAATCCAGAAATCAATCAAACAAATTCATATTCTTCAATTTCTCTTTTTCCAAGACCCACATCAATCATCACCACTGCCTTCTGGCTCAGTGGTAAAGAATCCGCCTGCCAAACAGGATATGTAGGGGGACACAGTTCGATCCTTGAGTCAGGAAGATCCCCTGAAGGAGGAAATGGAAATGTACTTCAATATTCTTGCCTGGGACATCTCATGGACAGAGGAGCCTGGTGGGCTATAGTTCATAGGGCTGCAAACAGTTGAATATGACTGAGGCGACTGAGCATGCATGCCTTCTTACTCATCAGTTTGGTAACTTATTTCTTAATTTGACCAAAGCAGCACAAATTGACATTAGCATTTATATTTGTATAATTCTCATTGAATCAATATGAGGGATGTGCTTACTGATTTGGAAGGCATCCTAATCTGATTGACAACTTTTAATCCACACTTTTAATCATGTGTGGAATGAATTATTTGGAGGACTATGTCTTGTAGATTGTTAACATTATCCCAACAGTGTGGACTTTTTCTACTTTAATAATGAGAAAATACTATTTGAAGACTATTGACATAACACAGAGTTTTCTATGTGACATGTAGTTATTAATTCATCCATAGTCATTTATTTTCTGTCCACTATTCAAAAGGCTCTGGTAAGGGGAATCATGTAACTTATCTTCTAAAAAGTGAAAATGCTGAAAATGAAACCAGAAAAATAGACAGCATTCAGTACTGTCAATGAAAAACCAAGAGGAAAAATCACCTTACGCTCTGGGAACAAAATACTAATTCAAACTGAAGAAAAGCTAGAGCATGCAAAGGTGAATCTTATATCATCCTTTCCCTCAAGGACACAACAAAGTGGGTACTTGAGAAAAAGGGCTTCCTGGTGGCTCAGATGGTAAAGAATCTGCCTGTAATGTGGGAGAACTGGATTCGATCCTTGGGTTGGGAAGATCCCCTGGATGAGAAAATGACAACTCACTCCAATATTCTTGCCTGGAGAATCCCATGGACAGAGGAACCATAGGATTGCAAAGAATTGGATATGACTGTGCTTATTTAACTTATATGCAGAGTACGTCATGAGAAACACTGGGCTGGAAGAAGCACAAGCTGGAATCAAGATTGCTGGGAGAAATATTAGTACCTCAGATATGCAGATGACACCACCCTTATGGCAGAAAGTGAAGAAGAACTAAAGAGACTCTTGATGAAAGTGAAAGAGGAGAGCGAAAAAGTTGGCTTAAAGCTCAACATTCAGAAAACGAAGATCATGGCATCTGGTCCCATCACTTCATGGCAAATAGATGGAGAAACAGTGGAAACAGTGGCAGACTTTATTTTGGGGGGCTCCAAAATCACTGCAGATGGTGACTGCAGCCATGAATTTAAAAGACACTTACTCCTTGGAAGAAAAGCTGTGACCAACCTAGACAGCATATTCAAAAGCAGAGACATTATTTTGCCAACAAAGTCCCATCTAGTCAAGGCTACGGTTTTTCCAGTAGTCGTGTATGGATGTGAGAGTTGGACTATAAAGAAAGCTGAGTAGTGAAGAACTGATGTTTTTGAACTGTGGTGTTGGAGAAGATTCTTGAGAGTCCCTTGGACTGCAAGGAGATCCAGCCAGTCCATCCTAAAGGAAATCAGTCGTGAAGGCTCATTGTAAGGACTGATGTCGAAGCTGAAACTCCAATATTCTGGCCTACCTGATGCAAAGAGCTGACTCATTTGAAAAGACCCTGATGCTGGGAAAGATTGAAGGCAGGAGGAGAAGGGGATGACAGAGGATGAGATGGTTGGATGGCATCACCCACTCAATGGACATGAGGTTGAGTGTCTCTGCGATTTGGTGATGGACAGGGAAGCCTGGCGTGCTGCAGTCCATGAGGTCACAAACAGTCGGATACCACTGAACGACTGAACTGAACTGAGTGACTAAGGTTTCAAACTTACAAATGCTGCACATATGTGACTTTAGTCTTGTTGATTCAATATGAAAAAATACTTTAAAATAAGTATTTTACTTTTCCACTTAGTATTAAGGCCTCAGTAAGATCTGTATATGTAAATCCATTTTCTACTCTATTATCAAGAAAAATAAATAGTATAAGTTTCAACAATGGCAAGATTCCTACTGCAAACTGTCAGAATGAATTATTCTTGAGATTTATTTTGAGTTTATTTCTAGAAAATACAAAGTGGCAAAATATTAAGGTTGTGATGATTGTTATATTTACTTGGAAAGTTTGAGCCCAAATGTTGTAATGCTTCCAGGAATGATCATATTGGTGACGCATAGGACCTAGGAGTAAGTCTGAAATTATTCCTCTCAAATATCATCTAGTTGTAGGTTTTCATTGACTAGCTTGTGACTCATAGTTTGTCAATGAGTAAAGATCTTGTTTAAGCCCTTTTGATTATCTTTTTTTTTAAAATTTAATAAATTCTATGTAACAATACTGATGGGGCTTCCCAGGTGACACAGTGGAAAAGAATTTGTCTGGCAAGGCAGGAGCCACAAGAGACATGGGTTCAATCCCTGGATCAGGAAGATCCTCTGGAGGAAAAAATGGTAACTCACTCCAATATTCTTGCCTTGGAAATCCCAAGGACAGAGCCTCGTGGGCTATAGTCCATGGGCTTGCAAAGAGTTAGACACAACTGAGCAACTGAGCCTGTACACTAACAATACGGAACAGAGCCTTGAATAGAAGAGATATTCAAAATTTAAGGACTCTACCCCTCTTTCAAATGTAAATGAATTCTTCTATGCCTAGACTACCCTAAATTCTTGGTTTACCCCAAACTGTCATGCTTTCTGACTCCTGTTCCAGTGTCTGATGCAAAGAGCAACCTCTTTTACTTTCAAAAGCCTTCTGTTTTGGAGCTTGAACTAGTAGGTCCTCCACTTTAGTATTTCCATATTACATAACTATGACCTTTCCTTCTGACACACTTCAAATCTTTCAATTCAGTTTATCTTAAAGGTTGAATATTCTTATTTCCTCCCTCCCATTAACATCCATCTGATCATACTGAATACTAATCTGTTCATTCATTCAAATGTACATGTCTTCAGTGCTCAGCACTCTGTTAGATCACAAAGATATAATGATAACTCCATATGACTCCTCTCTCATAAAATATGTGAATGTCTAGTGGATAAGGTTAAGATAGGTTAAGGCATAGGAAAGTCTCAGAAATCTATACCGATAACTACAGGAAGCAATTTACCAGTCTCAGGCAAGTTTTCAATCCAGCAGAGGGAAGAAACTCTGGCCCTCTTAGGCCTTAGCTAGAAAGCTAAACCTTTCAGATTGTAATGGGATCAAAGGAGCTCACATCCTGCTTCTTCCACAACAGAATCTCATTACATCCATTCAGACTGATTATTGATTGAATCCTAAACTCTAAGACCATACTACAGCTTTTTTGGTTTTTCGGGAAAAAAGCATTTCATACTTTTCAATACAGATAAGGAAGGAATTGAAAGTTAGTTTAATGATTTCCTTTGGGTTCTTTTAATTCTTTCCTGAACAATCACCAAAATAGGCAGGGGCGGGGAGGCATAAGTGATCCCCCTGTGCTGCCAAACGACCTGGTCCTGTGAACATTCTTAGCTTTTATACAATTTATGAACCAATTACAGCCATTGGAGAGTCACAGTATGTTGACACAGGAAACAGCAGAGGGTACCAGGATGTAGCAGTCAGGGTGTTCGGGAATGCGGAACTGCCTGAAAAAGACCACTGTGTGATCAAGAATTGAATGTCGTTTTACTTTTCTTTTGGTCTAACAGGGGAAGATATGTTAATTATGGCTTTCTGGCTCTAATTGATTCAGACTTGTAGGCTCTGTCTGGATATATGTTCTCATTTAAATCCAAATAAATCTTTGTTTTCCTGTTTTTTTTTTTTTTTAATTTTGTTTACATTTTTATTGAATCTACAATGGATTCATCCAACTTTAAAAAAACATGTGTCTGCATATGTATTGTGTATCAGAAATAAATGCTTCCTCTGAATTGCAAATGAATAGTACTAATGCTACTACTATGGAAACAAGATTTGGTCTCTGAAAAAAATTAAGTAGAAATCAGAATATTATAATGTATCATGAAACACAGTAAATGATTGATAAATATTATAAGTAAGTGCTGGGACTTTTTTATGTTAATTGAAAAGGTAGACTAAATAAATGGCTATTTCCAAATCTGAGAGTCTTTTAAATAAATTAGTGGTGCATTTAACATCACCATTTTAGGACACACACACACAAAGATATTGATACAGAGGAAGAAATTATTAAAGTTTAATGGACCAGACTTCCCCGATAGTACAGTGGGAAAGAATCTGGCTGCCAATCCCTGGTCTGGGAAGATTCCACTAGCTACAGAGCCTGTCTGCCCCAGCTACTGAGCCCAAGCTGGGGAGCCTGTGAGCTGCAATTACTGAGCCTGTTCCTAGAGCCTGTGCTCTACAACAAAAGAAATCACTGCAATGAGAAGCCTGTGCACTGCAAGTAGAGAGTAGCCCCTACTCACCGCAACTAGAAGAAGCCCACTTCCAATAACAAAGACCCAGTGCAGAAAAAAAAAACAAAAAACTGTTTAATGGACCAAACAGTGCAGTCCAGTAACAAATCTAAAGAGTTAACCTATATCAAGTAGCTCTTACAGTCCAAATAGAATGAAAAGAATCTAATATTTTCAAACTTGAATAATCCGTATAATATGTGCACTTTAATGCAGATGTCAATGCTCTTTTGCTTAAAGGATGATTAATTATATCTTCCACTTGTAAGACTGTCATAATTTAGCTACTTCACAGTTTATATTCATAATACTACCAATATTATTTTCATAGCTTACATTTTTTCAGCTATACTATTGTACATACTAGTCACAAATCCAGTGATTTAGATGAGACTTTTTTTTATTACCTCCATTTACAGATGAGAAAACTGAGGCTCAGAGATATTGTGCAGCTATATACAGAGCTCTAATTTATCAGGTATAAGATAATCTTTACCATTTGGTCTTATTCCACTTGCAGACCTGAGGACATTAATCTACTTTCTCAGAATTACAAATATGTATCCTGCCATTTTTTTTAGGATTATTTTTCAAGAGAGTGGAAAGAGAGCAATAGATTGAAGATGACAATCATAATAATAGTGATTAATCATGACTGACGTTTTGAGTGCTGTTGTCTTAAAATTTGACAGCATCAACAAGATTTCTTGCAGTTTAATATCTGCTGTTGAAGGGAAATACCCTCATTTGTATTTCCTTCAGGAAAAAGCTTTCAGAGGACTGCCTACAAATCCCAGCCTCCAGCCACAGCAGTGGCCTATCTGGGGCTTTCATGCAAATATCTCATTGTACTCAATCAAAATTACAAATTGATTACAAATCACTAAACAGGAATCATCTTAGTCATCACAGAAGTTTAGCTGCCTCTGGGCTGAAACATGGCAGCTGTTTAAATGCAAACACTGTACTCTTCTACAACCCAGGACAGTGTGAAAATGGTCAGCAAACAATGGCTTTGGTTGTAGCTATGAGAAGGAAATGGCAACCCACTCCAGTATTCTTGCCTGGAAAATCCCATGGACAGAGGAGCCTGGCAGGCTACAGTCCATGGGGTCACAAAGAGTCAGACACGACTAAGCGACTTCACTTCACTTCGCTTCAAATGTCAAAAAATGTAAATATATTACAGACAGCTGAAAATAAGAAAAATAGTAAAATAACAAGTTAGTAAACTGATATAAAAAGGAAAATTAAAATTGAAATGCAATGGACTCAGCGGTGGTACTTTAGTCTCGAAGTCATGGCCAACTCTTTGAGACACCATGAACTCTAGCCCACAAGGCTAATTTGTCCTTAGGATTTCCCAGACAAGAATTCTGGAGTGGGTTGCCATTTCCTCTTCCAGGGGATCTTCTTGACCTAGGGATCAAACTTTGGTCTTCTGCACTACATGCAGATTCCTTACTGACTGGGCCACCAGGGAAGCCCAATGGACTCAGAAAGAGAATTGAAATGTAACAGAATCCAGTCCAAAGACTACATAACTCCATTGATTAGATGTATCTGTGTCAAGTCACTTATACACTATGAAGCTAAACTTTCTTATCCAGAAAAGTATTGAGGCTACATTATCTCTAACATCCTTTTCATGACTAAAGTTCTCTTACTTCTATAATATTTTTAACATAAACTTTTATTTTAAAGAATGAGGGTAAAACTGTACAGAGGTCAATAGATATTCATGGTACCTTCTCCAAACCTGAAAAACTCCTACCGTCTATTACTTGAATGATTGATCTATATATTAGAAATTTGTCCCATCTTGAAAGATGATGAAGTCATTCCCAGGTTTGTTTTTTTGTTTTTTGTTTTGTTTGTTTTGACATTACTAAACAGATATGCTGTTGAGGAGCAAAAAGTGTTGTTATGATCTGTTGTGAATAAAAATTTCAAGATAGTCAGTCTGAATCTTGACCACAAACAAAATTTCTGCTTTCAGAAACAAAAATTAAACAAACAAAACAAAACAAAAATTAAAAAACAAACAAAAATTAAACTATCTTTTAAAATCCAGTATACAAGCAGAACCCTATAGGGACTTTCAAGAAAATATAATGTTATTTAGGCTCAGGAAATTTTAAAATTATTAACCATGCCTCCAGCTTCTACTTTCTTCCCTGATAGTTAATAGACTGCACTTGTTGAAAAAATTAACTACTCGGTTTCGTTCTATGTTGTAGCAAAGCAAAAGTTGCACCAGACAATATTAAATAGTCAAAAAGGCTTTATTCATGCAAGAGAGGAGAGAAATGAGTTCAGAATTTAGTCTGAATTCAACTCCTCTGAAACAAAGGCAGGAGAGTTTATGGAGGTAAGTGTCAAAGTTCTTAGACACATCCGTGCTTGTTAATTGGCTTTACCCAAAGCAAAAATCAACTGTCTCCTATCTTCATGATGGGAGGTACTTTTACTACTTGGAAGGAGGCATCCACCCAACTTAGGCTCCAACTTACTCACAGAGGAAAGGAGTTAGAGGCTTTATCTGCTTTGATAATTACATTTTGAATGAATGACTCCCAGGTCTTAGAGAAAGACATTCCTGGGATGTAAAAATGAGGCTTTAAAAAATTTGCATCTCAAAGTTATAGAGACCAATTTTACAATTACAAATAAAATACAATAGTAAAAGGGAGATCAGGGCATGTAGAGTCAGGAAGAAGTCTGTCTAAAGTTTAGTCAAATGAGAGGATAAGAAGACTTCATATAAAACTTCAGTGTAGTATAAGCACCTTCTTGGGATCTTCACTTCAATTTGGTATAGTAATAATACAGAAAACTGATAGCCAGATGGTGGGTTAATCATCCTCACTTATCATCATTTCAAAAGTTACCTCAAACAGGTGGGATATACTAGATCTTATCAGAATAAAGGTAATCTTTTATTTTTCCCCTCACTGACCATTCACATCTGCTTCTGTGCTGTAAATTTATATGTCATAATTCTCTTACCAAGTTCTTAATGAAAGGTTGAACTGATTCCATGTCAAACTGTCATCAAAATCCATTTTCTTTATCCCTTGACTTTTCACCATCTCCTTCTAAGAACCGCTGAGATGACAAGCATTTCACATTAGAATATGTAGGGAATTTTCACCTGTTGTTTTGGGTTTCAAGTCAAAATAGATACTCAGAGAAGCCACTCTGAGCATCTATTTTACTACCCATCTTTGCTGCCATCTGCTCTCTTTTCTCTCTACTATTCCCTTTGACCATTTAAGTGATATTTAAGCACTGCATTTATATCCTGAGACTGCTGTAATAAACTAATATAAATTTGATGGCTTAAAATAACATAAATGTATTCTCTTACATTTCTAGAGGCTAGAATTCCAAAATCAACGTGTCAGTAATACCACAATCTCTTCTGAGTCTCTAAGGGAAATTCTGTTTCTGCTTTTTCTAACTTTTAATTAGTTTCTAGCATTCCTTGGCTAGAGGCCACATTACTACAATATCTGCCTGCATCTTAGCATCACTTTCTTCCAAGTCATCAAGGGTAATCTCTTCTAAGCACTGTCCTTAACTCACGTTTGCAAAGATCCTTTATCCAAATAAGATAACATTTTACAAATTAGAGGGATTAGGGCCTCATATCTTGGTTAGGCCATTATGTATTTTAACTTTACCTTACACATTGTTAAAAAATATTATCTAGGCACAGGCTAGCAATGAGATCAGTCCTGATAAAAAGATTTTTTAATTAAAATCTTTTAAATAGTAGTTGATTTATAATGGTGTGCTAATTTCTACTGTACAGCAAAGTGATTCACTTATACATATCTACATTTTTTCTATATTTTTTCCATTATGATTTATCACAGGATAATGAATATAGTTCCCTCTGCTATACAGTATGACCTTGTTGTTAATCTGTTCTATATATAATAGTTTGGATCTGCTAAACCCCAAACACTATAAAGTGTATTGTATTTCTTAACTTGCAATGTATTTTATAACAATTACAGATATAGAAAGTAGGCCCTTATAGAAGTATATGAAGAAAAAAAAGAGAATTTTGCCACTTTTTCCCCCCAAATTCTCATCATCATTTTGTTTGCCATTTTCTTTCCTAAGACACTAGTGATAGAGATATTTAACAATAAGTAAAAAAAAAAAAAAAAGTAGATTTAGTAAACTAAAACTATCTTATGCTAAGATATTATTAATGAGCAGAATAAAAAACAATATTTATAATTCTATTAGGGTGAACATTATAGAGAAAATAATTTAACAATTTGCATGCTATTATGTATTAACTGTCTTCAAGTTATATTTTAGCCCTTATCAATGACAATTTTGTATTTATTTTCAAATTACCCATAATGTTATTATTATATTCTCTTAAAATACAATGTGGGGATCAAGACCCAAGAGTTTAGATTCAGCCATAACTGAATTTGACCTCCATCTCCTAGTCACAATTTCTGTGTCGCAAAGGAAATATGATTTTTCTTCTATGAATGCTTCTTATATTTAGTAAAGTTCCTGAATACTTGAGATAATGCATGCTAAGTCCTTGGAATGTGAGGTTTCAGTGATGGATCCTGGCTTGAATCTGGAGGTGGATTGCCTGGATTCAAATCCCATTTCCACTTTTTAGTCGTGTGATATGGAACAAGTTAGTTGATACCTTTCTTCCATTAGTGTCCTCACCTGAATTCTGAGATCATGATCTATCTTCCACTCTTATGGTAAGGATCAAATTATTTAATTCATGTAAAACATAGAGCCTGGCACTTATAAACCCTCAAGAGCATTACCTATTATCATCCTCATCAACAATACCATCATCATGCAATGGATTGATATTAAAATGATTACTCAGCAATTCTGAAAGATAATGATGTTGAGAGACCCTAGATGTAAATTTTTATGTCCGATGTCGGGGTGGAGGCCGAGAGGAACAACCCCATGTCCAAGGAGCAGCAGCTGCAAGGGCGCGGGAGGGCTGAGAAGATATACTCCACATTCAAGGTCAGGAGGGTTGCCTTGTTCAAGGTAAGGAGCAGCGGCTGTGCTTTGCTGGAGCAGCCGTGAAGAGATACCCCACGTCCAAAGTAAGAGAAACCCAAGTGAGATGGTAGGTGTTATGAGAGGGCATCAGAGGGGAGACACACTGAAACCATAATCACAGAAAACTAGCCAATTTGGTAACATAGACCACAAACTTGTCTACCTCAATGAAACTAAGTCATGCCGTGCGGGGCCACCCAAGAAGGATGAGACATGGTGGAGAGGTCTGAGAGAATGTGGTCCACTGGAGAAGGGAATGACAAACCACTTCAGTATTCTTGCCTTGAGAACCCCATGAACAGTATGAAAAAGCAAAATGATAGAATACTGAAAGAGGAACTCCTCAGATGGGTAGGTGTGCAATATGCTACAGGAAATCAATGGAGAAATAATTCCAGAAAAAAATGAAGGGATGGAGCCAAAGTAAAAACAATACCCAGTTGTGGATGTGACTGGTGATAGAAGCAAGCTCTGATGCTGTAAACAGCAATATTTCATAGGAACCTAGAATGTCAGGTCCATGAATCAAGACAAATCAGAAGTGGTCAAACAGGAGATGGCAAGGGTGAATGTCGACATTCTAGGAATCAGCGAACTAAAATGGACTGGAATGGGTGAATTTAACTCAGATGACCATTATATCCACCACTGTGGGCAGGAATTCCTTAGAAGAAATGGAGTAGCCATCATGGTCAACAAAAGAGTCTGAAATGCAGTACTTGGATGCAATCTCAAAAACACCACAATGATCTCTGTTCATTTCCAAGACAAACCACTCAATATCACGGTGAACCAAGCCTATGCCCCAACCAGTAACGCTGAAGAAGCTGAATTGATGGTTCTATGAAGACCTACAAGACCTTTTAGAACTAACACCAAAAAAGATGTCCTTTTCATTACAGAGGACTGGAATGCAAAAGTAGGAAGTTAAGAAACACCTGGAGTAACAGGCAAATTTGGCCTTGGAGTACGGAATGAAGCAGGTCAAAGACTAATAGAGTTTTGCCAAGAGAACGCACTGGTCATAGCAAACACCCTTTTCCAGCACAAGAGAAGACTCTACACATGGACATCACCAGATGGTCAACACCAAAATCAGATATATTATATTCTTTGCAGCCAAAGATGGAGAAGCTCTATACAGTCAACAAAAAGAACAATGGGAGCTGACTGTGGCTCAGATCATGAACTCCTTACTACCAAATTCAGACTGAAATTGAAGAAAGTAGGGAAAACCACTACACTATTCAGGTATGACATAAATCAAATCCCTTATGATTATACAGTGGAAGGGAGAAATAGGTTTAAGGGACTAGATCTGATAGAGAGAGTGGCTGATGAACTACGGACTGACATTCATGACATTGTACAGGAGACAGAGATCCAGACCATCCCCATGAAAAAGAAATGCAAGAAAGCAAAATGGCTGTCTGAAGAGGCCTTACAAATAGCTGTGTACAAAAGGAAAGTGAAAAGCAAAGGAGAAAAGGAAAGATATGAGCATCTGAATGCAGAGTTCCAAAGAATAGCAAGGAAAGATAAGAAAGCCTTCCTCAGTGAGCAATGGAAAGAAATAGAGGAAATCAACAGAATGGGAAAGACTAGAGATCACTTCCAGAAAATTAGAGATACCAAGGGGACATTTCATGCAAAGATGGGCTCCATAAAGGACAGAAATGGTATGGACCTAACAGAAACAGAATATATTAAGAAGAGGTGGCAAGAATACACAGAAGAACTGTTCAAAAAACATCTTCATGACTCAGATAATCACGATGGTGTGATCACTCACCTAGAGCCAGACATCTTGGAATGTGAAGACAAGTGGGCCTTAGAGAGCATCACTGCAAACAAAGCTCAGGGAGGTGATGGAATTCCAGTGGAGCTATTTCAAATCCTGAAAGATGATGCTGTGAAAGGGATGCACTCTATATGTCAGCAAATTTGGAAAACTCAACAGTGGCCACAGGACTGGAAAAGGTCAGTTTTCATTCAAATCCCAAAGAAAGGCAATGCCAAAGAATGCTCAAACTACCACACAATTGCACTCATCACACACGCTAGTAAAGTAATGCTCAAAATTCTCCAAGCCAGACTTCAGCAATACATGAACTGTGAACTTCCAGATGTTCAAGCTGGTTTTAGAAAAGGCAGAGGAACCAGAGATCAAATTGCCAACATCTGCTGGATCATGGAAAAAGCAAGAGAGTTCCAGACAAACATCTATTTCTGCTTTATTGACTATGACTGTATGGATCACAATAAACTGTGGAAAATTCTGAAAGAGATGGGAATACCAGACCACCTAACCTGCCTCTTGAGAAACCTATATACAGGTCAAAAAGCAACAGTTAGAACTGTACACGGAATAACAGACTGGTTCCAAATAGAAAACGGAGTATGTCAAGGCTGTATATTGTCACCCTGCTTATTTAACTTATATGCAGAGTACATCATGAGAAACTCTGGGCTGGAAGAAGCATAAGCTGGAATCAAGATTGCCTGGAGAAATATTAATAACCTTAGATATGCAGATGACACATGCTTATGGCAGAAAGTGAAGAGGAACTAAAAAGCCTCTTAATGAAAGTGAAAGAGGAGAGTAAAAAAGTTGGCTTAAAGCTCAACATTCAGAAAACTAAGATCATGGCATCTGGTCCCATCACTTCATGGTTAATAGATGGGGAAACAGTGGGAAAAGTGTCAGACTTTATTTTGGGGGGCTCCAAAATCAGTGCAGATGGTGATTGCAGCCATGAAATTAAAAGACGCTGACTCTTTGGAAAAAAAAAAAATTATGACTGACCTAGATAGCATATTAAAAAACAGAGATATTACTTTGCCAGCAAAGGTCCATCTAGTCAAAGCTATGGATTTTTCAGTGGTCATGGATGGATGTGAGAGTTGGACTGTGAAGAAAGCTGAGCACCAAAGAATTGATGCTTTTGAACTGTAGTATTGCAGAAGACTCTTGAGAGTTCCTTGGACTGCAAGGAGATCCAACAGGTTCATCCTAAAGGAGACCAGTCCCTCATGTTCATTGGAAGGACTGATGCTGAGGCTGAAACTCCAATACTTTGGCCACCTCATGTGAAGAGTTGACTCATTGGGAAAGACCCTGATGCTGGGAGGGATTGGGGGCAGGAGGAGAAGGGGATGACAGAGGATGAGATGGCTGGATGGTATCATCGACTAGATGGACATGAGTTTGGGTGAACTCTGGGAGTTGGTGATGGACAGGGAGGCCTGGCGTGCTGAGATTCATGGTTTGCAAAGAGTTGGACACTACTGAGCGACTGAACTGAACTGAACTGGGATGTAAATTTAATACAGAAAGAAGTTTAATTATATATGTGTTAAAGTTGAGTAAATTATTTACAATTTGCTTGTATATAATGCTTATCTCATAATAAGTACAGAAAAAGAATGCTGAGCTGCCAGGGGCCAGCTTGAAGCACTCCGCCCATGGCAAAGGTCATGAGGAAGGAGGCTTGGCATACGCAAAGGCATGATCAAGCCTCAGGAAACCCCCTGTTCCCGAGCATCTACCCAAAACTAGAGCCTGTTTTATGTTCTCCCCCAGAACCATTTCTCTCGGAGAGGGAGTAAACGTGCAGCTCCAAGGCAATAAAAATTCCTGGGCATGACAAGAGTGTTTCAGCTTATGGACTCCTCTGAAGGTTATCTAGCCCACCTGTATAGGTTCGTCCGGCCACATGTAATTGTTTATAGCCTCCCAACCTGAGAGGCACGAGATGTTTTAGACTTACTAAAGGCAAATTCTTTTGGGGAGTTAGAAATTATTAGTATAATGGGTTGGTTAGGAATTATATTGGTGAAGGGTTTTTCATTTGTTGTGCCAATAATTGCTGCTAATTCCCTACCCTGGGTGTGACAAGGGTGTTTCAGGTCAGACCTCTCTGCTGACAGACTAGCTTGTGTGACAGGATTATCCATACTCTTGCCACTATGCACATGATTGTTTACTACCTCTCAACCATAAACAGCACAGAGAGTTTTGGAGTCAATGATTGCCACCAGGCCTCCATATCCTTAGGCACCTGGAAATATATTAATCAATGTATCTGGACTATGGAAAAGGAAATATAGTAGTTTTTAAGGTTAGCAATACTAGACTTTTTGAGTTAATGAATTTTCTCTTTTGTAATAGATCACTGTACTTTGTTATAAATCACTGTGTCCTTGCTATGTAAAAAATGTAACTTTATCACTATCTTAAGACTAGATGGATCTTAAGGGGAGCATTGGTGAAAGGATTTTCATTTGTTGGGCTGATGTTTGCTGCTAAATCTCCATATTCCCTGCCCTTATAATGAATATAACTAACATATAGGAGAAATAAGTATTAACCTTTAAGCATATAGGAGAAATAAGTATTAACCTTTAAGATTAATCATGTTAACCTTGAGTTAAATAAATTCCTTTCTTGATTGTAACTCACTACACCCTATAGGAATGCAACTTTATTTGGAGGGTGGTGCCTGGTTTAAGAAAAAACACCCTTGGAAAAAATAAGTTTTTTGGTTATCAGAAAGAAAGTATCATAAAATGTCAACAGGTCTCACTGATGGCCAGAAGATGATGTAATATCCCTAAGACCTTTTTTTGTTATACATTTATGTGAAGCACCTGATTTTGATAAAGGTCAAGACTGCTGACCCCCACGTGACTCTGTATTCATCCCTATATGTAACAAAAGGTATATAAGCAAACCCAAAAATAAAGAAATCAGATCAGTTTCCGGAAAGACTGATTCCCCCATGTCGCTTCTTTCTTGCTCCCATTTCCCTGGCTGAATTCCCATCTGGATTCAGCCTCCTTTTCTCCACTATACTATCTCCTACTACACTATCCGTTTCTAATCTCTCTATATATCTGTAATTAAATATGTATTTTTCCAAAGATGCCGACACCGTCCCCACCTTCGAATTCCCTGGATCCACCGGGGCTGGACCCCAGCACTGAGCAGAAACTCAATGCAGCAATCAGAACAATTTTAATAACAAAAATTTAGAGTTAACATAATGAGCTACCTGAATGCTTGAGTAAATGAAGATCATTGTTGAAGCTACTGGAAAAAAAATCTCTTCAAAGAAGACAATCTTTGCATGCTGGGCAAATAATGATATAAATACACATTCTTGTTTATAATATGGCAACAGTTCATGAACATCAACACAAAAATTCTAAAATATATGCCAAGATACATTAAAAGATGAGGATTTGTAGGAAGACTGCACGTCAAAATAGTCAGCTGATATGGTATTAAATTCCACCATGATTTCATCTAGGAATTTCACAGTTATCTTCAATTTATCTCTAATATGTTAAAGAGATAACTGTAAGATCCAAGAATGGTTGTTTATGAATGTTATGTGTTATTAATTTTTATAATTTTAGAATAAAAAGTTCTTTAATGTTTATTCAAAGCACTCTTCCACTGTTACACTGTTACATAAATAATTGTTTGTATTAAATAGCTATAATTTGTAATTATAAAAATCTGTCGTTTAAGCTCAAATAATGTCTTTAATGTTAGAATCTAGTACATTAAAAAGAAGGTGGTCATTCGATCCTGATTTTCACAAATGTATGAATCATAAGTGAAAATATCAGTGGTTCCTGATTTATTGAGAAATAAAAAATCAGGAAAAAGAATGATATGAAGATGAAAGTGGAGTGATCTGAATTAGGGCCAATATGATACCATTGATGGAAGAAGGATTTTAGGAGGAAGAATAAGGGAGGAAAACAGTTTAATTCTGAACACATTGACTTTAATGTAACAGTACTTGATTAAAAGTTTTCATAGATAATCAGGAAAAATTGAATTGGAATTCAAATCAACATTTAGGTTAAGTTTTAAACTTGGAGATAGAATCAGATTGTTAGAAATAAATGTATTCATCTGGAGGTGCTGGTGATGCCTACTGAGCTTCAAGGAGAAGTCACAGAAGGAAATCAGAGAAGTCATAGTTTTTGAAGGACCACAAAAATGCCATATATTCTATGGCTTGGAAGAGCATCTGTTACTGTTGAAATGTATTTCCCAAGGATAAAAGAAGGTGTATCTTCCTGTATCTTATACCCACTGCTTTCTATCATACAAACTCTGCAGAACAATTGTAGTGTTCCCTCCTTTAATACATCTTACATATTAAAATGTGATATTATTACCCATTGATTGATAATCATCTGCTTCTTTCCATATTGGGTTACCATGGGTACATTCAGCACAGTCATACAAGAGAGAATTTTGAGAGAGTAAGAATCAGCATTTCAAGTCAATAAAAAACATTTTATTTTTAGTATATATTTTAGTCACTCAAAAGGGCAGTGACATTTTTTCCCTATTTGTGGCATTATATTCTTTGTATTTAGCCTAGAATCTGCTATATAATAGCCTATAAATATTTATTAAATAGTTGCATATGTGAACAATGCTATCATGTTACTCCATTTGTCTTTTCTTCCCTGGATTATTCATGTCTGTGGCCATGCTATTCCTGCTACTTTACCAAAGCTGCACACCCATATGAGTACTGCTAGTTTATGAAAGTTCTAAAATGGTGGAAGCTCTGGGTTTTTCAACTATAATGTTTTTCTAATCCTCTCTGTGCTCTGGAAAGAGAAGTGCTCTAGAGAGATATCATGGACCTGTCAATCATTCAGGCCGCATTTCAGTTCAGTTCAGTCTCTCAGTCATGTCTGACTTTGTGACCCCATGAATGGCAGCACGGCAGGCCTCCCTGTCCATCACCAACTCCCGGAGTTCACTCAGACTCACGTCCATCGAGTCAGTGATGCCATCCAGCCATCTCATCCTCGGTTGTCCCCTTGTCCTCCTGCCCCCAATTCCTCCCAGCATCTTTTCCAATGAGTCAACTCTTCACATGAGGTGGCCAAAGTACAGGAGTTTCTGCTTTAGCATCGTTCCTTACAAAGAAATACCAGGGCTGATCTCCTTCAGAGTGGACTGGTTGGATCTCCTTGCAGTCCAAGGGACTCTCAAGAGTCTTCTCCAACACCACAGTTCAAAAGCATCAATTCTTTGGCTCTCAGCCTTCTTCACAGTCCAAGTATCACAGCTATACATGACTACTGGAAAAACCGTAGCCTTGACTAGATGGACCTTAGTCAGCAAAGCAATGTCTCTGCTTTTGAACATGCTCTCTAGGTTGGTCACAAATTTTCTTCCAAGGAGTAAGCATCTTTTAATTTCATGGCTGCAATCACCATCTGCACTGATTTTGGAGCCCCCAAAATAAAGTCTGACACTGTTTCCACTGTTTCCCCATCTATTTGCCATGAAGTGATGGGACCAGATGCCATGATCTTAGTTTTCTGAATGTTGAACTTTAAGCCTACTTTTTCACTCTCCTTTTTCACTTTCATCAAGAGGCTTTTTAGCTCCTCTTCACTTTCTGCCATAAGGGTGGTGTCATCTGCATCTCTGAGGTTATTGATATTTCTCCCGGCAATCTTGATTCCAGCTTGTGTTTCTTCCAGTCTAGCATTTCTCATGATATACTCTGCCTAGAAGTTAAATAAGCAGGGTGACAATATACAGCCTTGACGTACTCCTTTTCCTATTTGGAACCAGTCTGTTGTTCCATGTCCAGTTCTAACTGTTGTTTCCTGACCTGCATACAGATTTCTCAAGAGGCAGGTCAGGTGGTCTGGATTCCCATCTCTTTCAGGATTTTCCACAGTTTATTGTGATCCACACAGTTAAAGGCTTTGGCATAGTCAATAAAGCAGAAATAGATGTTTTTCTGGAACTCTCTTGCTTTTTCCATGACCCAGCAGATGTTGGCAATTTGATCTCTGGTTCCTCTGCCTTTTCTAAAACCAGCTTGAACATCAGGAAGTTCACGGTTCATGTATTGCTGAAGCCTGGCTTGGAGAATTTTAAGCATTACTTTACTAGCATGTGAGATGAGTGCAATTGTGCAGTAGTTTGAGCATTCTTCGGCATTGCCTTTCTTTGGGATTGGAAGGAAAACACCTTTTCCAGTCCTGTGGCCACTGCTGAGTTTTCCAAATTTGCTGGCATATTGAGTGCCGCACTTTCACAGCATCATCTTTCAGGATTTGAAATAGCTCAACTGGATGCCATCATGTCCACTAGCTTTGTTTGTAGTGATGCTTTCTAAGGCCCACTTGACTTCACATTCCAGGATGTCTGGCTCTAGATGAGTGATCACACCTTGTGATTATCTGGGTCGTGAAGATCTTTTTTGTATAGTTCTTCTGTGTATTCTTGCCACCTCTTCTTAATATCTTCTGCTTCTGTTGGGTCCATACCATTTCTGTCCTTTATGGAGCCCATCTTTGCATGAAATGTTCCCTTGGTATCTCTAATTTTCTGGAAGTGATCTCTAGTCTTTCCCATTCTGTTGTTTTCCTCTATTTCTTTGCATTGATCGCTGAAGAGGGCTTTATCTCTTCTTGCTATTCTTTGGAAATCTGCATTCAGATGCTTATATCTTTCCTTTTCTCCTTGGCTTTTTGCCTCTCTTCTTTTCACAGCTATTTGTAAGGCCTCCCCAGACAGCCATTTTGCTTTTTGCATTTCTTTTCCATGGGGATGGTCTTGATCCCTGTCTCCTCTACAATGTCACGTTCCATAGTTTATCAAGCACTCTATCTATCAGATCTAGACCCTTAAATCTATTTCTCCCTTCCACTGTATAATCATAAGGGATTTGATTTAGGTCATACCTGAATGGTCTAGCGGTTTTCCCTACTTTCTTCAATTTCAGTCTGAATTTGGTAATAAGGAGTTCATGATCTGAGCCACAGTCAGCTCCTGGTCTTGTTTTTGTTGGCTGTATAGAGCTTCTCCATCTTTGGCTGAAAAGAATATAATCAATCTGATTTTGGTGTTGACCATTTGGTGATGTCCATGTGTAGAGTCTTGTGTTGTTGGAAGAGGGTGTTTGGTATGACCAGTGCATTTTCTTGGCAAAACTCTAAAATTAGTCTTTGTCCTGCTTCATTCCATACTCCAAGGCCAAATTTGCCTGTTACTCCAGGTGTTTCTTGACTTCCTACTTTTGCATTCCAGTCCTCTGTAATGAAAAGGACTTTTTTAGGTGTTAGTTCTAAAAGGTCTTGTAGGACTTCATAGAACCGTTCAACTTCAGCTTCTTCAGCACTACTGGTTGGGGCATAGACTTGGATTACCATGATATTGAATGGTTTGCCTTGGAGACGAACAGAGATCATTCTGTCGTTTTTGAGATTGCATCCAAATACTGCATTTTGGACTCTTTTGTTGACCATGATGGCTACTCCATTTCTTCTGAGGGATTCCTGCCCGCAGTAGTAAATATAATGGTCATCTGAGTTAAATTCACCCATTCCAGTCCATTTTAGTTCGCTGATTCCTAGAATGTCGATGTTCACTCTTGCCATCTCTTGTTTGACCACTTTCAATTTGCCTTGATTCATGGACCTAACATTCCAGGTTCCTATGCAATATTGCTCTTTACAGCATCTGACCTTGCTTCTATCACCAGTCACATCCACAACGGGGTATTGTTTTTGCTGTGACTCCATCCCTTCATTCTTTCTAGAGTTATTTATCCACTGATCTCCAGTAGCATATTGGGCACCTACTGACCTACTGGGGAGTTCCTCTTTCAGTATCCTATCATTTTGCCTTTTCATACTGTTCATGGGGCTCTCAAGGCAAGAATACTGAAGTGGTTTGCCATTCCCTTCTCCAGTGGACCACATTCTGTCAGACCTCTCCACTATGACCTGCCCATCTTGGGTTGCCCTGTGGGCATGGCTTAGTTTCATTGAGTTAGACAAGGCTGTGGTCCTAGTGTGATTAGATTGACTAGTTTTCTGTGAATATGGTTTCAGTGTGTCTGCCCTCTGATGCCCTCTTGCAACACCTACCATCTTACTTGGGTTTATCTTACTTTGGGCGTGGGGTATCTCTTCACGGCTGCTCCAGCAAAGCACAGCCGCTGCTCCTTACCATGGATGGGGGGTTTCTCCTTATTGCTGCCCCTCCTGACCTTCAAGGTGGGATGGCTCCTCTAGGCCCTCCTGCGCCCGCGCAGCCACTGCTCCTTGGATGTGGGGTTGCTCCTCCCAGCCACCGCCCCTGGCCTCGGGTGTGGGATTGCTCTTCCTGGACGCTGCCCCTGGACTCAGGCACCACTCCTGGTCTCGGATACCATCCCTAGCCTCGGACGTGGCTCCTCTCGGCCGCCGCCCCTGGCCTCGGATGTGGAGTAGCTTGTCTCCTCTCTCATTCAGGCTTTAGATGCCCCAAAGAGGATACCTTTCTATGTCTATGGTAATCAATTAAAGCAGAGCCAGTCAGGTTTCCCAATGATAATTATATCAATTTTGGGATAGAGAAAACCATTTTCCAAAGGAATTCTAAGCTATGAGGATGTGAGTTACTGTTTGAATCGTCCATTATTGATGCCACATGAGGAAAAACTGTAGACAATCAGGTCTGGTAGAAATTAGTTGAGGCTGAGTAGAGAATTGAGTAGAGAGAAGGATGCAATGTGATCTTGTTGACCTAGAACTTGGCAACAAAATTGAGCCCTGAGGCTCACTTTTAAAAGGATCAATGAATTTCTCTTTTTCTAAGCTATAGTCAATAATAAGAAATATTGTTTATTTATCACTTGTAAAAAGAAAATTGTTCATTAAAACCAGCACCCAAAATGGCACATGGATTCTTAAGTGTGGTCTGATTTCTACAAAGTTCTAATTAGATGAAAAAAAAATAAATGAAAGTTTGTTTGCCATTATAATTTTCCCAACATACGGTAGTTATTTATGTATTAAAATGTTATATTATTACCTACTGATTGATAATCATCTGCTTCTTTCCATATTTGGCCACCATAGGTACACTCAGCACAGTCACACTGTGTTCAAACATGGGAGAATTTTGAGAGATAGTAAGAATCAGCTTTTCAAGCCAATTAAATATATTTTATTTTTAGCATATATTTTTAACAAGTAACTATTCTTCACTTGAAGAAAAAATTCAAACCTGCTGCATTTTAGTATATTTCATTAGGTGTTGAAAGAGATTGCTAAATATAAACTTTTTTTTACTGAAAAAAAAAAAGAGTTTTATAATAAGATTCCTGTTATGTTAATGCATTTTAAAAAATAACAATAGAGTTTAGATACCATTTTAATTAATTTTATAGAATGACAGTGGAACTAGAATGGTGAATTAAGTAAATCCAAGTAAAAGTCATTTGGAGCAAAGAGGTGAGGTGGCATTATTTGGTAGAGTGGTATTTATTGAATGGGTAAGTATAGGATGAGGGGGGAAGATTACTCATAGGAAATATGCTGGAGTTTCTTCTCTGTAGAGTGGTTGCAGAAAATGTAAAAAGCCCTGCACAATTTCTCTGGAATTTTTTGAGTATAAAATAAATGAAGATGTCAGAAAGAAATGGAATAAAAAAAAAATCAGTTTTTCCAAAGTTAGATTACATTTCCATTTTCTTATGCTTCAAATGACTTCCTGAGTTTTCATTTTATTCTAATTGTCACCTTAAAAAACAACTCTAATGAAATTGCTGAAAGCATTAGAAAAATCTAGAGAGAGAAGCAAGGTGCTAAAATCATCCATTATTATGAAACTGTGAACTGTAAATATCAGACAGGGCACCCATCTCTGTAGAGGCAAATTGAAAGCTGAAAGAGGTTTGCTTTATTGTGTCTCTGATTTAAAATTGATTGAAATGCATATACAAATGAAAAAGCTGTCAAAAATTGTGGTATGTTGATAGCTTATCTTTTCCTTTTGACCAGAAGTTTTAATGGAATTCCTTTCAGGTACAGAAGGAAGGAGGTAGGTTTTGAACCCATCATGTAGAAGTATGAACTGAGATCTGGACATGGGAGGCAACTATTTCATTGAGTCTTTGTTAATGTATGTACCATGAACACAGTAGGTTTGCCCAAGTTGATGAAACTAATGCATAGACCACATTGCCTATGTAGTGTTTTCTTTTTCTTGCTGTTGTTCACACAAAATACAGTGCCTTGAATTCTGAAAGACATTCAAAAGTCATGTGAAAATAGAATGACATAAAAAAAATGATACATTGAGGGTAATATCTCTGAATTGCTCTTTGCTTTTTCTTTTCTCTACACTAACATCCTCACCAAAGCATTGTCGTCTCACTTGTTTACTCCCCTTTCCTGAATCCACACTGCTATCTGACATCTATCCCTTTCTTGGGGAGTGGGAGAGGGATGGAGTGGAATTTGGGGTTGGCAGATGCAGACTATTATATATAGAATGGATAAACAACAAGGTACTACTGTGTAGCACAGGGAACTATATTTAATATCCTATGTTAAAACATAATAGAAGAAATTAAAAAACCTTTTGCCTTAAAATTTAAATAAAACACAATTAGCAGCGATATTTTATGACAATATTTTCCATAAATTTTCTCAACTAGTGCTATTTCCTATGACACATATAATAACTTATACATAGCAAAGTTTCATAGTTTTATTTTTATGCTGTTTTCAGATTCTCAGCACAGATATCACCATATATTTTTTTAAATATAAATTTATTTATTTTAATTGGAGGTTAATTACTTTACAATATTGTATTGGTTTTGCCATACATCAACATGAATCTGCCACAGGTATACACAGGTTCCCCATCCTGAACCCCCCTCCCTCCTCCCTCCCTGTACCATCCCTCTGTGTCGTCCCAGTGCACCAGCCCCAAGCATCCAGTATCATGCATTGAACCTGGACTGGCGATCATTACATTTTGTTTAGAGTTACTTTTAATCCTAGTCAAAGTGAATCTTTTTCTTTTAATGCTGGACTCTTGTTTCTAAGAAATTTACAATATGAAAATTTCAAATGACATTTTAAATGTTAGCAGTTCAATTCTGTACACTGTTGATGGAATTTGCATATTTTGCTCCTAATATTAGTAATCTTCATATAACCAACTCATATTTACAGATTCACCTACTTTTGCATGTGTTCTTAGGCATGTCAGACTCTTTGCAACCCCACAGAACATAGCCTGCCATGCTCCTCTGTCCATGGAATTTTTCAGGCAAGAATACTGGAGTGAATTGCCATTTCCTCCTCCAGGGGATCTTCCTGACCTATGGATGGAACCTATGTCTCTTGCATTGGAAGGCAAATTCTTTACCACTGAACCACCAGGAAAGCCCCCACCTACTTTTAAAATGTAGATGATTGTCAGCAGTAAATTGTCAGTGTTAAAACTGAAACTTACCATTTGATTTCCTCATGCGAGGAAAAATAAATTTGACTGCTTTGAAATATTGACTGGTTATTTAATAGGTTACTTAATTTTATAATATTTTTGAATGATTTCTAAGTTACATGACACACACTAGAAAATCTCTTTTCAAACAATGAATATTTAACTTGGCAAAGGAACATTTTCAAATTCAATTAAAGAAAGCAAGTAATAGTTAAATATTGGTAAGGTAGTGATTTAATTTAAAAAATAAAAAAAATCACTGCTTCTTTGTAAAAATTCCAGAACAATTTAATTGGAAGCTGTAGTGAGCTAGCACATAGAATTGTTTAAAAATCATCTGCAACTATTTATCTGTGTAAATCAAGAATTACTCAACACTGTGCCATGAAAATCAAAATTGAGAAGTAAATTGAAAACTGAAACTGAATTAAATATGAAATAATTTATATCAACAAAACAGTCTCACATTCTACCGTATAAGTTAGAATTTCTTGTAACACACCTTTTGATAAAAATGAGTCTGTTGCTAAAAGTGGAAAAAAATTAAATAAGAGCACTGTCCAGGACATAGGATAGACTGAGGGACACTCAAAGGGCAGAAGGACTTTTGTTTGTTTTTCTGTAAAAGAAGGTAGGAAATGTGACTTCAAGTTTGATTATATTCTAAACCTGGGTTGTCTAAAGAGATTAAACCAGTCAATCCTAAAGGAAATCAACCCTGAATATTCATTGGAAGGACTGATGCTAAAGCTGAAGCTCCAAGATTTTAGCCAACTGATGTGAAGAAATGACTCACTGGAAAAGACTCCAGTGCTGGGAAAGATAGAGGGCAGGAGGAGAAGGGGGTGACAGAGGATGAAATGGTCAGATGGCATCACTGACTCAATGGACATGAGTTTGAGCAAACTCCTGGGGATAGTGAAAGACTGGGAAGCCTGGCATGCTGCAGGTCATGGGGTCACAAAGAGTTGGACATAACAGGGATTGAACAACAGCAATATTCTACACTAAGTCTGGGTTGTCTGTGTCTAATATTTACATAAGTGAACAGATGGATTGAGTAAAAATGACCAGCTAAATATTTTTACCCATTGGGTACTAGGTGCTTTATGTAAACTATTTTATTTCACTTGATGTGTGATTATAGGTTTCTATATCTAGTATCTTGTGATCTAAAACTTCTAGACTACTATTTTTGAAAGTGTGGTAAGTCCCTTGAATTAGAAATTCAGAAGATTTTCTGAAGTGAAGTGAAAGTTGCCCAGTCATGTCCTACTCTTTGCAACTCCATGGACTAAAGAGTCCATGGAATTCTCCAGGCCAGAATACAGAAGTGGGCAGCCATTCCCTTCTCCAGGGGATCTTCTCAAGCCAGGAATAGAATCCAGGTCTCCTGAATTGTAGGCTGACTCTACCAGCTGAGCCACCAGGGAAGCCCAAGCATACTGGCGTGGGTAGCCTGTCCCTTCTCCAGCGGATCTCTTGACCCAGGAATCAAATCTGATCTCCTGCATTGCAGGTGGATTCTTTACCAAATGAGCTATCAGAGAAGCCATGTCCAGAGACTCTTTGCAACCCCATGTACTGTAGCCTACCAGACTCCGTCCATGGGATTCTCCAGGCAAGAATGCTGAGTGGTTTGCCATTTCCTTCTCCAGGGGATCTTCCCAACCCAGGGACTGAACCCAGGTCTCCCACAATGCAGGCAGACTCTACCAGTTGAGCCACGAGGGAATCACTTAGATTTTCTTCTCCTTGAAGTTTTTCTCTGAATGGGAGGCTGAGTGGCTCAAAACACTTTTAACCAAAGAAAAATTGACTCTATGGTCCTGTGAAAGCCTGACGGAAAAAAAAAAAAAAAATTTCCAATGTGAACAATTTGCATAAAGGATTTTCTATTTTTTTTCCTTTTTAGATTTATGAGGAAATCTTATTAAATTTTCTCCTTTCTGAAAGTATTGACAATCATCCCCATTCTCAGCAGATTTTTGCACAAAAAAAATACTTTAAAATATTGTGAATGAATGGCTAATTCATTCTTGTAATCTGGATTTAGACTTCATGAGGTTGACTCGTTCACTTTATCATCATGGTCAAGAGAAAAACATGCTTGTAACAGTGTTCCCCAAAATTTGTATTATGTCTATTGAAGAATCAAGTATTTAAAGCTTAGTTGGAGCCTGAGTGAGTGGATTGGGATGGAGAGCAGAGAGTTATTTTTCACTCTGTTCTTAAATAGATGATAAATTGTTAGACTAAAATTATAAGAGTCATTTCTGGGCATCCCTTGTGGCTCAATGGTAAAGACTTCACCTGCTAATGCAGGAGACATGGGTTCAATCTCTGATTTGGGAAGATCCCACATGCCATGGAGCAACTATTGATACTGTGCTCTAGAGCCTGGGAGTCACAGCTACTGAGCCCACATGCTGCCACTACTAAAGCCTGCCTTCCTAGAGCCTGTGCTCTGCGACAAAGAAATGACCACAGTGAGAAGCTTGCACACCTCAACTAGAGAGTAGCCCTTGCATCAACAAAGACTCAACATAGTCAAAACAGTATTGTGAAGTAATTATCCTCCAATTAAAATAATTTAAAATGAGAAAATATAAATATATATCTGAAATATGTAAGAAACTAAAAAAAAAAAAAAATAAAGGTGGATTGCATCATTGTCAGAATCTTAGCTGCAATAGTATATTATAGTTTTGCAAGATGTTACCCCTGGGGGAAATTGGATAAAGTAAAAAAAAAAAAAAATTATTTATTTTTAAAGAGGCATTTCCCCTAGTATTTCACAGTAACTGACCACAGTTTTTTTCCCTGAAAAGAAACACATTGAGCTTGGCATGACATAAGGTAAGGGCTTCAGCTGTCTTTGGTGCTTAGAAACCCTCTCAAGTGGTCACACACTAATATCCTATTGAAATCAAACTATAGTTTTTAACTCGACCTGCTAGAGTCATTTAGATTTGAGAGCTGAAGTGGCTGAAGGAGGTCTTTATCATTTATGAGAAAAGCTATAATCTGCCTGTCATCACATCTTCAAATGTCTGGTATTCTCTCCTTCTTTTCTCATTTGTCTGTTCTGTTGGGTTTGTAGAAATGGAGGATAACATTCAATTTTGGCAGGTGGAATTGGAAAGAAGAAATTTTTGCTAATGATCCCCCCATAACCCAATTAGATATATGTTCTACAATTCAAGCACCTTATAAAAATGCCAGTGTAGTAAATAATAGTGATAATTGACCAGGTAGTTGCATACATTTAGAAAAAAATTCAATGGGGCCCTCTAAGTCCATGGTATGTATTAATAGCACAGTTGAGTTATTTTTATGAATGTATTTTAAATTATTCAACTGGTAAAATTCTATGGGATAATTTTTAAATTCCTATATTTACATGTTTTTACCATTGATTTTAGGTGGACAAATTGAAAGAAAAGGTGTTTCAAATGAATTTTCTTTTTGTTAAAACCAAAATCAGAATGTTGATAATTACTTTCACTATTCATATATCCTGAGTTGACAAAGGTCATGTAACACTTTGTTTATTGATTGATCATGATGATTGTTTCTGGGGAAAAAATGTATATATGGCTGCAGCTCAGATGGGTTTTTATAGCATAATGTAATGTATTTGGTGGTGCCTCTCAGACTGCTGCCACCCAGACTGACTGTATTAGAATTAACTGAAGACCTAATTTAAAAGTGCAGCATTCTGGGCATCATACCATCAGGTTCTGATTCAGTAAGTCTAAAGTGAAGCTTATGAATATGTACTTTTTACAAGTTTTCCAGGAAATTCTAATTCACCATCAAAATTGGAAGTCATTAAAAAAATATATATATACAGCAGTGAAGTCTCAGGAAGGTAAAATATTTTGCCCAAGGTCAAGATTTAAAACTTTGTCTCCAAAACCTTTCTACAGACTGTTATCAGTATCACCACCTTTTAAGATGGCAAGATACAAGAGGTAAAGAGCAAGTTTTGAAATTGTCAAAGATATTCACCCACACCAAGGAAACAGGGAAATACCAGGTACATTCATGATTTCCATATCATGTTCGCAAGATTTCTGGACTCTGCTTTGTAACATGAGACACACCAATTTTTCAATGCCATCTCCCTTTCAACACTCTGGTCTTCAGTTTTTGAGTTTCTACAGTTTCAAAGCTGCCTCAGTTTCAGCTTTTTAGGAACTACGATAGCTTTAATTATGGCTCCCATGTATGGACTCTGGGCATGTAAGGGGGATGAATTGGGAGACTGGGGTTGGCCTATGTATATACTACCATGTGTAAAACAGATAGCTAGTGGGAACCTGCTTTCTAGCACAGGGAGCTCAACTCAGTGCTCTGTGACTATAGGTGGGATGGGGGAGGTGAAAGGGAAGGGATGTATGCATACATATGACTGATCCAATTGTTGTATGGCAGAAACTAGCAAACACTTTGAAGCAATTATACCCCCCCTTTTTTTTTAAGTTTTATATATATATCTCCCAATTCTTGGACATTCCTCCCTTGAAAGGAAGGATGTCTCCTACGCTCCCTACCTGGATTCTTGGTAAGCTTCTCATTGAGTCAGCCAATAAAGGGCAACAGAAATGTCTCTGTGTTTGACTTCAGAGACTAGATCATAAAAAGATGTGCATCTTCCACTGTTCACTGAGCAACATATAACAACGCCAAGCTGCCAGGTAAGAGGTCCAACAGTTTTGAAGCTGCTACACTCAAAAGGCCACTTGTAGGTATCCTAACTGAGCATGCCAGGTGGGAGCAGCCTTCTAGCCAGCCAATAAGAGGCATACATGTGAATGAAGAAGGCATCTTGGAAATGGGTTCCTTTGTCCAGTCTACTACCTTCCCAGATATGCTTCACATCTCCTGGAGTACAGACAAGAGTTCTTTCCATATCCTGTCTGAATGAAGTGAAAGTGAAGTAGCTCAGTCGTGTCCAACTCTTTGCGACCCCATGGACTGTAGCCCACCAGGCTTCTCTGTCCATGGGATTCTCCAGGCAAGAATACTGGAGTGGGTTGCCATTTCCTTCTCCAGGAGATCTTCCCAAACCAGGGATTGAACCCGGGTCTCCCGCGTTATAGGCAGACACTTTACCGTCTGAGCCACTAGGGAAGTCCTTTTAGCTAAAGCTCCATCTAACTTCCGAACTTTCAATTCTTAGCGAGGCTAGGTGCTTCCTGACTACCAATCCAAGTTTGGGACCTAAGTCACAGTACACGGTAACAGCACAGATCACAAGTCCCTTGAAAGTCTATGATGTGACAGATTAGGTTCATACTTCTAATTTCCAAAGAGTTATGAAATGGTCAAAGAGACTGAAATGTTTGACCAAGAAAGGAGAGTTAGGCCCACATGCCTTGCCCATTTCTGGTTGGTCCCCAAAGGAGACGTTGGATGCCTCTTGGCATTGGCAGGTCAGTATAAACCCCCGACAGGTTTCTGCCATAAGCTGTATGAGGTCATCGCGGAACCGCAGAGCAGGGCTCCTCACTTGCTTCACACAGAGCATTTCATTCATTCATGCAAGCACACTGTAGAGTTAGTAAAGTACAGCAGAAAACGTGTTCACTAGGAGAACAAAGAACTAGAGCTCCAAGCATCCTTACCTTGTCCTGAAGAATCCCAGACAAGCCCCCAAGATGAAAGGATGCTGCTGAACCACACAAAGACGCTGGGATTCTTGGCCTCCAGAGGAGAAGAATTCAATCCGGGGCCAGAGACAAGGCTTGATCGCTCAGAGCTTTTGTGTAATAAAGTTCTATTAAAGTGTAAAGGAGATAGAGAAAGCTTCTGACATAGGCATCAGAAGGGAGCAGAAAGAGTACCTGTCTGAATGACAGACCTGTCAAATCCACAAGTGAAATAAAATAGCTATACTTTGGTGCCACTCAGTCTGGGATTGTTGTAACACTGCTGTAGCTTGACTTGGCTTTATACCTGGATTCTATGGGGCTTCCCAGGTGGCTCAGTGGTAAAGAATCTGCTTGCCAGTGCAGAAGATGTGGGTTTGATTCCTGGGTCAGGAAGACCCCCTGGAGAAAGAAATGGGAACCCGCTACTTATTTTTGCCTAGAAAATTATGTGGACAGAAGAGTGTGGCAGGCTATAGTTCATGGGATCCCAAGGAGTTAGACACTACTTAGCCACTGAGCACACACACATGCTGGATTCTGTGGTTCATTCTTTGCAGCCCAAAATGTGCTCGAAATGAACTAACATCCGAGATGTTAACTGAGGCTTTACTTCACTAAGATCTTTCAAGGGAAATCTTTGACTGATCATTCAGCCCCTACTCCACTTTCTTGGTTGCCCACCCATGGTTCAAATGGCCATTGCTGCTAAATGTAGTTTATTAAATATGACATATAAATGGGAAAATATTCCTTCTAAACAAAATGGTTTATTTTTAGCCTCTAGCTCTGTGTCTTTTCTACTTCAAATAATAGCTTTATTAAAATTCTTTACATAGGGGTGACCAAGAGGATATTAGTGTTTCCCTCGGTGTAACTTAACCTTAGGCAGCCTTCTTCTTGCTCCTCAGCCCCTGACCTTTCTCTCATCTTGACCCTTACAGAATGGCCTAATCATAGAAACTGCTTCCCACCCTGATCTTTTCTTTGGTCATCTAACTTAGGAAAAGTGTCCTAAGTTATTCCTCTGCTCCTCTGAGTTCCATATATTTTTTTTAAAAGGTCTCTTGCCAATTTTAAGACTCAAAGGTGTTTTCTCTAGGACCTGGGACAATGCCTTTTAAATGTAATCATCAAGGAAGAAAGTGCCCCTGATTCTTATTCTCTGTAGGAGGGAGGAGCCTAAGTTTTATGGAGGTGAACATCTTGCACCAAGTGGTAAGTTTACTTTTCCTTGGGACAACCCCTACTTGCAAATGCACATGGCTTGTGATCCTCCCATTACAGCTCTTAAAAACAACAACAACAACCTCCTATTTTTCCTTTTAGCTCAACTGTGTTCTTATCTATTTATCCTATTGAGATAACTTTGAATAGTCTCCTTTCCCTATTTAACTTTGTCCAGTATAATGTTTGCTTTGACAGAAATCTGATTTACAGGTACACAAAAGTTCAAAGTTATATTTTGTATTGATCCATACTGATTTTGTAAGAGAACTCTAGTGTGGCAGAAGGGGCCTGAATGTTGTCAGAAGTCAAATCTCCTATTTGTGTATATGAACTTTGTGACACAACACATCATTTAAACTCCCTTTTATCTTGTCTCTCTTCTTTCAAGTGGTGGTAACAATAGTTTTTCTACAGGATGGTTAAGAAGATTGCTTACATAAAGCTAGAAACATAACTTGGTATGTGATAAGAACTTAGTAAATGTCACAGCCCTTCATCCTTAGTCTTTGTTAAAACTCATGAATGGTCTTGGAATCCTAAAGAAGGGCCATTCTCACGAAGGAGCAGAGAATGGAACATACTAAGCATCAGAAGAAAAAAACAAAACAAAACTCAAGTTCTTTATTTAGAAAGAAATACAAGTAATAAAATTGAAAGTAAAATAGAAGTGATTTTCTAGTATTCAGGAAAGTACAATAATACCAAGATGAATGCCACTTGCTTTTTTCCTGAATATTTTACCAACGCTACTCAATTGGACATGTTAGGTAGTTAGAATAGGAAAAAGGAGAACAAAATAGTGGTGGCTAAAAGATAAACAAAGGAAAAAGCCCACATAAATTGAATAAAGGAAGGTTCCAGGACCAGAGCGAGACACTCAGGTGAATCAAACAGCCCTCCTGGCTAGCCCAATTTACATAGGGCAGGCTCAGGGGGAGGAGAAAAAGCACATAAAAAGAGGAGCCGAAACTGAGCATCTCTCTTCGTGCCTCCTTTGCTTGTCAAATAAAACTGAGCTGCAACCCAGCTGTAACACTGATCGGCCACTTAAACTAAGTTGTAACCCAGCTGTAACACTGGTCGGTCACTTCAACTTTAGCTGTGGTGAGACAGCAGAGTAAATTACACACTCCACCAATAGACCAAAAAAAAAAAAAAAAAAAAGACCTGAGGCTCCAACTGGATCTGCAGCTTTATAATAAGGTAATATTTCTATATCATGGTAATCCAAGCCTATGCCCCAATCAGTAATGCTGAAGAAGCTGAAGTTGAATGGCTCTATGAAGACCTACAAGACCTTTTAGAACTAACACCCAAAAAAGATGTCCTTTTCATTGTAGGGGACTGGAATGCAAAAGTGGGAAATCAAGAAACACATGGAGTAACAGGCAAATTTGGCCTTGGAGTACAGAATGAAGCAGGGCAAATGTTAACAGAGTTTTGCCAAGATAATGCATTGGTCATAGCAAACACCTTCTTCCAACAACGCAAGAGAAGACTCTACACATGGACATCACCAGATGAAAAACACCAAAATCAGATTGATTATATTCTCTGCAGCTAAAGATGGAGAAGCTCTATACAGTCAGCAAAAAGAACACTGGGAGCTGACTGTGGTGGCTCAGATCATGAACTCCTTATTGCTAAATTCAGACTTAAATTGAAGAAAGTAGGGAAAACCACTAGACCATTCAGATATAACATACATCAAATCCCTAGTGATTGTACAGTGGAAGTGAGAAATAGATTTAGGGACTAGATCTGATAGACATAGTGCCTGATGAACTATGGATGGAGGTTCATGACATTTTACAGGAGACAGGGATCAAGACCACTCCCATAGAAAGAAATGCAAAAAAGCAAAATGGCTGTCTGAAGAGGCCTTAAATAGCTGTGAAAAAAAGAGAAGTGAAAAGCAAAGGAGAAAAGGAAAGATATAAGCATCTGAATGCAGAGTTCCAAAGAATAGCAAGGAGAGATAAGAAAGCCTTCCTCAGTTATCAATGCAAAGAAATAGAAGAAAACAACAGAATAGGAAAGACTAGAGATCTCTTCAAGAAAATTAGAGATACCAAAGGAACATTTCATGCAAAGATGGGCTCCATAAAGGACAGAAATGCTATGGACTTAACAGAAGCAGAAGATATTAAGAAGAGGTGGCAGGAATACACAGAAGAACTGTACAAAAAAAGATCTTCATGACCCAGATAATCACGATGGTATGATCACTCACCTAAAGCCAGACATCCTGGAATGTGAAGTCAAGGGGTCCTTAGAAAGCATCACTATGAACAAAGCTAGTGGAGGTGATGGAATTCCAGTGGAGCTATTTCAAATCCTGAAATATGATGCTGTGAAAATGTTGCACTCAATATGTTCAGCAAACTTGGAAAACTCAACAGTGGCCACAGAACTGGAAAAGGTCAGTTTTCATTCCAATCTTAAAGAAAGGCAATGCCAAAGAATACTCAAAATACCACACAATTGCACTCATCTTACATGCTAGTAAAGTAATGCTCAAAATTCTCCAAGCCATGCTTCAGCAGTATGTGAACTGTGAAATTCCAGATGTTCAAGCTGGTTTTAGAAAAATCAGAGGAACCAGATATCAAATTGCCAACATCTGCTGCATCATGGAAAAGGCAAGAGAATTCCAGAAAAACATCTATTTCTGCTTTATTGACTATGCCAAAGTCTTTGACTGTGTGGATCACAATAAACTGTGGAAAATTCTGAAAGAGAAGGGAATACCAGACCACCTGACATGCCTCTTGAGAAACCTACATGCAGGTCAGGAAGCAACAGTTAGAACTGGACATGGAACAACAGGCTGGTTCCAAATAGGAAAAGGAGTACCTCACGGCTGTATAATGTCACCCTGCTTATTTAACTTATATGCAGAGTACATCATGAGAAATGCTGGGCTGGATGAAGCACAAGCTGGAATCAAGAATGCTGGAAGAAATATCAATACCCTCAGATATGCAGATGACACCACCCTTATGGCAGAAAGTGAAGAGGAACTCAAAAGCCTCTTGATGAAAGTGAAAGAGGAGAGTGAAAAAGTTGGCTTAAAGCTCAACATTCAGAAAACCAAGATCATGGCATCTGGTCCCATCACTTCATGGGAAATAGATGGGGAAACAGTGTTAAACTTTATTTTGGGGGCCTCCAAAATCCCTGCAAATGGTGATTGCAGCCATGAAATTAAAAGACGCTTACTCCTTGGAAGGAAAGTTATGACCAACCTAGATAGCATATTCAAAAGCGGAGACATTACTTTGTCAACAAAGGTCCATCTAGTCAAGGCTATGATTTTTCCAGTGGTCATGTATAGATGTGAGAGTTGGACTATAAAGAAAGCTCAGTGCCAAAGAATTGATGATTTTAAACTGTGGTGTTGGAGAAGACTCTTGAGAGTCCCTTGGACTGCAAGGAGATCCAACCAGTCCATCCTAAAGGAGATCAGTCCTGGATGTTCATTGGAGGGAGTGATGCTGAAGCTGAAGCTCCAATACTTTGGCCACCTCATGCGAAGAGTTGACTCATTGGAAAAGACCCTGATGCTGGGAGCGATTGGGGCAGGAGGAGAAGGGGATGACAGAGGATGAGATGGCTGGATGGCATCACCGACTAGTTGGACATGAGTTTGGGTAAAGTCCAGGAGTTGGTGATGGACAGGGAGGCCTGCATGCTGCAATTCATGGGGTTGCAAAGAGTCAGACATGACTGAGCAACTGAACTGAATATTTCTATTAGTCATCCAAGAGAAAGAACTATGGCTCACTGAAATAATAGCTTTAAATATCTTATTAGTTTATTAATTTTTTTATATTTATTGAGGAAATGTCATACATAGCTCTATTTGAATGCATTTTTTAAAACTGCTTTTATGAATTCTGAAATCAAAATGATGATATATGAGAGAAAATCATGGAAATGGCACAATGGAAGCTTCATTTTGAAGTAAATAAATAAATTGTTATAAGGTTGGTGGGGGCCAACAAAAAAAAAAAAAGAAAATGACTATTTCTTAAATTCATGCTGTGAGCAGGAGCACAGGTTAGACATTTGCATATGTTAATTAAACTCATAACAAATTTATAGAATAATTCTGGAATCCTTATTTTACAGGTGAGAAAACAGAGGCTTTGAGAGATTATTTAAAAGGTCCTAGGTTGACATATCTAGTGCTAGAGAAACTTATTAGCTTTCCCCCTCCTTGCAGACATAGAGAGGGGTTAGTTTTTCCATTCAGTCTAGGATTACGGTCAAGTGATGTGAGCCAATTCCTGAGTGATGCACTTAAAAGTAGATGGGAGACGTTCAACATTCCTGTCCTTGTTACACTGACCTAGGAGACAACACATTCCACCTGGTATGACTGTGAAACTATGTGACTACCATCAGGTTGGAACAATGAGTTTCTAAATGGAGAATAACATTGGACTTTGTGTGAAAAAGAAATAAATCTTTGATATTTTCAGCATGATTAGAACCCAGGTTGTCCTGATGGCAATCACTTTACTCTTTGCCTATATTTTTCTCTTTTCAAAAACTTTAGTTTCAGCCCTTAACTTGTACTAAGATTTGCTGTTGCTGTTCAGTCACTAAGTCATGTCCAACTCTTTGTGACCCTACAGACTGTAGCCCATCAGGCTCTTCTGTCCATAGGATTTCCCAGGCAAAAATATTGGAGTGCTTTGCCACTTCCTTCTCCAGGGGATTTTTCTGACCCATCAAACCTATGGCTCACACATTGGCAGGTATATTCTTTATCACTGAGCCACCAGGGAAGTTCTATATTGAGATTAGAAAGGTGGATACCATGACTTTTCTTTTTTGAGGGATGTGAAGGCAAGACCTTACAGACTGCATTTATTTTTTAGGCTTTTTACCATCATTCAGTTCAGAAAGAGAAATAGTATTGTTTTCCTACAGGGGAAAGACTTGTCATCTTCCTATATTATCGTGTAGAAAATTACTTAAAAAATGTGCATATGTTTTGAAACTGTTTGCTCAAATCTTGATGCTCATCTAAATGAAAGTTTTGTTAGTTCAAGACTAAGTCCTTTGTCTGTCAATCAGTGAGTGGTTAGTAGCAAAAGTTTTGTTGTAGTTCTGAAAATACAAGAACAGCTTATGAAGTGATTTTTTTAAACAAAATTCCTGGTTCCATACAGCAAACCTATGATACATAATTCAGTCTCTAAATGCAGATTGAATCCCTTAAAGGCAAAGAATGAATATACTCAGCATATTAACGCTTTTCAGATTTTGCTTTGTGGAATGTTTAGTAATTTCAGATGAATTCATAAGTACTTTTATTTGAGAACTTTGGGCATTACATTTGTAAGCATATTGAAATGAAATAGAGAAAGTGAATACAGATGTTGATTCTTGAGCACAAATATCCTATATTTTAATAATGCCTTCAGGGTTCAAGAAATACCCTTGGGCCTAAAAGCCTGGATCAAATTCCTCTTATGGTTTTCAGTTGGAATTTGTTAAAAGTCACACATTATCCTGGAATTCAGATTCTTGATTTACAAAATGAGGCTGAAATTCAGCAAAATATGGTGATTTAGGTAAATAACATAGAGTGAAAACAAAACAGCAATCATACTAAATAGTTTATATACAGTGCTGTGGGTTATTATTATCATTATTACACTGACATTATTTCTCAGTGCTTGCCATGGCTGAGGATAGTAATGCTGATATCTTTTTTCTTATTACATTTGTACTTTTACACTTAAATATAATTAACCATATGTCAATCAACCTATATTAGTTTCAGGCATCCAACATAATGATTCAATATTTGTATATCTGGTGAGGTGATCACCACAGTAGGTCTATATGTCATCTGTAACCATAATTCTATTTTTTTTTCTTGTGATGAGTAATTTTAAGATTTACTGCCCTAGCAAGTTTCAAATATGCAATACAATATTGTTAACCATAGTCACTATTCTGTATGTTACATCCCCATGACTTATTTTATAACTAGAACTTTGTACCTGTTGAGTCCCTTCAACTGTTTTACCCACCCTCACTCCCTGCCTATAGCAACCATAAATCTTTTCTTTTATACTTATACTTCTTAAACAAGATAAAATATTCAAGTCTATAATAATTGAAAAATCCACTCACCTTCTCTGATTGTATCATAGAGTTGTTCTTATGAAGTGTAAACAGATGATCTTGATAAACAATCTTGGGGAAAGGATTCAGTGAGAAACAGACTCTGTATTGATGCTATGGTACTACCTTGATGGCAATTCTATCAAAATTCTTGGCAGAGGGACACAGCAGTTGAGACATGACCTAGGTAGATCTTTCTTTTTCATATTATTCAGTACAGTTTATTTATTTTTAAAAATTTTTCTATTGGAGTAGAGTTAATTTACAAAGTTGTATTAATTTCAGGTGTATAGCAAAGTGAACCAGTTATACATATACATATATCTACTCTTCTTTTAAGATTCTTTTCCCATATAAGCCATTACTGAGTATTGAGTAGAATGCCCTGTGTTATACATCAGGCTCTTATCAGTTATCTATTTTATATGTAGGTATATGTCGGTCCCAATCTCCCAATTTATCCCCTTTCCTCTTACCCTCTGGTAACCATAATTTAGTTTTATACATCCATGATTCTACTTCTGTTTTGTAAATAAGTTCATCGGTACTCCTTTTTTTTAGATTTCACATATAAACCATATCATCATGCAATAGATAATGAAGATGTGGTACATACATGCAATGGAATATTACTCAGCCATAAAAAGAATAAAATAATGCTGTCTGCAGCAACTTGGATGAACCTGGAGATTGTCAGACTGCGAGTAAGTCAGACACAGGTAGAATCATTTTTAACTCACCATCTATCTTAACTTCAGAGGTGGACAGCCAAAATGAGGAGTTCCTCTATCTTTGGACTGTGAGTGGAAACAAGAGGAAAAGCAACTTTTGTTTTGTAGCACTGAATAACACACGCTCAATTATGTGGCTTACATAAATGTGCTATTTTCTATTCTTTTTTCTAGTTTATAAATGATCCAAAATGCTCAGATAGTCTAGAGCTAGGGATTGAATCACTAGGGCTAGAGTAGCTAACATATTCTATATAGAGAAAGCTATTAGGCCAAATTCAAGCCTGAGCTGATAAGTACAAAGACAGAAGTAGACAAGATACAAACAGAAATACATGAAGGTAGAAATTAGACAGTTTCATATTTATTCATAGCCCAGTTTAAATCTTACATCTCCCATAAATTTCCCCAGATAACTTTTTCAGAAGAAATGACCTTTTATATAATCCTCTTGTATTTTGTTTGCTGATTATAATTGAAAGATGCATCCAGAATTCTACAAATATAGGAAAAGGGAAGATACGTGACAGCATGCATATGGCAAAGAATGGTGCATTTTGATGGCTCATTTCCAATACTAGACGGTTGCTATATCAGTAAATCAACCTGGATGAGAGATACAGGAATGATATGGACTTAACCTTTGTATAGTAGTTTGTTTCCCATGGTAAATGCAGGCAGGCTCTTTAAGCTTTTGGCTGTATAATGAGTGAGTGAAGCGATGATCCATTGAACCAGATAATGAATCAGTGTTGGGCCTGATTACATCTTAAATGCATATTAACCATTTAACCTCAGTTGGAAGTAGTATTGGAAAAGAGTCCAAAATGATTTACAATTTTGATTTAAATAAGCAGAAATCATTAAAAGCTAAGCAAAAGAGGATCACTCATGCAAAGTATCAAGCCAATGAACACAAAGTAGATGTCTAATAGATGCTTTTTCCCTTCTATTAATTCTTGGCTAAATCTGAGTTCCCAACAAAAAACAATGGTTGTGTATTCAAGATTGTTGACTGAATTTTGCTTATAAATGATCCAAATTTAGTGCCTTGAAAGACCCAAACTGATTTTCTTTTTTAAAAAATTTCTATTAATATACAATGGATATATAAAGATCTGTACATATTTACTGAGGACAATTTGATCAACTTAGTTATATGCAAACACCTATGTTATCCTCGTGACTGCAGCCATAAAATCAGAAGTTGATTGCCTCTTGGTAGGAAAGTGATGACAAACCTAGACAGTGTGTTGAAAAGCAGAGACGTTACTCTGTGAACAAAGGTCGTACAGTCAAGGCTATGGTCTTCCCAGTGGTCAAGTACTGTTGTGAGAGCTGGACCATAAAGAAGGCAAAACTCAAAGAATTGATGCCTTCAAACTGTGGTGCTAGAGAAGACTCCTGAAAGTTCCTTGGACAGCAAGGAGATCAAATCAGTCTATCTTAAGGGAGATCAATACTGAATATTCACTAGAAGGACTGATGCTGAAGCTGAAGCTCCACCATCTTTGTCATCTAATGCACACAAAAAATTCACTGGAAAAGTCCTGATGCTGGGAAAGATCAGGGCAGAAGGAATGGAAAAAGATCTTTTTATTTTATTTTATTTTATTTTTTTTGCCTTTGGTCAAAACAATAAGGAAAACATTTTGAGGAAAACTTTTTAAAATTTTCAGTTACAAAATACCTGTTGATGAGTATTTCAGTAAGTTCCTATAAGGAACAATTAAGCCATTTGCTTGGGTATGAGATTCTCAGAAAAATAGTCATACTAATAATGACAGTGTAATAGTGAAGTCAGGCATACTAGGTACTGATATAGCTAGTATGGCATAGTTCTGGTTTTCAGTGTATGGGTTATGTGTGGAAACTGATAATTTCATTTTTAGTATGATTCCTATGTGTGTGCCTCTATGCACAATAAACAGAATAGCTACTACCCTCAAGGATCTCATATATTTTGGAAAACTTGAAAAATAAAGCATTAATAATTATACCACTATGATGTTGATGTTGTAGCTAGAGATCAAGATGCCAGTGAAGTTCAGACAGATACTCAACTCTACTAGGAGGTAATGCTGTAAGTTTTCTTTGAAGATTTAATATCTCAGCTAGGCAATGAAGGACAAGTAAGAGTTTAGGTAAGTACAAGAGGACCAACAGGTAATATCCCAGGGAGGGAAAAAAAAAAAATTGCAAACTCAGTCAGCCATGTGATAACTCAATGATTTCAGAGAATCAGTTTGGCTTGACTGAAAATTGAAAGTGACAGTCGCTCAGTCATGTCCAACTCTTTGAGACTCTATTGACTATAAAGTCCATGAAATTCTCCAGGCTAGAATACTGGAGTGAGTAGCTACTCCCTTCTCCAGGGGATCTTCCCAAACCAGGGATCGAACCCAGGTCTCCTGCATTACAGGCAGATTCTTTACCAGCTGAGCTACCAGGGAAGCCCCTTGGCTCGAACGATCTATGGTATTTAAATGAGAGAGAAGTTGGATTATTGAAGAACAATGAATACCATACCCATATTCTGGCTTTAAATATAGGTAATAGGGCATAATTGTAGGAAAAAAATGAATAATATTGGTAATTGAAAAATTGATGCCTAGATTCTCCACTTTAGTCCTAGAACACTTGGAATTTAGAAGGCTTTACTTCCCTCTAGGACACATGCAGCCATGAAATTAAAAGACACTTGCTCCTTGGGAAACAAAAGCTGTTACAAACCTAGGCAGCATATTTAAAAGCAGAGACATTACTTTGCCAACAAAGGTCTCTATAGTCAAAGCTATGGTTTTTCCAATAGTCATGTATAGATGTGAGAGTGGAACCATAAAGAAAGTAGAGTACCAAAGAACTGATGCTTTTGAACTGTGGTGTTGGAGAAGACTCCTTTTGGACTGCAAGGAGATCCAACCAGTCCACCCTAAAGGAGATCAGACCTGGGTATTCATTGAAAAGACTGATGTTGAGGCTGAAACTCCAATGCTTTGGCCACCTGATGTGAAGAGCTGACTCATTTGAAAAGACCCTGATGCTGGGAAACATTGAGGGCAGGAGGAGAAGGGGACGACAGAGTATGATATGGTTGGATGGCATCACCGACTCAATGGATATGGGTTTGGGTGGACTCTGGGAGATGGTGATGGGCAGGGAGGCCTGGACTGCTGTGCTTCATGGGGTCGCAAAGAGTTGGACACGACTGAGTGACTGAACTGAACTGAACTGAAGACAGTGACTAGAGAGGGTTCAGAAAAAAAAAAAAAAAGACCTTTTTAAAAGGTGTAAGGCAGTTGACTATTCTTTAATCTGAAGATACTAGAGAGAACAGAATATAAAGAGGAAGATGAGAAGTAAACTGATCAAGGGTTGAAGTTTTGTGAGGTGAGTGTATCAGGAAGAAAACAAGAAAAAGTAAGTAAACATATCAGTAAGGAATTGGTTGAAAAGATGCACAGTGAATCCTCGAGTGGAGAAAGTATAAAGTAAAAAACAAACAGGCTTAATAAATGAAAGAAAATAGAGAAATAAGGTAGTACAAACAATGATGATGATGATAGTATTGTACCAAATAAAAGATAGAGTTTGGAATTCTTAATCTAGCAATATGCTATCCAAGATGCTTTGAGATATTGTACATTAAAATTTTTCACAATAGGATAATATGAGGCTATAGTATTCAGATCATTTATTCATTTATCTATATATCTATTTTACATTGAATCATAATAAATTCCTTGATATTTTCAAGATTGCCAGAATCAGATGGGGAAACAGTGGAAACAGTGACAGATTTTATTTGGAGGGGCTCCAAAATCACTGCAGATAGTAACTGCAGCCATGAAATTAAAAGACGCTTGCTCCTTGGAAGAAAGGTTATGACCAACCTCGATAGCATATTAAAAAGCAGAGTCATTACTTTACAAGCAAAGGTCTGTCTAGTTGAAGCTATGGTTTTTCCAGTAGTCATGTATGGATGTGAGAGATGGATTATAAAGAAATTTCAGCACCAAAGAATTGATGCTTTTGAACTGTGCTGTTGGAGAAGACTCTTGAGAGTCCCTTGGACAGCAAGGAGATCCAACCAGTCAATCCTAAAGGAAATCAATCCTGAATATTCATTGAAAGGACTGATGCTAAAGCTGAAACTCCAATCCTTTGGCCACCTGATGCGAAGAATGGACTCATCTGAAAGCACCCTAATGCTGGGAAAGACTGAAGGCAGGAGGAGAAGAGGACGACAGTTGATGAGCTGGTTGGATGGCATCACTGACTCAGTGGACATGAGTTTGAATAAACTCTGGGAGTTGGTGATGGACAGGGAGGCCTGGTGTGCTGCAGTCCATGGGGTTGCAAAGAGTCAGACACGACTGAGTGCCTGAACTGAACTTATAATAAATTCCACTTTCTAGTCTCTGGAGTGTGTAACTGAAGCAGAGAGAAAATAATCATTATTGAAACAGTAACTATATACTCTGTGTTTTTTTTTTTTCTCAAGTAAGTTATGACTTAATGTTGTCTTGGTACAATTCTGTTGAACAGCACATCTTATCACAGTTAGAACAGTCCCCAATACAATCATTATTTTTAAGTTACCTATTGGAACTGAAGTGATCAGGCAAAGGAGACTAGGTTTTGAAATAAGTCACCATGTTAGCACTGATATCACCATATCTGATGGCAGGACTTGGAATAGGAAGGTCACAAAGTCTTCCAAACTTAGGAAAATGTGATCAAGTTAACAGCAGCTGACAGGAATTAAAATTATTATCTAAATAAGTAGAAAGAATCTTATAAAAATAGAATCTCTTCTTTCTTTTTAAAGTATATGCAGGGAATAGTAGTAGACCCTGGAGTATACTAATGAGGTATACTCATACCCATGAGCTATAGAAAAATGAAGAGCATCTACTCATCTACTCAAGAGAAATGTAGTGAAAATTAGCATTTTTCAGGAAATTCTATATTTTTGCTATTCCCAGGAAGTCTGAAGAAGCATAGATAGAGATTCTAGAAATTCTAGAGGTAGCAGTCAGAGAGGAGAGGTCAAGGAAAGGTTAGGTTAGGTACAAAGGAAACCCAATTTGCGTATTTTAAAATAGCATTGACTATAGGGACTTCCTGGTGGCTCAGTCAGTAAAGAATCCGCCTACAGTGCAGGAGACTGGGGTTTGATCCCTGGGTTAGGAAGATCCCCTGGAGAAGGAAATGGCAACCTACTCCAGGATTCTTGCCTGGGAAATCCTAGGAACCAAGGAGCCTGGCAGGCTACAGTTCATGGGGTTGAAAAGAGCTGGACAGGACTTAATGTCTAAACCACTACATAATTACTAATATTTTAGGCAGTGACCAAGCATAGCAGGACCATGAGGAATTACCATTTTAACTGAATATGTGTTTTCTTCAAAGATTTGATCCCCACTGTCACCTATAAAAGGAAAATAGGTAAGTGTAGTGCTCAGGCCTCTCAGAATGGGTCAACTTCAGCTTAGATGAATTCTTCTTGTATGATTATACCCATGCAGATGTTGGCAAGAGGACATAAGCAATTCTCAAGACTGAATGAAAAAAATGCCTTGATAGATATATGGTCTTTTATAAAACTCTTTCACAAAACAAGAACAAGTATAAATTTTCCACCTTGGTTTGTATGTCCATAGACTTTCTGTAAGAAGACAGCATACTGATAATAATTAAAATTCCATAGGCAGCTAACACTGAAAAGATTAATAGTCTGTGCTATATGGAGTGGATATGAAGACAGCCCTGTTTTTTGTGGACTCTAGCTGCTCAAGTAATATTATCTTTCAGCTTCACCACCTGTCTCATTCTTCACTTTATTCACTCAACAAATATTTATTGAACTTTTTGTACAGACAAGCTGATTACTATCTTCCAGAGAATTATCACATTCTTGAGGGTTGAATGACATGTGGTTTTTGGAGTAGAGGTAACAGAAGTGGGATATTTTTGGTTATTTTTGCCCATGACTATTTCTATTACTAAAAGCATCTGAGTATCCATTGTGTAGTGTATTCATTTTTTTTTTCAATTTCCAGCCATCTTATGTCATGAAACATCCTTTATCTGTTTGCCAGGATACATCCTAATGCCACAAAAATACCCTCATTTTACTTGTTTTGGACCATGTATGTTTGTATATTTGATGGGGCACAATCATCAACAAATAACAGCTTGTGCTAGATTATCTCAAGGACTCCCAATTCTAACTGCAACTGTTGATTTAAAAGATGGGCTGAACAGTGGGAACAGAAAATGTTTCTGAGTCTTATAAAAAAATTGAAATAGAACAGAAACCAAGTGTCAAACAATAAAAATTGCCTTGTCAAGATGAGTCACTTAGACTAGCATTTCCCAAATTATTCTCTGCAAAGAAGCAAAATATTCACTTATTCAAGTATTCGTGTGCAACCAAGTTTAGACAACGTTTGGTTAAAACAACTTAAACAGGTTTCTCTGTAAGACCTCTGAAAAATGTTAATTTTTTTTTATAATTCTCAGTCAAAATTCAGAACTGGCCAGGTATTTCATCTGGAAAACTTAACTGCTTTAGTGATACTGGTGTTTTATGGAATATATTTTGTAAACTATTGCCTTTCACAAAAATGATGAATTATAAAGGATTTTTTTCCCTAAATAATCAAGAAAGAACTAGAATATAGCACAGGGAACTCTGCTCAATATTCTGTACAACCTATATGGGAAAATAATCTGAAAAATAATATATATATTTTATGATGGAATCACCTTTCTGTACACCTGAAACTAATACAACATTGTAAATAAATTAGACTCCAATGTAAAATAAAAATTAAGTTAAAAATTTAAAAAGACATGATAATACAATTCAGTTCAACTGGGAATGTTTACTTGTTTGATTTATTTCTTGGTTCAAACAGAACTCACAAACTGATTTTTCCAACACAAATAAGCAGGTTAAAATCAGCGGAAAATATGTTACGAATCATAAATATGTTTCAACTTGCTAAAGTATGATTCTTTAAAATTCAGTGAAAAATAATAAGCAACAGAGGATGCTGGTTAAGGACATGTGCTAAGGAGATAATCCATCTGTGAACAAACTCTGTCTTTGAACGTGTATTAACTGCAAATTGGGATAAGTTTCAAATCTGTCCTATTCCTCAATTTTCTCATCTAGAAAATTCAAATAGGAATGGTAGCTAACCTCATAACGTGACTTATAAATATGAAGCATATAGTGTCTGCTTAAAAATAAGCATAAAACACGTTCAGTTCTGTTCAGTTCAGTTCAATTCAGTTCAGTCGCTCAGTCGTGTCCGACTCTACACGACCCCATGAATTGCAGCATGCCAGGCCTCCCTGTCCATCACCAGCTCCCAGAGTTCACCCAAACTCATGTCCATCTAGTCAGTGATGCCATTCAGCCATTTCATCTTCTCTCATCCCCTTCTGCTCCTGGCCCCAATCCTTCCCAGCATCAGAGTCTTTTCAAATGAGTCAACTCTTTGCATGAGGTGGCCAGAGTATTGGAGTTTTAGCTTTAGCATCAGTCCTTACAAAGAAAACCCAGACTGATCTCATTTAGGATGGACTGGCTGGATATTCTTGCAGTCCAAGGGACTCTCAAGAGTCTTCTCCAACACCACAGTTCAAAAGCATCAATTCTTCGGCACTAAGCTTTCTTCACAGTCCAACTCACATGATCACTGCAAAAGGCATAGCCTCGAATAGATGGACCTTTGTTAGCAAAGTAATGTCTCTGTTTTTGAATATGCTATTTAGGTTGGTCATAACTTTCCTTCCAAGGAGTAAGTGTCTTTTAATTTCATCGCTGCAATCACCATCTACAGTGATTTTGGAGCCCCCCCCAAAAAAAGTCTGACACTGTTTCCACTGTTTCCCCAACTATTTCTCATGAAGTGATGGGACCAGATGCCATGATCTTCATTTTCTGAATGTTGAGTTTTAAGCCAACTTTGTCACTCTCCTCTTTCACTTTCATCAGGAGGCTTTTTAGTTCCTCTCACTAACTGCCATAGGGATGGTGTCATCTGCATATCTGAGGTTATTAATATTTCTCCCGGCAATCTTGATTCCAGCTTGTGCTTCTTCCAGCCCAGCATTTCTCATGATGGACTCTGCATATAATTAAATAAACAGGGTGACAATATACAGCCTTGATGTACTTCTTTTCCTATTTGGAACCAGTCTGTTGTTCAATGTCCAGTTCTAACTGTTGCTTCCTGACCTGCATATAGGTTTCTCAAGAGGCAGGTCAGGTGGTCTGGTATTCCCATCTCTTTCAGAATTTTCCACAGTATATTGTGATCCACACAGTCCAAGGCTTTGTCATAGTCAATAAAGCAGAAATAGATGTTTTGCTGGAACTCTCTTCCTTTTTCCATGATCCAGCGGATGTTGGCAATTTGATCTCTGGTTCCTCTGCCTTTTCTAAAACCAGTTTGAACATCTGGAAGTTCATGGTTCACGTATTGCTGAAGCCTGGCTTGGAGAATTTTGAGCATTACTTTACTAGCGTGTGAGATGAGTGCAATTGTGTGGTAGTTTGAGCATTCTTTGGCAATGCCTTTCTTTGGGATTGGAAGGAAAACTGACCTTTCCCAGTCCTATGGCCACTGCTGAGTTTTCCAAATTTGCTGGCATATTGACTGCAGCCCTTTCAGAGCATCATCTTCCAGGATTTGAAATAGCTCACCTGAAATTCCATCACTTCCACTAGCTTTGTTCATAGAGATGCTTTCTAAGGCCCAGTTGACTTCACATTCCAGGATGTCTGGCTCTAGGTGAGTGATCATACGATCGTGATTATCTGGGTCATGAAGATCTCTTTTATATTTTTCTTCTGTGTATTCTTTCTACCTCTTCTTAATATTTTCTGCTTCTGTTAGGTCCATACCATTTCTGTCCTTTATTGAGCCCATCTTTGCATGAAATGTTCCTTTGGTATATCTAACTTTCTTGAAGAGATGTCTAGTCATTCCCATTCTGTTGTTTTCCTCTATTTCTTTGCATTGATCACTGAGGATGGCTTTCTTATCTCTCCTTGCTATTCTTTGGAACTCTGCATTCAGAGCTTATATCTTTCCCTTTCTCCTTTGCTTTTTACTTCTCTTCTTTTCACAGCTCTTTGTAAGGCCTCCCCAGACAGCTATTTTGCTTTTTGCATTTCTTTTCCACGGGAATGGTCTTGATCCCTGTCTCCTGTACAATGTCATGAACCTCTGTCTATAGTTCATCAGGCACTCAGTCTATTAGATCTAGTCCCTTAAATCTATTTCCCCCTTCCACTGTAAAATCATAAGGAATTTGATTTAGGTCATACCTGAATGATCTAGTGGTTTTCCCTACTTTCTTCATTTTAAGTCTGAATTTGGCAATAAGGAGTTCATGATCTGGACTACAGTCAGCTCCTGGTCTTGTTTTTGCTGACTATATAGAGCTTCTCCATCTTTGGCTGCAAAGAATATAATCAATCTGATTTCAGTGTTTACCATCTGGTGATGTCCATGTGTAGAGTCTGCTCCTGTGTTGTTGGAAGAGGGTGTTTGCTCTGACCAGTGCATTCTTTTGGCAAAACTTTATTAGCCTTTGCCCTGCTTCATTCCATATTCCAAGGCCAAATTTGCCTGTAACCCTAGGTGTTTCTTGACTTCCTACTTTTGCATTCCAGTCCCCTATAATGAAAAGGACATCTTTTCTGGGTGTTAGTTCTAAAAGCTCTTGTAGGTCTTCATAGAACCGTTCAACTTCAGCTTCTTCAGCATTACTGTTGGGGCATAGACTTGGATTACTGTGATATTGAATGGTTTGCCTTGGAGACGAACAGATCATTCTGTCATTTTTGAGATTTCATCCAAGTACTGCATTTCAGACTCTTTTGTTGACCATGATAGCTACTCCATTTCTTCTGAGGGATTCCTGCCCGCAGTAGTAACTATAATGGTCATCTGAGTTAAATTCACCCATTCCAGTCCATTTTAGTTCGCTGATTCCTAGAATGTTAACGTTCACTCTTGCCATCTCCTGTTTAGCTACTTCCAATTTGCCTTGATTCATGGACCTGACATTCCAGGTTCTTATGCAATATTGCTCTTTACAGCATCACATCTTACTTCTATCACCAGTCACATCCACAGCTGGGTATTGTTTTTGCTTTGGCTCCATCCCTTCAGTCTTTCTGGAGTTATTTCTCCACTGATCTCCAGTAGCATATTGGTCTCCTACTGACCTGGGTATTTCCTCTCTCAGTATCCTATCATTTTGCCTTTTCATACTGTTCATGGGGTTCTCAAGGCAAGAATACTGAAGTGGTTTGACATTCCTTTCTCCAGTGGACCACATTCTGTCAGACCTCTCAACCATGACCCTCCTGTGTTGGGTGGCCCCACATGGCATGGCTTAGTTTCATTGAGTTAAACAAGGCTGTGGTCCGTGTGATCAGATTTACTAGTTTTCGCTGATTATGGTTTGTGTGTCTGCCCTCTGATGCCTCTCACAACACTACAGTCTTGCTTGGGTTTCTCTTACCTTAGACATGGGGTATCTCTTTACGGCTGCTCCAGCAAAGCACAGCCACTGCTCCTTACCTTGCACGAGGGGTGTCTCATCACAATCTCCTGACCTTGAATGTGGAGTAGCTCCTCTCGGCCCTCCTGCACCCGCTCAGTCACTGCTCCTTGGACGTGGGGTAGCTCCTCCTTGCTGCCGCACCTGACTTCAGACATATGGTAGCTTCTCTAACATGTATAACATATTACATATTGTATTATTATATGCAAAGGCATCGTGTTAAACCCAATAAATAGAGACTATTAATAATACTAAAAAGTCAAATTCAGAAAGATAGAGTTGTATTCAGATTTGGATATTTCTTCTAAATTGCTGAAACTGTAGGGTTTCATATGTGTACAATTAAAATAATTTATCTAAATATATATACTGTGTATATTGCAGATTACAGCTCAGATAAAACAATTGAATATTATTTCTTAATAGAAATGGATGAATTACTTTATACAAATTTTTAACTACTTGAACTCAAGAGGATAATTATTTATATGTAATATTGAAAAGAGTGATTTTTTCCTTCAGCTTATTTCAGTCTCAAGCACAATTTTTAACAACAAGGAAACTGAGGCACAAAGAGGTTAGAATACTTTGACACAGGTTGCATAATCAATAATCACAGAACTGATATTTTACCCTAGATCTGTATGATTTCAAAGAAACTGAAACATTACAATTTTTTCTATTATATGAAAAGATTTTTGTACGGAATTAAAGACCTATGTTGGGTAAATAGAACTTGTAGCTGTGTAACAAAAATCACCAGAAGAATATGTCATTTCAGTAACAATCCATGAACAAGAAATTCTTTCAGATGGTCTCTCACATCTACTAACTTTCAATACAAGGGCATAGAGCTTTAGGTAATTTAAATAACCGATGAGATTCAAAACAATGCACTGCTTGGAAAATGTAGAGGCTAATTGGCTAAGTCTCCAAATGCTACTTTGGAACATTTAGGAGTTAATGTCCCCTGGAAAAATCTCATACAGCTGCTTTTGATTAGGGAATGAAACAGTCAACTTGCAAGCCTTTGAAACTCACACATGCCTTCTGACTTGTAAATAATTAGTCAATTTATTTTTTGATAGCTGGTGTCCAGTAACTAGAAACAGAGAATAAAGGAAGGACAAAGAACAAAGAGAAAGATAGGCTCATTCTCTATTAAATACATGATGCAAAACACTATTTATAGTGAACTTGAACATCAATTCAGTTCAGTTCAGTTCAGTCGCTCAGTCCTATCCGACTCTTTGCGACCCCATGAATCACAGCACGCCAGGCCTCCCTGTCAATCACCATCTCCCGGAGTTCACCCAGACTCACGTCCATCGAGTCCATGATGCCATCTAGCCATCTCATCCTGGGTTGTCCCCTTCTGCTCCTGCCCCCAATCTCTCCCAGCATCAGAGCTTTTCCAATGAGTCAACTCTTCGCATGAGGTGGCCAAAGTACTGGAGCTTCAGCTTTAGCATCATTCCTTCCAAAGAAATCCCAAGGTTGATCTCCTTGAGAATGGACTGGTTGGATCTCCCTGCATTCCAAGGGACTCTCAAGAGTCTTCTCCAACACCACAGTTCAAACACATCAATTCTTCAGCGCTCAGCCTTCTTCACAGTCCAAGTCTCACATCCATACATGACCACAAGAAAAACCATAGCCTTGACTACACAAAAAGTTCCATTGGTCTACATCTTATTAATATGATTTTTGAATACTTTGAGTAATTTAATACAATGTTTAGAATAACCTAAAAAGAACACTTCTATGCACAAATAAGATAGTGATGAACTGAATACTCATGTTAAGGCATAAAGGAGTTCTGCTTCCAGGTGCATTCATTTCTTCCGGAGTAGTTGTTATTCTGCAAGGGGAGAACCTATTTTTGATACTAATTACTTACAAATATAGGCTATTCTTAGTTTTTTATTAATATCTGAGTTTTGCCAAATTTGGTTTTTGCTTAAAATTATTTATTGTTAGCTAACCTTAATGGGAATAAGGTCAATATTTCAGGTATTGGAAATGTATTTTAATTTCCCCAATCTTCCTTTTTGTGTGCTTAATAATTACTTAAAATGTTTACTTAAAGCTCACTTTTATGATCCCCTATGGCATGTAAACATGTCTACATTTAAATGATGCATAACTCATTCTAGAGTATTCAATAGATAACATAATTTAACGAAGGTCCTTAAGAGAAGCCAGTATTCAGGGAAGTCTAACCATAAGCAATAAAATAATGTCTAGATAAAAGTTGGGTGAGAGATATGAGTTTTATTATAAAATATTGCTTTTCCCTATTTCAACCACTTTTGTGCCCTCAGTCATGTCCAGCTTTCTGTGACCCCATGGGCTGTAGCCCTCCAGGCTCCTCTGTCCATGAGATTTTCCAGGCAAAAATACTGGAGCAGATTGCCTTTTCCTTCTCCAAAGGATCTTCCCAATTAAGAGAGCAAACCCAGGTTTCTTGCATCTCCTGCACTGGCAGGCAGGTTCTTTACCAGTTGAGACACCAGAGAATAATTTTGATTAATTACTCTATTTTTAAGTAAAGAAAATAATTAATTTATTATTCAACCTAAAAATTAACTATGTGCATATATTTTGGCAGAACATCCCAATTCTAGCAATGTATTCAACAGAAATTACACACACATACTAAAATAATTAATGAACTGTTCATAACAGCAAAAAATTAGAAACTACCAAAGAAGTCATTAATGGGTTCAAATTTAAAATCATACAGTCATTTATGAAATGGAGCACTACATAAAAACTATTCAAAAGTAATAACTAAATCAACTGACAAGAAGACAAATACAAAGCTACAGGAAATCAAATACAAATCTACATGAAGATAAATACAAATACTACTTGGTGGACATGGAGAGGACAATATGTAGTATATAAAGATAAAATCATACACATATAATATACATACATACAAAATATGTAAGTTACAATTTCATATTGTTGAATAAAGCTTGTACATTGTGTCTCTGTAAAAGTGAGACTTTCTGTACTTTCCATTCTACCTTACACTTCTGCACTAGATATTTTTGTGAAAATATCTTTTTCTCTGGAATCAGATTATAAAGACAAAAAAGAATTAATGTAGCAAATACATTTTAAAATATTCACTTAAAAGGACAATCATTTTAGCAATTATGTGTAGCAGACTCTTGGTTATGTTTTAAAATATAAGCACTTTTATTCTTCTTTATACAGTAACAATCCAGAGACATACTGACAATTTTTTCTCTTAAGAATGTGTTTTCATTTTTAAAAAGAAAAACATATATACACAATACATTTCCTGACTATGTCTATGCATATATACCTACACTTATAGAGCTATATGGGCTTCGCAGGTGGCACTAGCAGTAAAGAAGTGAAAGTGAAAGTCACTCTGTCATGCCCAACTCTTTGCGACCCCATGGACTATCCAGTCCATGGAGTTCTCCAGGCCAGAGTACTGGAGTGGGTAGCTTTTCCCTTTTCCAGGGAATCTTCCCAACACAGGGATTAAGCCCAGGTCTCCTGTATTGCAGGCAGAGTCTGTATCAACTGAGCTATGAGAGTAAGCCCCTTAGTGGTAAAGAACCCACTTGCCAATGCAGGAGATGGAAGAAATTTGGGCTTAATCCCTGGGTCAGGAAGATCCCTTGGAGGAGGGCATGGCAACCGAATCCTATGGACAGAAGAGGCTGGCAGGCTACAGTCCATAGGGTTACACAGACTCTGACATGACTGAGGTGACTTAGTACTCAGGTACCCATGTAGATATCTACATGTATATGTAGATAACACAGGATATACACATCAGCGGTCATTTCTGAAGTAAATGAGAATAATTACCTGTATTATTCTCCTAATCCTGCTATTCGGATGGCCCTATCTCCAATAGGCTAGGGATATGCACTTTGCCTGTTCAAACAATGACAAAGATACCATGTGGATCTGTCTATGCTATCTAGGACATTACACATGCCACGCAACAGAAACCTATGAGGATTTGCATTCTGATTTCAAAAATCACAACTCCAATATTGTTAGACGAAAAAAAAATACTTCACATCATTTAATCTTTTGTTGCTGATGTGTTTTGAAAAACTCTACCAATTGTGCCTAAAATTGAAATTCTTTATTTGCAGAAAAGTGAATACTCTCCATGTTGAAGTATCATTCTGCTCTGCCAGCAGCCATAGCCAGACCTGAGGATTTCAGCAAGTCAAATAAATTAATTAGTGGAACCACCAATTAATTGGCAGCCCATTTATCAGAAAAGCTTAGTGATTCTGACATAAGCCCATATCTCATTTCACAACCCGCTGTACCACCCCTGCTCCCTGCAGCTGTGCCTTGTCCTGTAGAACACCAGCATGCTCGCAAAATGCTTGCCACAATCCATTTCCCGGGGTTCTACGCATCCCTGGGGCAGGAGCCTGGCGGAGATTTGGGCCAAACGCTGTGGCCATGATGCCAGTCTTTTTCTCTTCTGCCCAGTCCTTTTGGCCTGTTTACATGATAGGAGCAGATGGTTTCCTATCCTCAGATGTTTTGCAAATCTCAAAAAGGCAAAAAAATAAAAAGTTTCATTGCCACCATTTCATTGAAATGCCGAAAGAAACTGAGATTCAGAATGAAAGAGAGGTCCAGGAAAATATGTGTGTCTCAGTGAAAAATGGCAGAATGTCATTCTCACTTCTATGAAATGGAAAGGAATTACGTCCTAGGCAGTTTCCATGTGTCATTTATTTAAGCTGAATTTAATAGCTTATTTCATTTGATTGCATCGTGATTATCTTAAAAATATCCAAATAGATGAAATGCAAAAGCATTCTACCTCTTTTGTAAATGTTGGTTTATATTCAAATTGTTCATTTTCTTTGGGAAAAAAATAACTCCCAAAAATTGCAAAAGGGAAAACTTAGAAGCACACCCAAACCCTAGCTCTTTTTCTGAAGATGTTTACTGAACATGTCACCCTTCTGTACTTTCATTCCTGCTGTAACAATATTCCTTCTTCACTCCTGCTGGCTTTAGCACAAATACAGATTTTAAGTGTAAACTGCAGTTTGTAATCACCAAATTTAAAATCAGCATTTGTTTTCACTGTTTTACCACAGTAAAATGTTTAGGTAACTGCTAAATGTAGGTCAAAACAATAGGAAGCTGTTAATCACTGATTATAACTAAAATGATCTGCCAGAAAGAACTGGGTACCAGTGAGTGGGTGATGGGCTTCCCTGGTAGGTCACATGGTAAAGAAAAAAGGGTCATTTGATAAGATAGTAGATCAGAGATTCTTCTATTTGAGGACAGCCTATTCTCAAAAAGGCTCTTAAGCAGGGCTTGTATATTGGCTAAGGCTGAGAGGCATGTGTGTGATGGGTTTAAGTTTAAGAACCTGAGAGAAGAGAAGCTTAACTGGAATTTGGTCAGTTCTATGTATCTCAGTAAATCACAGCAGATGGTGACTGCAGCCATGAAATTAAAAGACACTTGTTCCTTGGAAGAAAAGTCATGACCAACCTAGACAGCATATTAAAAAGCAGAGACATTACTTTACCAACAAAAGTCCATCTAGTCAAAGCTATGGTTTTTCCAGTAGTTGTGTATGGATGCGAGAGTTGGACTGTAAAGAAAACTGAGTGCAGAAGAATTGATGCTTTTGAACTATGGTGTTGGAGAAGATTCTTGAGAGTCCATTGCACTGCAAGGAGATCCAACTAGTCAATCCTAAAGGAATTCAGTCCTGAATATTCATGGCAAGCACTGATGCTGAAGCTCCATTATTTGGGCCACTTGATATGAAGAGTTTACTCACTGGAAAGACCCTGATGCTGGAAAAGACTGAGGGCAGGAGAAGGGGGCAACAGAGGATGAGATGGTTGGATGGCATCACCGACTCAATGGACATGAGTTTGAGCAAATTCTGGGAGATAGTGAAGGACAGGGAAACCTGTTGTGCTGCAGTCTATGGAGTTGCAAAGAGTCAGACATGACTTAGCAACTGAACAATTACAATAAGAATGATAACTTCATTTGCAAAATAAGTTTGCATTTGCAAATTAGAAGTTGCACTGTCCCACATAGTAAGATATTTTCTTTAAGGACTATTTTATTCTTAGGCATTATGACCAAGGGTCAATAACAGCATCTGACAAGATGTAGTATTTTGTACACCTCAAAGTATTTATTTCATTTGACCTTCACCAAAACCCTGTGAGGTAAGTAAGAAAATTTTTATGATATTAAACTTAATAAGTTTGTGTATTAAGCTTCACAAACTGTAGAAATGGGACCTAGTAAGAGAAGTAATATTTTCATGGTTTTACAGGCATTTAGATGAGAAAACTAGACTATAGCCTAGATCAGTGTTTCTCAAAAAAAAATTTTTTAATCAGTTCCTGTAAAAAGTTTTTATAACATTATTTTCGTAACCACCACCCCCATTAAATCTTAATACCACAGATAAGTTATACACTGATGTTTTATATATGATATATCTATTTGTGCATTATTCATAAAATATGGTTTTATACTCAACAACCAATTCTTACCTAATTGTGGGTAGTGTCATGTTGCTGAGAATGTATGGGTTAGGTTGCCAATCTCTACTGCCCCTTGTTAACCACACAGCATAAGTACCTTCATGGATGTTCACAGGGCTTATGCTGGCTTAGTTAATTTGTGCAACAAAATTCATATCCATTTTATAAATGAGAAAATTAAAATCCATAGTTTTAGTAATTTGCACAATGGCACATATCTAGTGCATGCTGAAGAAAAGACATAAACAAAAGTCCTACCAGTCAGTTATTTCAATAAAACATATTTTAAAAGACCATTCTCAGTTTCTTGTTAGTCCATCTTTAAATGAAAAATAGAAAAAGTCATCAAGACAACAATTGAATTTAAAATGTTATTCACATGAAAATAGCCTCTCAAGTAATAACAATGCCAGGTTTTGTTTTACCATTCTCTCTTGGGTTATGTGTTGTTTTTTTTTTTTTATTTTATTTTATTTTACTTTACAATTCTGTATTGGTTTTGCCATACATTGACATGAATCCACCACGGGTGTACATGCGTTCCCAAACCTGAACCCCCCTCCCACCCCCCTCCCCACAACATCTCTCTGGGTCATCCCCGTGTACCAGCCCCAAGCGTGCCATATCCTGCATCGGACATAGACTGGCAATTCGATTCTTACATGATATTATACTTGTTTCAGTGCCATTCTCCCAAATCATCTCACCCTCTCCCTCTCCCTCTGAGTCCAAAAGTCCGCTATACACATCTGTGTCTTTTTTGCTGTCCTGCATACAGGGTCATCATTGCCATCTTTCTAAATTCCATATATATGTGTTAGTGTATTGGTGTTTTTCTTTCTGGCTTACTTCACTCTGTATAATCGGCTCCAGTTTCATCCATCTCATCAGAACTGATTCAAATGTATTTTTTAACGGCTGAGTAATACTCCATTGTGTATATGTACCACAGCTTTCTTATCCATTCATCTGCTGATGGACATCTAGGTTGTTTCCATGTCCTGGCTATTATAAACAGTGCTGCGATGAACATTGGGGTACATGTGTCTCTTTCATTTCTGGTTTCCTCAGTGTGTATGCCCAGCAGTGGGATTGCTGGGTCATAAGGCAGTTCTATTTGCAGTTTTTTAAGGAATCATATATCATACATGCTTTATCTCAGATGCTGAGTACAAGATAATATAAACAATTGTCATAGTTGCCAGTACCTAAATGTCCTTAGTATATTTGGAACTATCTTATTAAGAGACTGTTGATAGGAGGTAAAAACAATCTTCCACTATAAAAGCCCCAGTGCCAGACATCTTTTTCCCGGCCTTTATTGTCCTGAAGAAGTATGCATTCGACTAATTTTTGGCCTACCTCAAACTGAATCACAAGCTACTGAAGCAAGGAATAGGCACAGCTGGCAACAGATACAGAAACATCCACTTTGTGGGTTATTGGGAGAAACTGGCAATGGCTATTACAATGGACTAGTTCTGTCTCATTGTCTCTGAGCCTAGCTGGTCTCCAATTTTCTTTCTTCCTGCTTATCTTCTCAGGCTGGTTTTTCCGCCTTCTAAATCTCCTGGCACTAACCAATATTTTAATAATAAACTTTTTCTGCTTAAATAATTCAGAATTGATATTTCATAGTTGTAACCTAGACCTCTGCTTGGTACATTGAAAGAACTCAATAATAACTCTTAAGAAATACAATCCTCTAAGGATAAATTGCATATGATGATCAAAACCTCTTGGGATTTATTTTATAGTTCAATGAAAAATAGGATATATTTTATATATAGCTTGTCAGAAATACAGTTCTGCATAAAGTATAGCATACCTGGATTTAGTCTTTGTGAATATTATCAAAGTCTTTCTTAGAATGTAAGAAGATACTAATAGGTCAAGGTTCCTAGTTTTTAAATATTTAATATAAGGTGATTCTTAATTATAACTTATACATTAATAATTTTCCCAGTAATTGAGGAAACTTTTGGAATCTAGAAATATTTTACTTTCTCTTTCATTGTTAATGTATAACAATATTTATTTACAGATTTAAGTATAACAGAATAAAAGCACCAAATAAATTATAAGAAATTAATGACATCATGACAAGTGAAGAATTGGAACTCTAATGATAGCAGGATCCAAATAGGTCACATTTAATACAAGATCTGAAATCTAATCAGATTAACAGGTCTTAAAACTAGCTTTTCATTCTTGAGTCTTCTAGGAATTGTTTAATGATGCAAGACTTATACCCTTGATTTTAATATCATATCAAATTGCTGTCCAGAGCCATATTGTTTGATTTCAGACTAATTCTCCAACTAAGATTTGCAAAGTCACTCTACTGACTATTTATGCTCAATAGAAATGTTCTACATTTTAGTTAATTCATAGATAGCGCATGATAAATTCATAAGCAATTAGAATTTGTGATTATGTTTTAAATTCATATGCAGATATACTTTATAATAAAACATGTATTCTAAAAAGTTTACATAAAAATGTACTTGTTTTAAATAAAATTACATTTTAAATGTTTAAAGAACGTTTATTATTTATCATTTTAAAAAATCAGTCCATGTATTAATATCAATATTTCATTTTTAAGACTAGTTTTTAATGACATTAAAAGTTTTAATATTTATAGCTCAGTTCAGTTCAGTCGCTTAGTGATGTCCAACTCTTTGCAACCCCATGAATTGCAGCACGCCAGGCCTCCCTGTCCATCACCAACTCCTGGAGTTCACTCAAACTCATGTCCATCAAGTCAGTGATGCCATCCAGCCATCTCATCCTCTGTCATCCCTTTCTCCTCCTGCCCCCAATCCCTCCCAGCATCAGAGTCTTTTCCAATGAGTCGACTCTTCACATGAGGTGGCCAAAGTATTGGAGTTTCAGCTTCAGCACTAGTCCTTCCAATGAACACTCAGGACTGATCTCTTTTAGAATGGACTGGTTGGATGTCCTTGCAGTTAAAGGGACTCTCAAGAGTCTTCTCCTACACCATGGTTCAAAAGCATCAATTCTTCGGTGCTCAGCTTTCTTCATAGTCCAGCTCTCACGTCCATATGTGACCATTCGAAAAACTATAGCCCTGACTAGACGGAGCTTTGTTGGCAAAATAATGTCTCTGCTTTTGAATATGCTATCTAGGCTGGTCATAACTTTCCTTCCAAGGAGTAAGAGTCTTTTAATTTCATGGCTGCAATCACCATCTGCAGTGATTTTATAGTTACAAGCAGTCAATTTAAATTATCTTTCAATGGAATAGATATCTCAATGCACATGTTATTGATATAGGAGGAATAGGAAATTAAAGGTATACTCTAATAAAGACAAATATATTCAAAAGGACTGCTACATAAATCCAAGAGAAAAAAATGACAAGTTTTACATAGCTTTGAGAAGGAAACAGGAAACAAATACTTATCTGGAAACTTTGTACACAATTTACATGTTACTTAGTTTAACCTTTAAACAACCCAAGAAAAGGAATTACTATCCCCATTTCTTAAATTTAAAAAACATACTCAGAATTTAACTAATAGGTCCATATCACATATCTAGTAGTTAGAAGAACTGATTGAGACAACTTTCGATCAGAATTGAATATAACTTAACTCCTCTGAAAACTAATTCTTATAGTGTAATAAAATCTAATTTGGCTCCAAAATCACTGCAGATGGTGACTGCAGCCATGAAATTAAAAAGACGTTTACTCCTTGGAAGAAAAGCTATGACCAACCTAGACAGCATATTAAGCAGAAACATTATTCTGCCCACAAGGTCCATCTAATCAAAGCTATGGCTTTTCCAGTAGTCATGTATGGATGTGAGAGTTGGACTATAAAGAAAGCTGAGCACCGAAGAACTGATGCTTTTGAACTGTGGTTGGAGAAGACTCTCAAGAGTCCCTTGGACTGCATGGAGATCCAATCAGTCCATCCTAAAGGAAATCAGTCCTGAGTATACATTGGAAGGACTGATACTGAAGCTGTAACTCCAATACTTTGGCCACCTGTTGCAAAGAACTGACTCACTGGAAAAGACCCTGATGCTAGGAAAGATTGAAAGCGAGAGGAAAAAGGAAAGACTGAGGATGACAGGGTTGGATAGCATCACTGACTCAATGAACATAATTTTGAGCAAGCTGTGGGTGTTGATGATGGACAAGGAAGCCTGGCATGCTGCAGTCCATGGGGTTGCAAAGAGTAGGACATGGCTGAGTGAACAAACTGAATAAAATCTAATGGGCATTCAGCCCATATTTGATGTATGAATATATAGATGAAGTAATTGAATTAAAAAATCTTGATCTCAATATATGTATCACCAATTTATCTTTAATGCTGCTCAAGTTTTTATATCTTTTTTCAATACATTCAAATCTTTCTCAAGAGTTCTCTGGATAGCTTTTGTTTCATCCTTCTCTCTCTCTTTCTGCCATTGTGAGAAGGCAACTCTGCAAACCATGGATAGAGCTCTTTATCACCAGATTTTGGTGGCATCTTGATCTTTGACTTCCTGTCTCCAGAACTGAGATAAAAAAAATTTGATTGCTTATACAACACAGTCTATAGGTGCTAAGCAGATCAATTCAGGGACTTAAATCAATGCCTTTATTTTTTTGCCCAATACTTATTTAAAGAAATATGTTTGTGTGCCTGCATGCTCAGTTGCTTCAGTCGTGTCTGGCTTTTTATGAACCTATGGATTGTAGCCCACCAAGTTTCTCTGGCCATGGGATACTCCAGGCAAGAATACTAGAGTGGGGGACCTTCCTGACCCTGGGATTGAAACTGCATCTCCTGAGTTGCATTGCAGGTGGGTTTTTTTATCCACTGAGCCACTGGGGAAGCCTCCAGAAATATATTTATTTCATATATATATATATATATATACATATACATATATACATATATTTATACACATACATCACACTGCTGTTTCTCATATTTAAGAGAATTATGTGATTCAAATAGTGTTGCCTCTCGTTGCTTCCCCACTTCTAGGTTAGGACTACTTTTGTTAACTGACACTTGTCCTGCCACTTTATAATTTTAAAAATAAAATGGTACTCTTTTCCACTCCATTTTTCCTTTTCCTTTTTTATTGCTTCTAATATTACTTTTAGTTATTGTCATTGTGGGATTTCAAGAGAATCTGTGCTCAATCTAATATTCTAACCAAAAATTACTCACATCAATGCTTTTAAAATAGAAATTATACTTGACTCAAGCTTCATTTTATGAGTACAATGAAGAGTAGGATGAATCTATTTTCTTAAGATGCAAACAAAACTTGGGATTACACAATCCAGGGAAATTGCTCTGATCTGGTCTTCAGTCATAAAGACATATGTCTTTTAAAACTACTTTTTTATTATTTGAGCAAGACGGTAAAGCGTCTGCATACAATGCAGAAGACCTGGGTTCGATCCCTGGGTCGGGAAGGTCCTCTGGAGAAGGAAATGGCAACCCACTCCAGTACTCTTGCCTGGAAAATCCCATGGATGGAGGAGCATGGTAGGCTACAGTCCATGGGGTTGCAAAGAGTTGGACACGACTGAGCAACTTCACTCACATATCAAGCATCTATTATGTACCAGACAGTAGCATAATAGTGTTTTTTTCCAATATTTTGAATGGATATATTTTGGCTTATTCTCTCCTTTTTCCTTCCTTCTCTGACCCCTTTCTCACTTTCTTCTATTTATTTTGTAAGTTACGTAAGTAATGCATGGGTACATTATGCTTAAAAATCAACAATAAAAACTTTACAGATAGGAACAAAGTCCTTTTATAGCATTCTACTCCTCTACAGTTCTACTCATACTACCACTAGCTCTACCAGCTAGACATCTGGGGGATGGTGTGATATGTCTATTGTGGGGGCTGTTAACATTATTTATAACTGTGTGTGTGTGTGTGTATATACATATACATATATAATCAAAAAGTATACTTTAGAGTTCTATCCATGCTGATGTGCACAGTTCTCCTTTATTCTTTTACTCTTTCTGTATTATTTTCCACAGTATGAAAATATGTGTTCTAAAATTCTCCATTAAATAACAAGTAACATAGAGATCACAGTCCGCTAAGTCAATCACACTAATTAGAAGAGGCAGAGAAGGATGTCCTAAAGGAAGATGGATCAACTTGGGAACTAATAATTAGTGTTTTGAAAAGCATATGGAAAGACATGAAGGAAAATCTATTATCACTTACTTCCTGAATTTTCTTTGCTTAATCTATGAGGATGGGAAAGTCGATGACTTAATTAAAGAGGGAATAAGAGGAGAGAAGAAAAGAAAGAGAAAAAAGTTCCTAATATGGTCATGTGCTTATATCTCTATATACTTATGTAATATATAAAAACATTGTGGCCCAAAGTGTTCTCTTTAGAAATAATTATAATATTCTTCAGATTTGGCATTATGGAAATTATAGATTTCAAGGATTTAATTCTCTATAATTTAGGGCTTAGCTTTCCACCCATAACCCTAATACACTTCCTCGGGAATGTTTCTTCTACATTCTCAAAACCAGAGTTAGTATACTGTTTTCTTGAACAGAAGGTACACTATGTGTGGAGAATTTGTATATTTCTTACCCAAAGAAAGTAGATTAATCCTAGACCCTACATTAGAGAGGAAGCATTATCAGGTCACAGCATAATCAATTATCTTATTTAATTGAAAATTCATTTCACTCTCACCTAACCTAAATAAGAGCTGTTATGAATTCTGAAAATGAAATGAAGAAACAATCATAAATAAGATTTTTCCATTTCTGAAAAAATCTTTAGCTACCTTATTTAGATTTTTATCTTTATTATTTCAATTCCTAAGAGTATAAGACAAAATTATAAAAACTAAGAACAGAGATTTAAAAGGAGCATCAGCAAGATTTGCATTGTTTTCATCTTTGTTATCTCTGTAGGAACAAGTATAGTTTTATAATCAGAATTTTCTTTGAAAAAACCCAAAGATTTAATGGCATTGTGCAGTGTTTTGCAAATCATTATTTTAAGTCTTAGCAAGATGGAACTTCTTTAATTTATTCAGCCCTTCTGACATGGTAATCTGAATAGTATTATCCATAATAATGGGATTTTACTTTCTTAATTTATCTTCCAAGATTTACTCTATCCTTATTCTGTCTCCAAAGCTTTTACCATGGTGATTATCTACTGCAGTAGTAAAGCCACAAGGATTCATGAAGAGAGATTTTTTTGTGTGTGATTTTAGCTGCTTATGTTTTATCAGCCTTGTTTTCTTTCTTTCTTTCCTTTTTTTTTTTTTTGGTGATTTGTGTTATAATAACCCTAATACATTACCCAGAGTCCTTTCTCCTCTAATTCTCTTTGTCAAAATGAGAATCATGATCCATGTATGTAACCTTTCCCCTTGTAGAATGATTATTTAAAGTAGAACAGGTTAAAGTAAAAACTGATTTAGTAGGAATTTACCCATCAGAACACCGGGAGTTGGTGATGGACAGGGAGGCCTGGCTGCTGCGATTCATGGGGTCACAAAGAGTCGGACACAACTGAGCGACTGAACTGAACTGAAACATAATTTTAAAAGAAAGTAGCATGCATCGAACCTGGATGCTTGGGGCTGGTGCACTGAGATGACCCAGAGGGATGGTAAGGGGAGGGAAGCGGGAGGGGGGTTCAGGATGGGGAACACGTGTTTACCTGTGGCGGATTCATGTTGATGTGTGGCAAAACCAATATTGTAAAGTAATTAACCTCCAATTAAAATAAATAAATTTATTTTAAAAAATAAAATCTAAAATAAATAAATAAATAAAAAATAAAAGAAAGTAGCATGCTATTTTTGAACAGAAGTTTTAGTGAATATCTAATATCTAACATGCTTTTATTTAATACAGTACCTGTTTCTGGGGGAAAAATTTGCTAATGTGAATTAATTGTTACTGTGATATAGCAAATTGCTTTATGAAATGGACTTCTATTAAAAATATAAACAAAACTGATTTTTAAGTAAAATAAAACATTTTATAAAGTAAAATAAAACTTTATTTTATTATATGAATATGTTGAGTTTCATCTTTATAATCTTAATATTTTCAAAAATGAACTCTTCATATTCAGAGTAATATCACATAAATAAATAAACATACTAAAAAGGAAATTATACATTTTCTTAGTATTTCTTGAAGATACTAAAATTATTTCCCTTTTATTTCATTTCCATAATTGAATGCTTTTATCTATAAATATATTAGATAAACCTATACATATATATAATAGAATATTTTAAGATCATATATATTTATGTAAGTATACACAAATAAAATTTAAATAATTAATATTTCTTTTGCTGTGAAAGGATTCAACTCCTGTTATTTTGAATTCACAGTTTATACTATTTTCATTGCAGTTTGGTACCTAGTTTTACATATTGAAAAAGAAATATTCACTTAACAAGTTTATTTAAAAACACTGTTTAGTTACACTTATATGCCCCTAGAATCTATTTGAGGTATTGGACAAAAGTCAACACAGTATACATCACTCATCTTTTTAAAGTTTCTTATCATATCCAGGGAAGATAAATATTAAACAAGTAGATGTCATAAATCTGACTGGATTAAAAGAAAAAAGTCTATATCTGATTGGGAAAATGTATATTTGAAATTAATAACAAACAAAAGTTTAAAACAAGTTGAAAACTATACATGAGGCAAAGGCCAATTTAAAAATTAATAAAAAGTAATATTAGTGTCAGTTCAAACAGATTTCAGGAAAAAAATATTAAGTAATGAATTGATTTAGCAAATATTTATTGAATACTTACAATAGGTTGTGTGTGTGTGTGTGTTCCGAATAGGAAAAGGAGTGCCTCAAAGCTGTTTCTTGTCACCCTGCTTATTTAACTTATATGCAGAGTACATCATGAGAAATGCTGGGTGTATGAAGCACAAGCTGGAATCAAGATTGCCGGGAGAAATATCAATAACCCCAGATATGTAGATGACACCACCCTTATGGCAGAAAGTGAAGAGGAACTAAAGAGCCTCTTGATGAAAGTGAAAGAGGAGAGTGAAAAAGTTGGCTTAAAGCTCAACATTCAGAAAACTAAGATCATGGCATCTGGTCCCATCACTTCATGGCAAATAGATGGGGAAACAGTGGAAACGGTGGCTCACTTTATTTTTCTGGGCTCCAAAATCACTGCAGATGGTGATTGCAGCCATGAAATTAAAAGACACTTACTCCTCAGAAGGAAAGTTATGACCAACCTAAATAGCATATTAAAAAGCAGAGACACTACTTTGCTGACAAAGGTCTGTCTAGTCAAGGCTGTGGTTTTTCCAGCAGTCATGTATAGATGTGAGAGTTGGACTATAAAGAAAGCAGAGTGCCGAAGAATTGATGCTTTTGAACTGTGGTGTTGGAGAAGACTCTTGAGTGTCCCTTGGACTGCAAGGAGACCCAACCAGTGCATCCTAAAGGAGATCAGTCTGGGTGTTCATTGGAAGGACTGATGCTGAAGCTGAAACTCCAATACTTTGGCCATCTGATGTGGAGAACTGACTCATTTGAAAAGACCCTGATGCTGGGAAAGATTGAGGGCAGGAGGAGAAGGGGACGACAGAGGATGAAATGGTTGGATGGCATCACCGACACAATGTACATGGATTTGGGTGGACTCTGGGTGTTGGTGATGGACAGGGAGGCCAGGCTTGTTGCAGTTCATGGGATCACAATGACTCAGACACGACTGAGAGACTGAACTGGAACTGTGTGTGTGTGCGCTCTCAGTTGCTCATTTGTGCCCAACAATGGGTAGGCAATTGTACAAAACAGGCATAAAATAACAAAAAAAAAATCATAATTTACATGTATGGTGGGCCTCCCTGGTGAAGAGTCTGCCTGCAGTGCGAGAGACCTAGGTTCAGTCCCAGTTAGGAAGATCCCCTGGAGAAGGAAATGTCAATCCACTCCAGTATTCTTTTTTCTTTTTAAGTATTTTTATTTTATTATATATTTGCTATTATATTTTTTTCACTTTACAATATTGTATTGGTTTTGCCATACATCAACATGAATCTGCCATGGGTGTACACATGTTCTCAATCCAGTATTCTTGCCTGGAAAATCCCATGGAAAGAGGAGCCTGGCAGACTGCAGTCTATGGGGTTGCAGAGTCAGACGTGACCTAGCGACTTCAATCACATTTCTGGTGTGGTAAATGACAGAAATACATGCCAGGGAAGGAGGATGGGGATAGGAAATTCAAAGTTTCTAGTAGATTTAAATGTTAAATATCTTAACTAAGAAAGCCTCATGAAAGGTGATACTTATGAGAAGATATGAAGGAAGAGAGTTGAATTTTGTTTGTGTCTCAAGGCAGAGCATTCTAGGCAGAAGAAACACCAATTAATTTTGATACTTTAACCATATTACTTGCAAAATACCTCTCAATTGATGGTGACACATTTCACATTCCAAGTTTTTTGCATTGAATCCAAGAGCTAATTTATAATCCTACCTTGATTGCTGTTATTAATAAAGGGCCTGTTTTAAATATAATGAGCACATGACCTGATTGCTTGAATGCCCACTCATCTCCAGAATCTTCACTACAACTCAGTTTCATTTCTTCCCTAAATTTTAAAGAAAAGTTGTCTTTTCCTATGACAGTGCATTTCTTACTAAAATAAAATTGATGTTTGCCTCTGGCATCACAATTTACTATTCACAAGTTGCTACCAACCTCTGGGAAATATTGATGCTGTTCCAATAGTGTTCTAACTAGAGCAGCTCTGGGGATAGTTTGAGATTTTTTTTTTCTCCTTTTTGGAGAAGGAAATGGCAACCGACTCCATTATTCTTGCCTGGAAAATCTCGTAGACAGAGGAGCCTGCCGGGTTACAGTACATGGGGTCGCTAAGAGTCGGACATGATTTAACGACAGCAGCATGGATGTATGGGATTTTGTAAATCTGAACAATGAGTGAATGTTTTTGGCATCTTCTGACTCAAACATTTGATGAATTTGCTTTTATGAACTTCGTTTGACTTTCTACTCTGGAAATAACTATAGCCCCTAGCATATTGAGGTGTTTGTAATGACACAATATTTTCCATTGGGCTAATATATCACTGAATGGCAATCAGAAGTAAAATCTCCTTATAATATGCAGTATTATTATACTTCTTTGCTTAAAATATTTTTCTTATAGCTAATGGGCATAGATGCAGTAGTTACAGTATAAAATATTACAGTAGAAATCTTAAGATGTGTAAGGAGAATCTTCAGTTCAGTTCAGTCGCTCAGTCATTTCTGACTCCTTGCTCTCCCATGGAATGTAGTATGCCAGGGTTCCCTGTCCATCACCAACTCCCAGAGTTTAATCAAACTCATGTCCATTGAGTCAGTGATGCCATCCAGCCATCTTATCCACTGTTGTCCCCTTTCCCTCCCACTTTCAATCTTTCTAAGCATCAGGGTCTTTTCAAATGAGTCAGTTCTTCCCATCAGATGGCCAAAGTATTGGAGCTTCAGTTTCAGCATCAGTCCCTCCAATGAATATTCAGGACTGATTTCCTCTGTGATGGACTCATTGGATCTCCTTGCTGTCCAAGGGACTCAAGAGTCTTCTTCAACAGCACTGTTCAAAAGCATTCATTATTTGGTGCTCAGCTTTCTTTATAGTCCAACTCTCACATCCATACATGACTATGGCAAAAAACCAAAGCTTTGACTACACAGACCTTTGTTGGCAAAGTAATGTTTCTGCTTTTTAATATGCTGTCCAGGTTGGTCATAACTTTTCTTCCAAGGAGCAAGTGTCTTTTAATTTCATGGCTGCAATCACCATCTGCAGTAATTTTGCAGCCCCAAAATATAAAATCGGTCACTGTTTACATTTTTCCCCCATCTATTTGTCATGAAGTGATGGGACCGGATGCCATGATCTTAGTTATCTGAATGTTGAGCTTTAAGCCAACTTTTTCACTGTCTTCTTTCACTTTCATCAAGAGGCTCTTTAGTTCTTCACTTTCTGCCATAAGGGTGGTATCATCTGCATATCTGGGTTATTGATATTTCTCCTGGCAATCTTGATTCCAACTTGGGCTTCATCCAGAAGAGCATTTCTCATGATGTACTCTGCATATACATTAAATAAGCAGGGTGACAATATACAGCCTTGACATACTCCTTTTCCTATTTGGAACCAGTCTGTTGTTCCATGTCCAGTTCTAACTATTGCTTCCTGACCTGCATACAGATTTCTCAAGAGGCAGGTCAGGTGGTCTGGTATTCCCATCTCTTTCAGAATTTTCCACAGTTTATTGTGATCCACACAGTCAAAGTCTTTAGCATAGTCAATAAAGCAGAAGTAGATGTTTTCTTGGAACTTTCTCACTTTTTTTGATGATCCAACAGATGTTGGCAATTTCATTTTTGGTTCCTCTGCCTTTTCTAAATCCAGCTTGAACATCTGGAAGTTCACAGTTCACGTACTGTTGAAGCCTGGCTTGGAGAATTTGAGCATTACTTTGCTAGTGTGTGAGATGAGTGCAATTGTGCGGTAGTTTGAGCATTCTTTTGCATCGCCTTTCTTTGGGATTAGAATGAATACTGATCTTTTCCAGTCCTGTGGTCACTGCTGAGTTTTCCAAATTTGTTGGCATATTGAGTGCAGCACTTTCACAGCATCATCTTTTAGGATTTGAAATAGCTCAATTGGAATTCCATCACCTCCACTAACTTTGTTCATATTGATGCTTCCTAAGGCCAGCTTTGACTTCCTAATCCTGTATGTCTGGCTCTAGGTGAGTGATCACACCATCGTGGCTATCTGGGTCCTGAAGATCTTTTTGTATAGTTATTCTGTGTATTCTTGCCACTTCTTCTTAATATCTTCTGCCTCTGTTAGGTCCATACCATCTCTGTCCTTGATTGTGCCCATCTTTGCATGAAATGTTCCCTTTGTATCTCTAATATTCTTGAAGAGATCTTCTTGTTTTCCTCTATTTCTTTGCATTGATCACTGAGCAAGGCTTCCTTATCTCTCCTTGCTATTCTTTATCTCTGCATTCAAATGGGTATATCTTTCCTTTTCTCCTTTGCTTTTTGCTTCTCTTTTCACTGCTATTTGTAAGGCCTCCTCAGCACTGGTATAGGCTGCCCATGACATAAACTTTATGTATAATGTGTATTAATCCAAAGTTTCTGATATGGAAAACTTTCTTTAAGATACTGAAATATGATAGAAATCAGAAGTCATTTTATTTATGCAAGTTCTTTGCATGATACCATTTGTTGATGAATATTCTTGCTTTATACAGGATATTCATTCTGTGTAGGTAAATATTATCCATATCTTTTAGATTTTATCTCTCTTGATCCATATTGTGGCTGAGTTTTTTTGATGTGAGAGTCAAGTTTAAATTTCCTAATAAAAAGTCAATTTTATCATTTATGAATAAATGATCCCTTCTTCTATGTAATGTATTGAATTTACCTGGGAGTAAAATATTAAGTAGATAGATTTGGTATTTACTGTTTACTGCCATTCAAAGCAAATAAATATTTTTAAATTACATGTACTTACCTTTTTCCTCCACCTTTTTAGTAGTTAGTCTTCAGTCACATAGCATAATGCCATAAAAAGATCTCTGATATTATTTATGAATTGATATACTTTGGAGTACAGTGGGGATCATTATTTGGCAAAATTAACTGGGGATTAATTTATTTGGATATCCTTTGTCTGGATCCTCTTCTGCAATGCCAATATACTAATCTGTAATTTCACTAACAAGTAAGACTATAAAGAGTGCCCAATATTGAGGTTAAAGTGATGTGAACTTGAGTTATAGCTCTCCTAACAACTCTGTCCTTTATCATGTCACTTCTTTGAATTTCAAATATACCATCTCCAAAATGAGGGGATTGAAATAGATAAGCTGCACAGACTTGTCTTATTCTTAAGTTTAATGCTTGTAAGTTGCAGCTATAGTGCCTGATAGAAATTACTCAGACAACTTAGCTCTGTGTACTCTGATGAATAGCCACCTCAAAACGTGAATACAGATTAGATTATAGTAGACTGGAAGGAAATATAAGCATGCGTATCCCTTGCAACCTTGGAAATAGCTCAATGTAGATCCCCTAGATAAACAAAATGGTGGACATTGCCTCACTTTTATTTGTTCTCATTCAGTATGGAACTTCTATATTTACCTGACCATATTGTCTATACCTATAGAAACCTTACATGCACAAAGATAAAAACAACTTCACATATTTGAAACAACACTATTTTCTGTCTTATTCAAAAGAAAATCCATAGTCCATCATTTCAATTTTTCACTTGTCAGTAACATAATTTACCACACCTGTTTCTCTTATTATATTCTACATCCAGCAAAACTCCCAAACTAGATAAATCCATCTATTATGTTTTCCATCTATTATAGTCAGAACCAAAATAACTGCGTTGCATTGGAAAAGGTCATAAAAAGCGCAGATTGGCCCCACTTTAGATTTATGATTACCAAGCACAAATGCAATATCAACATGACCCAACAATTCTTCTTTATTTCGCTGGTCTGTTTGCTCTATCACAGTCCACAAGTATTTCAGACACTTACTTCTTTAAAAATCCCAATTTCTCAAATTCTCTGCTTTATTTCAATAGATTTTCTTTTCCTATCGGAAGTCCATATTGGTGACTGGAATTCTACTTTCCTCTTTTTCCACTAACCTCTACAGGATTGATTATTTAGACTTCCTTATATATTCCACTTCTCTCTCAATTTGACCCCTTCCTTGTAAAGGAATTCCACTTTCCTCTTCTTACCCTGACCTCTACAGAACTGATTATTGTGACTTCCTTACATATTCCAATTCTCTTTGGCCCCTTCCTTGTAAAATAGGAAAAAAAAAAAAAAAAAGCATTTCCTTCAATCACTGCCCTGTTTCTCCTTCCATTCATAGCTAAACCTCAAGAAACATTGTTTTTCCTGGCTATTATCTCACCTCTCTCAGGTAAGAGACCAAACTCTGAACCTGCTTCATCTGTAAAATGGTTTCTTTCTAGAATTAGTGAATTGTTTTTTTCAATTGCTAATTTGCTGCTCTTTCCTTCTATAAAGACTGAGATTTGGCAGTCTCCCGCCCCCCCGCCCCCCTCCCCCCGCCCCCACTGTTTCTCTGGTTACATTCTTCATGGCTTAATACCAGACTCTCTACTCTTGATATATTAAATTATTTTAAGCAATCTCATTCTTGATTGGTTTCAAATTCATTTGTTATGACTATGGTAAGCAAAATCTAGGCTTCCCAGGTGGCTCAGTGGTAAAGGACCTGCCTGCCAATTCTGGCGATGCAGGACTTGAGTTTGACTCCTGATCACTTGGAGAAGGAAATGTCAACGCACTCCAGTATTCTCGCCTGGGAAATCCCATGGACAGAGAAGCCTGGTAGGCTCCAGTCCCTGGGGTTGCAAAGAGTCTGTCGTGTCTGAGCACACACACAAATAACATCTATTCTCTATTTTACTTTTATATTATCTTCATGTGGATGTTTCAAAGCATATTGATATCATTTTTCCCAAATATAAGTCATGAATTTCTCCAATAAATCTGATAATATTCCAGGATCATCAGCTCTTGGATGGCTCAGACATTTATTCAAAGATGCACATGCCAGAAAGCTATGAGTTATTCAACCTCTTTCTAACTTAATTCATGGAACGCAGTATTACAACTTTAGTATCTTTGTTTCTCTAAAATTTACCTATTTTAATCCATACACATATCTGCACTGCAGAACAACACTGTCATCATCTCTCATCTGGACTGCCTCAATAGCCTTGCAATAACAGTCGTTCAATCCATTTTGTTAGTAAATTTTCTAAAACTAAAACATTATTATGCCATCTCATGTTTAAATACTTCAGTGGTTTCTCATGCCATTTAGAGTAAAGAAATTAAAGTAGGACACACATGCACACACACACTTTATTTTCTGATTATTTGAGAAATTTTAGTACTAACCATCTTAGTCTTTTTCTCACCTTCTTTTTTTTCTAGTCCATCTGCTTTTCCCATTTTTCCCTTAATTATCTCCAGTCTAGAAATTCTAAATTAACTCTTTCATTCCCTAATTAAACAGACAATGAGATATAGTAAATAAGTAAAAAAAAAAAAAAAAAAAAAAAAAACAGTGGAGACAAAGACTAAAAGAGTATTGCTACAGTGATAAGGCTTACAAATATACTATTATAGTAGTATATTTGTACAGATATGCCAGATAAAGCTATAAATTTCCCTCACTATTATTTAACTGATAAATTTCTCCCTGTTATCTCTTTGGGCAATTTATAGTATTATTTACAAAAGCTTTGAAGGCTTCTGTTAGTGTGAGACTTATATATAGTACATGATATAAATCAAAAAGAAATATATTCTTTTGTAGACATTATAACAGATTGAGTATCTCAACAAGTTAGTTACTGCTTACCTATAGGTATTCCTCAATCACTGATGACCTCTGAGAAACAGCTTATTGATTCAATATCCATTCATTCAAAAAAGGCTTTTTCACTATTACTCATTCAAAACCAACTGGAAAAAATCCATTTTTAAGATAAGCCTGTTGTCAGTTAATTAAAGAGTGTGGCAAAACTGGCAACTTATTAACCTGTAGAGGAAAGAATAATCTCTCATCCAACAGAAGGAAAGTACTTCAGAAATGCTTACAAAATGATTTTTCTATTAACCTGCTTCTTTTAAAACATGTTTTTAAAAGTAAGATATAAACCTTAAAAGAATTGTCTCATACTTTGTTTCTCTTGTAGCTTTAAGAGCAGTTTACTTTAAAGTTTTTATTCCCAGTATGAATAGGGACATTCTTGGTATTGCCTTTCTTTGGGATTGTAATGAAAACTGATCTTTTCCAGTCCTGTGGTCACTGCTGAGTTTTCCAAATTTGCTGACATATTGAATGCAGCACTTTAACAGTGCCATCTTTTAGGATTTTAAATAGCTCATTTGGAATTTTGGAGAAGGCAATGGCAACCCACTCCAGTACTCTTGCCTGGAAAAGCTCATGGGCGGAGGAGCCTGGTGGGCTGCATTCCATGGGGTTGCGAAGAGTCGGACACAACTGAGCGACTTCACTTTCACTTTCATGCATTGGAGAAGGAAATGGCAAACCACTCCAGTGTTCTTGCCTGGTGGGCTGCCGTCTGTGGGGTCACACAGAGTTGGACACGACTGAAGCGACTTAGCAGCAGCAGCAGCATTTGGAATTTTGTCACCTCCACAAGCTTTGCACATAGTAATGATTCTTAAAGCCACCAAGACCACACAGAATGTTCCAGCTAATGTACAGTTTTGCTCATTTCACATGCCAGAAGGTTATGTTAAAAATTCTTTGAGCTAGGCTTTAGTATACATGAACCAAGAAATTATAGATGTACAAGCTGGGTTTTAAAGAGGCAGAGGAACCAGTGATCAAATTGCCAATATTTGCTGGATCATGGAGAAAGCAAAGGAGTTCCAGAAAAACATCTACTTCTGCTTCATTGACTAGGCTAAAATCTTTGATTGTGTGGATCACAACAAACTGTGGAAAATTCTTAAAGCAATGGGAGTACAGACCACCTTATCTGTCTCCTGACAAACCTGTATGTGAGTCCAACAGCAACAGTTAGAACTGGTCATGGAACATTTACTGGTTCAAACCTAGGAAAGGAATATGAAAAATCAGTATATTGTCAGCATGCTTATTTAACTTCTTTTCAGAGTACATCATGCAAAATGTCAGGTTGGATGAATCAAAAGCTGAAATCAAGAGCTGGGAGAATACCAACAACCTCAGATATGCAGATGATACCACTCTAATAGCAGCAAGTGAAGAGGAACTAAAGAGCCTCTTGATGAAGGTGAAAGAGAAGAGTGAAAAAGTGGACTTGAAACTCAATATTCAAAAGACTAAGATCATAGCATCTGGTCCCATCACTTCATGGGAAATAGTTGGGGAAACAATAGAAACAGTGACATTTTATTTTCTTGGGCTCCAAAATCACTATGAGTGGTAACTGCAGTCATGAAATTAAAAGACCCTCGCTTCTTGAAAGGAAAGTTACGACAAACCTAGACAGCATATTAAAAAACAGAGACATCACTTTGCTGACCAAGGTCTGTACAATCAAAGCTATGATTTTTCTGGTAGTGGTGTACAGATGTGATATGGACTACAAAGAAGGATGATGTGAGTTGACCATAAAGAAGGATGAGTGCCAAAGAATTGATGCTTTTGGATTGTGGTGCTGGAGAAGACTCTTGAGAATTCCTTTGCTAATAAGAAGATCAAATCAGTCAATCTTAAAGAAATCAACCCTGAATATTCATTGGAAGGACGGTTGCCAAGCTGAAGCTGCAATGATTTGGCCACCTGATATGAAAAGCAAGTTCATTGGAAAAGACACTGGTGCTGGGAAAGATCGAAAGCAAAAGGAGAAGAGAGTGATGGAGGATGAGGTGGTTAGATAGCGTTATGGAGTCAATGGACATGAAACTGAGCAAACTCTGGGAGATAGTGGAGGACAGAGAAGCCTGGCATGAACAGTCCATGGGGTCACAAAGAGTCAGACATGACTTAGCAACTGAACAAAAACAAGATGTAAAAAGATACTAACTCGCCAAAAGCATGAGGGGCAGGGGGTGCAAAAAAGCCCACCAAACCAAAACATGATTAAAAGGAGAGGAAAAGGAAATCCTAAGAGATGTAATTCTTTCAGTTCAGTTCATTTGCTCAGTCTGTCTAACTCTTTGTGACCCCATGCATTGCAGCATTCCAGGCTTCCCTGTCCATCACCCCAGAGCTTGCTCAAACTCATGACCATCAAGGCGGTAACACCATCAAACCATTTCATCCTCTGTCATCCTCTTCTCCTCCTGCCTTCAATCTTTCCCAACATCAGGTTCTTTTCCAAGGAATCAGCAATCTTCACATCAGGTGGTCGAAGTATTAGAGCTTTCGCTTCAGCATCAGTCCTTCCAATGAACATTCAAGACATTCAGGACTGATTTCCTTTAGGACTGACTGGTTTGATGTCCATGCAGTCCAAGGGACTCTCAAGTGTCTTCTCCAACACCACAGTTCAAAAACATCAGTTCTTCAGTGTTCAGCTTTCTTTAAGGTTCAACTCTCACATCCAAACATGACTGCTGGAAAAACCATAGGTAATTCTTTACTTTTCCTTTTAATATTTCTTCAGAAAATCTACTAAGACACATGGTGTACAACAATTCAATGCAAAAATGAAAATTAAAGAAACTCAACTAAGAAATAATCAGATCTATCTCCAAACCATCAGAGAAATATTTATTTAAATCATTCCACCTGGAAAAGACACTTCATATTTTTAGTAACTCATTTCTTTCCCCGTATAGTCTACTACAGAGTATTGAGTAGAGTTCCCTGTGTATGCAGTAGTTTCTTATTGATTATCTATTTAATATACAGTAGTGTGTTTACATCACTAAGTCTGGGAATTCTCAAACAGTTCAATGGTTAGGCCTCTGTGGTTCTACTTCAAGGGGAACAGGTTCGATCTCTGGCCAGAGGACTAAGATCATCTATGCCATGTTCTTCAGCTAAAAAAAAGAAAAAAAAAAAAAGAAAAAGAATTTAAAAACTCAATTCTAGCTAGTTTTGCCAGCTAAAAGTTTCCTTTTGTATCCTAAATAGCCCAGGATGCAAGGGAAGACTCAGTATACAAGACAACCATCCCACAATTTCTGATTGTGAAAGAATTGAATTTTGCAAAGCCTTAAGATAGGTTTCCCAGGTGGAACAAGTGATAAAGAATCTGTCTGCCAATGCAAGAGGTGCAAGAGTTGTGAGTTCAGTCCCTGGGTTGGGAAGATCCCCTGGAGGAGGAAATGTCACCCCACTCCAGTATTCTTGCCCAGAATATTTTATAGGCAGAGGAGCCTGATAGGCTACTCCCCATGGGGCAACAAAGAATTGGACATGGTTGAGAAAGTGAGCAAGATGACTTCTCAGGTTAGTAGGGGGCAGTAAAGCAGAGGTATTAGGAGGTAAGCTGAGGGGTTTGGAAGAGGTTGCCATGGTAACTCAACATTCCATCTAGAACTCTCTTTGATGTGATGGGAGGAATAGTGTATTAGTTTCCTATGGCTGCTCTAACATATAATAACATGCTTGGTGGCTTAAAGCAGCACACAGACATTCTCTCACAGAATTGTCAAATAAGTTTCACTGGCAGAGATCCAGGTGTCAGCAGGGCTGTGTGCTCCCTGAATCCTCTAGGGGAGAATCTGGTCCTGGCCTCTTCTAGCTTCTGGCAGCTACCATCTTGGCTGGTGGCTGAGTTGTTTCAATCTCCACCTCTGTGATCATATGATGTTCTCTTTGGTCTGCCTGTATCTCCCTTGGCTTCTCTCATAAAGACACTGGGATTATATTTGTTTTTGTTGTTGTTGTTTAGTCACTAAGTCAGGCCTCACTCTTTGCAGCCCTGAGGACTATAGCCTGCCAGGCTCCTCTCTCTCATAAAGACCCTGGGATTACATTTGTTTTTGTTGTTGTTGTTTAGTCACTAAGTCAGGCCTCACTCTTTGCAGCCCTGAGGACTATAGCCTGCCAGGCTCCTCTCTCTATGGGATTTCCCAGGCAAGAATACTGGAGTGGGTTGCCATTTCCTTCTCCAGGGTGTCTTCCTGACTGAAGGACTGAACCCTAAGCTCCTGCATTGGCAGGCAGATACTTCACTGCTGAGCCACCAGGGAAGCCCATGCTGCTGCTGCTAAGTCGCTTCAGTCGTGTCCAACTCTGTGCGACCCCATAGACGAGAGCCCACCAGGCTCCGCCATCCCTGGGATTCTCCAGGCAAGAACACTTGAGTGGGTTGCCATTTCTTTCTCCAATGCATGAAAGTGAAAATTGAAAGTGAAGTCGCTCAGTTGTGTTTGACTCTTTGCGGACCCCATGGACTGCAGCCTACCAGGCTCCTTCATCCATGGGATTTTCCAGGCAAGAGTACTGGAGTGGGGTGCCATTGCCTTCTCCAAGGGAAGCCCATAGACCACCTTTATAATCTAGGGTAATCACACCATCTGGAGGTCCTTAGTATAATTACATCTGCAAAGACATTTGTTCCAGATATAATATTTAGCATCTCCAAACCTTTGGACCCAATCTCTTTTGAGATGTTATTTAAATTATCTTAGATGGAAATTAGGTAAGAGGCTGAAAAGATAAAGTTTTCAAGAGTGACCTCTGAGCTAAAGAATATTTATACGGAATACAGAATATTTATACAAAATACAGAATATGTTTAGAATATAAAAAGTCACTTTTACAGGGAATTTGAGAATAAAATATGAAATGCTGCTTTGATCTCTGTTTTGCTAATAAAAAAAGAAAAATTTTGCCACTAGAAAATAGAAGATGATGGGATTAACAGTATTTCACTCTCACATTCTCTTAAAATTACAGTTGTGATGGACATTCATTTTTAAAAAGTCAGCTGGCCTTATTAGAAATTTTTTGAGGTATGCAGGGCAAAAAAAAAAAAAAAAAATCCATTTTGCAAATGGAAACACCAAGACTCAGAAAACAAAACATGATGTACTCAAACTAATTGGTAAAATATTACCAAGTCTCTTAACTCAAAGTTCAGTGTAACCCTCTAGCATGTACATTATATCTCAGATTTTTTTGCCTTCTCACACATCTCTGGGTCTCTCAGGAATAAAGTGTCACAAATAATGCATCTAAAGTCTAGGCTGCGATCCAGTGATTTCGAGACATAAAACTAATGTTGCTTTTCAGCATCTGTAAGATCCAGAGTTAGAAGTGATCAAAGCTTTCAGAAATGATGAGACTGACTCTGCTTCCTTGCAGTTCAGAAAGTCAGGCTCTTCTAAGAACAGAGAAAGAAAATCAGCATCTATGGGGGAGGATGGAGTTTGGCAGTGGATCTTCTGGCCTACTCAAGTAAGAAAGCTTGTCACTCTTTACATGCTCTGGATCCTTTCAGGGAAGCATAAACGTGTACCTTCTAAAATACTCTGCTTTCTGAAAAGGAAGGATGATTTCAGAGATGAGAGTTCTGAATTTTCTTTCTCATTTGAGTAAAATACTACCCCCAAATACATCATCTTTTAAAGAAATGTATTTTTTTTTTCAGATTTTATTTTATTTTTTTACTTTACAACATTGTATGTATAATATTTATTTTTAATTAGAGCATAATTGCTTTACAATATTGTGTTGGTTCTGCCATGCAACAGCATGAATCAGCCATAGGTATACATATGTCTGGGCTTCACTGGTGGCTCAGCAGCAAGGACTCCATCTATAATTCAGGAGCCACAGGAGAGGCTCCCTGGAGGAAAGCATAGCAATCTACTCCAGTATTCTTGCCTGCAGAATCCTACAGACAGAGGAGCCTGGCAGGCTACAGTCCAAAGGGTCCCACAGAGTTGGACATGACTGAAGTGACTTAGCATGCAGGCATGCATATATATGTCTCCTCCCTCTTGAACCTCCCTCCCACCTCCCACCCCACCCCACCCTTCTAGGTTGTCACAGAGCTCCCTGTGTCATATAGCAAATTCCCACTGGCTATCTATTTTACATATGATAATGTGTGTGTTTCCATGCTACGCTCTCAATTTGCCTGCCCTACCCTCTCCTTCACACACTGTGTTTAAAGGCATATGAAAGACATAAGAAGTATGCCCTTCTATATGTGCAAAATGCCATTTTTTCTTAATACATTCAGACTCTTGCTTTGAGCATTTTGTTCTTTTAAGCAACTTAGATATGAAAAGCACAATAATATAGTAGATACGGTTGCTAATGTATTATCCTTCCATCACTTTTTACAACTGATTAACAAGAGAAAAGTAAAAGGTTAATTTTCTAATTACATACTCCCCAGAGGTAAATTATGCATGTTATCACATTCATTGACACACCATAATGGGCACTTTAATGAAAAAGTGATTTTCTCTGAAGCTATGAACAATCAACAGTGTATTTTTAGGAATCAAGTAGGCAGCAGGCAAACCAGTGAAAAGACTTGCCTCTACCAAAAATGTATTTAGAAGCAGCTTTTGCCTTCCAAGCAAGCTGTGCTGTTCCAATTCAATCCGTTTAACCAAGCTGAATGTGACTTAAGACGAGGCTGTTGCGTCTAACCTGGGTTTGACTCCCGGCTCCTTAGTACTAGCCGCATGACTTAAGAACATTCTTACATTATCTAGGCATTGATTTCTTCAGTGATCCATGGAAATAATCTGATGATGTAATTCAGTGTACAAAAGAAGTGATATAGGTATAGCAACTAATGCAGAGTCTGTCACATATCAGACTCTCAGTACAGTCTGAGTCATGAGAGAAATTGAGATTAGGGATGGAATATATGGGTTAAAAATATCCATACTTAAAAATATCTATATAAACAACATTTTCTGAGAGCATGCTTTCATTTGGTTTATCTTTTCTGAGGAAAAGCGTCTAAGTCTTGGAGATAGAGATATAAAGTTTCCTGTGATATCTTTGAGCTCAGAGCATTTCTATGAAAAACAGAAGAATTAGGGATGAGAAAACATTTTCACCTTTAGTCCAGTTAGTATATTAACCTCAGGGAGGCTCCTAAGTCTCATCCACATTTGGATCTTTCACCTAAACTTGCTAGAGGCCAGTCATACCTGAAAGAATATAAATGGGGATAATTTGAGCAAGGGAGTTGTAGAGCTGCTCAAGAAGTTCGGTGAAAAATAAGAAAATTCAAGACCAAAGGAGATGTGCCAGTGATTTAAATCAGATTTACATCCCTATTTCTAGGACAAAAGGCTCAAAGTAGCAGATCATATTGTAAATATTGTAGCAGCTTCCATCTATGATCATCAGTAACATTAAAATGTATTTTGTGAGCTTTTAATCTAGCATTATCAGCGAACAGCAAAATACAGAGATAAGAGGTGCTTGTTCATTTTAAGAGAAAATTTTTTTTTTTTCCTGTTTCATGGCAAACTTGTTACCCTATACTTCCTTGCATTTTTAGATAAATAAGCTTACCTTTATCAGAGATAATATAAGGTAATGAAAAGAGCATTGAACTGAGAGGAGAACCTGGGCTCAAACTTACTTTCTCTGTAACTTTCGACAAATCTCTGAGTTTTGCTACTTGTTAAATGGAAATAATGGCAGCCCTCTTGAAGGGCTGTCAAGACAATTAAATGCCAGCACAAAGTACTTGGCTTAATGCCTAAACAACCTGAGTCACTAAATAGGTTTTTGAGTAAATGAACAAAGCAATTGTTTTAATCATCTCTGCACTCTTTTTGGTGACAGAGAACTTCCTACCCTAGAGTTATGGGGAGGGCCAAACACACAGCAGTTGACTAGATAAATACAAATCCACAGCAGCTTATTAGTCACAAATACAGCCTGGAAAAAAGAGGACACAGCGAAACACACTTGGAGGGTACTTAGGAACAGAGTGGACATTCAGGTCCTGTGGGAATCAGGCTTTGGCATAGTAAGAGAGTAAAGTATCCTTGGTTCTTGGAGAGGCTACAATGGTTTGTCTGATTCATTCTGCAGGTTGTAAGGGAGCTGAGAATTGATTTTCAGGGATGAGCAGGAAGTGTAACTGATCCATTTGATAATAAGGGTTATTTAGCTGGGATATTTTATCCATGGGAACAGAATGAAAAGGAGATCTTAAAGTTAGTCAATTGCAGATCCTCCCAATTTCCCCAGATGTCAAAGTCACACATAATATTGGGTCTCAACTGTAGTTCTAACAGCAGAATAGTAAAGCTTAATCTTCCGGTGATCATCTTTATCCCACATTTTCCTCCAAAAAAAAGAGCAAGATATTTATATTTTTCAGAATGACTAACAATCCCATAGTCTGATGATCAATTTATGTGGAAAAGAAGGAGGAAGAGTAAAAAGAGTGGAGGAGGAGGATAATTATTTAAGCCAGAAACTTCTTGCAAGCAATCTAGGAAGTTGTACCAAGTGGTGATGCTGCCTCAAACAATTTGGATCTTGAATTAATGTTACAAGTTTTGGTAGTAAAAGGTGAGGAAAAGAGAATAAATAGTAATGTTGACACAAATTAATTATATGCTGGTTAAAATGAATTTTTTTAAATTCTAATTCTTAAAGAAAAGTAATAAATTTCTTTTTCAAGGAACAGCTAAGAATAATAGAGCAATGAAACATGATTTGCTGATGTCCAACCAAGTTCACTTTATGTTTATATTATAGATAGAAGCTGCCACCTGTCCCTTATAACTGACAGTAACTTCATTATTGTTTACTTCAACTCTGCGATTGAAAATGTCACCAAAATCTTACTTTTCCTAGTTCAGCTTCCTATAGTATCTCTAAACTTATCCTCTGCCTAATATTTTGCTTATTATGTATGAACTTTTGAGATCTTAAGTAGACTTTGTTAAACTGATATGAAGAAAAAAGTGTCTTAAAATCTACATTTAAGAAAATTCTTCTAAGAGCTAGGAACTTGAAAGAGAAATGCTATTTCATTCTTCTGAATTCCAAATGGCTTGACTTGGAAAGATCAGGAGTCAGAACCTAAAGAAAGGCAAAATTAAATTTATCAACTAAACAGAAAGAGAATGAGAAAACAAGGCTAAACATTATAAAGTTAATTCGAACTCAAAGGGACTATAGTGAGAAGTAGTAGAATGTGACTAGATTGGAAACTGTCTGGAGTCCTGAGAATGAACCCTGTGCCCATTAATATTCACAAACTTTACCCTAGACTTGAGGCTAATTTAACTGAAGTTCATATGCGATGAGGAGTTTATGCATCTGAAGAGTGAAGAGATGCTTGACCATGGACATCACTAGAGGACAACATTGGACAATGAGAAAGGCCTTCTGCTTTACGATCGAACAGAGGCCGGGATGACCAAGGAACAGCAGGCAGTGCAGGCTGTCCCCTCTGAATAACAGGGCAGCATAAGCCTCAGCTCCTGTTCTATGGAGAGGGAGAAGGAGAAGGAGAACATTAAATTGACTCAGTTCAAATCAAGAGACAAACCTTAAAACTCAGGAATGACATGTGTGTGCACACTAAGTCACTTCAGACGTGTCTGACTCTATGACCCTATGGACTGGAGCTCACCAGGCTCCTCTGTACATGGGATTCTTCAGGCAAAAATAGTGGAGTGAGTTGCCATGCCCTCCTGCAAGGAATCTTCCCAACTCAGGGATCAAACTCACATTTCCTATGTCTCCTGCATTGACAGATGGGTTCTTTACTCCTAATGCCACCTTGGAAGCCCCCAGGAATGACACAAATGACATCAGATTTGCACAATTAAGCTTCTTTTACTGAATGAAACAACAATTTAATTTTACTAACTTATTTAAAAATTATTTTTAATTTAATATTTATTTTACATTGAATTATCATTGATTTATAACACTGTGTTAGTTTCAGGTGTACAGCAAAGTGATTCAGTTATACATATATCCATTTCTTTCAGATTCTTTTCCCATATAGATCATACAGAATGTTGGGTAAAGTTCCCTGTACTAGACAGTAGGTTCTTGATTATCTATTTTATATATGGTATTAACCCCAAACTTTTTTGTACTTCTTATTGATGACTATCAATTGGAATTCCTGTACAGAGATAATGCCATTTAAAACTAATGTATTTTATCTTAACTTTTTTTAAAGAACAAACCAAAAAGATACCCCACTCCTGAAATATTTTCCCTTAAATATGTCTACATAATATGTATTTGATGCTTTCTCCCTAAGTAGTCCATCACTGTCTGAATAAACAAGTTAGAAGCAAAATATGAAAATGCAAATTTCAAACTGGTAAGAGGTATTTATGAATCTAAAGATATAAGGACAAATACTGTTCCTTTAAGAAAGGAGTTAGCATATAATATAGTATCATATCAGAGTAAAACATGCTTTCTCTGGTGCCTCAAACAGTAAACAGTCCACCTGCAATGCAGAAGACCCTGATTCAGGAGAGATCCGCTGGAGAAGGGAATGGCCACCCACTCCAGGATTCTTGCCTGGAGAATTCCATGGACAGAGGAGACTGATGGGCTTCAGTCCATGGGGTCGCAAAGAGTCTGACACAATTTAGCAATTAATAGCAACTAGTATTCCCCTGTGGCTCAGCTGGTAAAGAATCCTCCTGCAATGTGGGAGACTTGGGTTTGATCCCTGGGTGGGGAAGATCCCCTGAAGAAGGGAATGGCTACCCACTCCAGTATCCTGGCCTGGAGAATTCCTGTCTGTATAGTCCATGGGGTGGCAAAGAGTGGGACACAACTGAGTGACTTTCACGTTCACTTTCAACTTTCAGCAAAGTAAAATAGTAGGAGAGAAAATGGTAGATGAAATAGACCTATGCCAGAGCATTCCCAAGGCATGGTGAATTGGAGCTCTGTAAGGCAGCAATTGGAGAGTGAAAAAGTTGGCTTAAAGCTCAGCATTCAGAAAACTAAGATTCCCATCACTTCATGGGAAATAGATGGGGAAACAGTGGAAACAGTGTCAGACTTTATTTTTTGGGCTCCAAAATCACTGCAGATGGTGATTGCAGCCATGAAATTAAAAGACACTTACTCCTTGGAAGAAAAGTTATGACCAACCTAGATAGCATATTCAAAAGCAGAGACACTACTTTGCCGACTAACGTCCGTCTAGTCAAGGCTGTGGTTTTTCCTGTGGTCATGTATGGATGTGAGAGTTGGACTGTGAAGAAGGCTGAGTACCAAAGAATTGATGCTTTTGAACTGTGGTGTTGGGGAAGACTCTTGAGAGTCCCTTGGACTGCAAGGAGATCCAACCAATCCATTCTGAAAGAGATCAGCCCTGGGATTTCTTTGGAAGGAATGAGGCTAAAGCTGAAACTCCAGTACTTTGGCCACCTCATGTGAAGAGTTGACTCATTGGAAAAGACTCTGATTATGGGAGGGATTGGGGGCAGGAGAAGGGGATGACCGAGGATGAGATGGCTGGATGGCATCACGGACTCGATGGACATGAGTCTGAGTGAACTCCGGGAGTTGTTGATGCACACAGAGGCCTGGCGTGCTGAGATTCATGAGGTCGCAAAGAGTCGGACAAGACTAAGCGAATGAACTGAACTGAAGGCAGCAATTGAAAGATGTGATATCATCAACTTAAGCTGAAACACCAAACGGGATGGAACAATTCCCCCTTCAGCTCTCCCACTGTAAACTGTGTACTACTTTCTCCATTTAGAATGCATGCTGGGAGTTTCATGTTGTCTAAAAAACATATCCTCATGCTTGTGCTCAGTTGCTTAGTTGTGTCTGACTCTTCATGACCCCATGGGCTGCAGTCCACCAGGCCCCTCTCTCCATGGGATTTTCCAGACAATACTGGAGTGAGTTGCCATTCCCTTCTCCAGAGGATCTTCTCCACCAAGGGATCTAACCCACATCTCCTGCATTGGCAGTTAGGTTCTTTACCCCTGAGCCACCAGGGAAGCTCCCCAAGTATCCTACTTTTAGAACTAGAAGAACTCTTAGAATCCATTTAGACTCATCTTGCAACAATGCCAGAATGTCTTTTATGGATTAACTGTTGGCCAATAGGCAACTTATTTATGAAATCTTCCAAAGATGGAAAGCATGTTACTTTGTGAGTCTGCTCAAGAAAATGGAAGCTTATAATTCTTCAAGGTGGTCTGATACATAAAAACTTGCCCCAGCAAATATACAAAACTCTGTTCAAATTAAAATAACATGCAATGAAATACTATGTAATGTGGCTTTTCAATATATCAGGTGCATGTGAAATACTTTATTTATACCTTCCTATTTAATTTTTACTACAAAATAATATTATTGTTTTATCCTTTATAGATTAGAGAATTAAGGCAAAATGATATTTGTTAACTTGCCAAAACTAGTAAGTGGTAGAACCAAGATTTGAATCCAATCAGTCTCTTGAGCAGAGTTTATTAAGAATCAGTTTCTTAATATTCAAATTATAGTATCTCCCCTGCACAACATGTGTTATTTATTGTTAATGAAGAATGTTTAGTTACAAATAGCAGATTCTAATGGAAAACTGGGCACATTTAAGGTTACATTATATAATTTAATTCATCAGTTAAATCATCAGAACATTTTTCATAATACATTTTTACTATTACTAAAAATTATTATAAAATAATTATACCAAAATTTCCATTTTTATATCAGGATGTGAGAACCAGGGAAAAATAATGACTATCTATATTCACACAAGTTAGAAGGGACAAAATAAGATAGCAAATGTAATCTCTTAGTTTTTATTATAGAAATTAGCATATAACAGAAATTGTTATATGCTACAATATCAGAGTTTAATAAGATGCCTTTATGGAAATTAAAATCCAGTTGGAGAGAGGAACATATACACAACAATTTCAGTAAACTATTACATGTAATGAATTACTTCAAAGTGACATAAATACATGACAGAGAGAGTTGTCAGATTCAAGTTGATATAATCCAAAACAATATTCTTGAATATGGCAGAAACAGTGAGGTTAATTGTCAACTCACTCTTCCTGAATGAGCCCTAGTCAAATCAGTTGCAAAATAATTGGAAAACTTCTTTAAGGTGACATTTTACACTTTCTACTGGCCAGTTGTCGAATACTGCTGTTGCCTTAGTTACTATTTCCACCAGCATGTTTTATTTAAGAAAGCCTCCATCTTCACATATTTTTGTTTGCTTAAATTCACTCACAGGCAGTGCTCACTTTAGATACAACAGGTTCTTGAAGACTGAATCTTAAAGTGGATCAGTCAGGCAAAATACAGAGTATACAGGCGTAGACTGTGCAAGTGCCGTTAGTCTCATCTGCTCAGAAACTGACAACAGTGACTGAAAGATGTAGGAGAAGCAGCAAGAAGTGAGGTGCAGGATGTTACTAGAAACTTTTTTCTAAAAACCTGAGGTGACATCGGTTTATAGCATTATATGTTCCATGTGTTGCAACATTATATTTTGACCTCTGTGTACACTGTAGAAATTACCAACAAAAATATAGCTTTCATCCATCACCATACAGTTGACTCTCTTTACCCTTTTTATCCTCTCTGTCCAGTAATCACTACTCTGTTCTCCAGATATACCTGTTTGTTTTTGTCTGATTTGATTTTTTTTTGTCATTGTTTAATAATCTACATATAAGTAAAATCACATAATGTTTGGCTTTGTGTGACATAATTCACTTAGGATAATACTCTCAAGTTTCATCTATGTTGTCACAATTGGTAAGATTACATCTTTGTTTTTTTTAGAATTGGGTAGTATTTAATTTTACATTACATATGTATATAAAAGTAATAAACAGATACATCAAACTAAAAAGCTCTGCACAGCAAAGAAAGCCATCAACGAGTTGAAAAGACAACCTACCAAGTGGGAAAAGATATTTGAAAATCATGTATCCAATAAGCAGTAATATTCAAAATATGTAAAGAACTCATGCAACTCAAGAATGAAAAAAAAACTCAATTGAAAAGTAAGCAGAAGACCTAAACATATATTTTCCTAAGAAGACACATAGACAGCCAAAAACGCACACTAAAAGATGAACAGTGTTCCATGTTCTGTACAGGATGTACCTGTCGGTTGTCTATTTTATTTTATTTTATTTTTTATTTTATTTTATTTTACAATTCTGTATTGGTTTTGCCATACATTGACATGAATCTACCACGGGTGTACATGCGTTCCCAAACATGAACCCCCCTCCCACCCCCCTCCCCACAACATCTCTCTGGGTCATCCCCGCGTACCAGCCCCAAGCGTGCCATATCCTGCATCGGACATAGACTGGCAGTTCGATTCTTACACGATATTATACATGTTTCAATGCCATTCTCCCAAATCATCTCACCCTCTCCCTCTCCCACTGAGTCCAAAAGTCCACTATACACATCTGTGGCTTTTTTGCTGTCCTGCATACAGGGTCATCTTTGCCATCTTTCTAAATTCCATATATATGTGTTAGTATACTGTATTGGTGTTTTTCTTTCTGGCTTACTTCATTCTGTATAATCAGTTCCAGTTTCATCCATCTCATCAGAACTGATTCAAATGTATTCTTTTTAACGGCTGAGTAATACTCCATTGTGTATATGTATCTCAGCTTTCTTATCCATTCATCTGCTGATGGACATCTAGGTTGTTTCCATGTCCTGGCTATTATAAACAGTGCTGCAATGAACATTGGGGTACATGTGTCTCTTTCAATTCTGGTTTCCTTGATGTGTATGTCGGTTGTCTCTTTTAAATGTATCAGTGTGTACATGTTGGTCCCAAACTCCCTAACTATCCCTTACCACACCCTCCCATCTTTCCCCTCTGACAACCATAAGTTTGTTCTCTAAGTCTCTGAATCTTTTTCTGTTTTGTAAATAAGTTCATTAAGTTCACTTGTATCATTTCTTTTTAGATTCCACACAAAAGAGATGTCAACAATATTTTTTCTTCTCTGTCTGATGTACTTCACTCGATGTGGCAACGGAATATTACTCAGCCACTGAAAAGAATGAAATACTGCCATTTGTAGCATCATGGATGAACCTAGAAGGTTGAGATTTTGGAATGGGCATTTAAAAAAAAATAAGCAATAATGGAACCCTACTAAATATAATAGCATGAATTTCCTCAGTAACATTCAGTGCCTAAGGTCAGGGAGTACAGAACTGCATTACCAGTGCTTAGGAGTAGAGAGAAGAAAGCATCAGGAAAATCAAGAAAGCATCAAGAAAATTGAGAATTTAAAGGAAGGAGTAAGATTTGTCAAATTTCAAACTTCTTGAATCCTTGACCCAGACTGGATAGAAACATAAGTGAAAGGGGAGCAAAGCTAATGATTTGAAATAACTGGAGCAGATTGACTAACTGAAGTTTTATTGAGAATGAAGAATGGTCCAAGTGAAGGGACAGGACAAGAGTAGTACAGTATAGAATGATGATAAGAGATTAATATTTATGATTTTGAACTTTTGTAGAAAATATTAATACCTATTTTTTTATGAGGTGGTCTAAAGAACAATGTGTTACTTAGAAAGTACAGTAGAGATGGCCATCATGGAGTTGGAGAATTCCTTCCTCCAACTTTCTACAAAAAGAAAAAGGAGACGGTTGGAGAGGCAAGAGACTGGAAGGGAACGGAAGGGAAGAGGAAAGGAAGGAAGAAGAGAGGAGAGAATGAGAACAAAATGAAGAAACAGAGAGCCTTTGGGCCTCTAAATCAGCACCTAGGCAGTAGCTCTGATTTAGTTTCCTGGGATAAGTCGTAAAATACAAGTACTAATTTTTTCACCCAGGTGGCCCTTGTTGTTACTGGAGTGGGCCATAAACCATGCAGATACAACTCTAGCTCTTTGTAGCCAGGATATTCTGGAGTGTACTCATATCTCTAGAGGATTTGGACATTTTAAGATTTCTCTTGGGATAAGTTGGGGATATGGCTCTTATTAGCAGATCTGGTATTTTTACAGTCCCATTTGGAACATATTTTATAGTCCCGTTTGGAACACAATTTAATCGACATCAGTTATTAACATAACATCTTTATTCTTGTTTTGTTTTTACTAATTTACTTAAATTATTTCGTTGAATTCTGTTACAAAGCTGACAGCCTTACACTCATGACATGAAAAGCTCAGGGCAGATTAATTGCTCACTCAAGGTAATACACAATGACAGAACCCTTTTTGAATTGAAGAATTTGTCTATATTTATTTTCCCAACTACTACCCTGCTGTTGCAAGCAACTGTAAGTACAGGGTAAGATCATTTAAAGAAAATCTGTGCTCTCTGTAGTATACTCCAGATTGGATCCGAATTCTAATTCTACTTTATTCTATGTGAGTCACTTTGAACAAGTTTATATATTCATCTATTGTTCATTATTTGCTCATTTCTTCACTCATTAACATATCTATTACTTCACTCATATATTTAATATATAAAATAATAATTATTGAGCAACTACTATTATTTAAACATTTAAACATCAGTTAATCATTCCAGTAAAAAAAAAAATGGGGATGTTAGGATGCACTTCACAATGACTTCTTTTAAGAATTAAACAATTCAGTGTAAAATACATCTAATATTGTATTTGGCCCATAGTATATACCCAATAAATAATAGATACTTATACATATTTTTATTACACTCTGAACCTCTTTGTAATATGACATGTATCTGATGAAGTGGCTGGAAATAACATTTTTAAATCTAGTTGGTCAATTTCTTCATTCAGATAAATTAGAAAGGATGCAAGAAGCTATGTATGAAAATGGCAAGAAGAAAATACTAAATGGGGGATGAAAATGTAAATGTCAGCCTACTTTGCACAAATATAAAGTAAATACTAGGTATCAATAAAAATATTTTTCTCAGATTCAAAATTATCTTCAAAACCAAAGATCAAAGTTCCAGAAAATTCTCTGTGAGAGAAAACTCAATAGTTTAGAAACTGCTTTTTATGAAAAAATAAATGTTAGAAAATAATTTTGCTGTAGAATATTTGAAAGTTTACTATATATATATGTTTTTCCAAGGAATAAATATTAATAAATAGCATATACATGAAAATTTGTACATCTTACATTAAAACTAGTGGGTCTGTTAAAATATGTGGTCAGCTCTCAATGTTCATGGGATCTGCCTTCACTGTGCTATGCTTAGTCACTCAGTCACATCCAACTCTTTGAGACCCCATGGACTGTAATCCACCAGGCTCCTCTGTCCATGGGGATTCTCCAGGTTAGAATACTGGAGTGTGTTGCCATGCCCTCCTTCAGAAGATTTTCCCAACCCGTGGATCAAACACAGGTCTCCTGCATTGTGGGTGGAGTTTAGGGATCAATTTGAGTTATTCTATTGTTTATTACAAAGACTATTTTATTTTATTTACACTTCACTACAAATACTACCATATACTCTCTAATCCTCCTCCTCCTCTCATGAAAAGTACTGTGATCAAATTTTAAAAGGTTTTAAGTTGTAAACATTCATGATTTATGATTTGTTATTTTTTAATTATAAAGGATCATGTAAGAATAAGGTTTTCTTATCTTCAAAGAGAAGTTTTTTACACTCTAAACAGAGGGTTTATATCACTTATTAATATTATCAAATACTGAAATTTCCATGTGTTTTTCCTATTTTAGGATATATTTTCTGTAATAAAAACTTCCCTCCAAATATTCTAAATAACAACATACTACCACCGTTGTGAAAAGGACATCTTTTGGGGGTGTTAGTTCTAAAAGGTCTTGTAGGTCTTCATAGAACCATTCAACTTCAGCTTCTTCAGCGTTACTGGTTGGGGCATTGGCTTCGATTACTGTGATATTGAATGGTTTGCCTTGGAGACGAACAGAGATCATTCTGTCACTTTTGAGATTGCATCCAAGTACTGTATTTCAGACTCTTTTGTTGACCATGAGGGCTACTCCATTTCTTCTAAGGGATTCCTGCCCACAGTAGTAGATATAATGGTCATCTGAGTTAAATTCACTGATTCCAGTCCATTTTAGTTTGCTGATTCCTAGAATGTCGACGTTCACTCTTTCCATCTCCTGTTTGACCACTTCCAATTTGCCTTGAAACATGGACCTGATATTCCAGGTTCCAATGCAATATTGCTCTTTACAGCATTGGACGTTGATTCTATCACCAGTCACATCCACAACTGGGTATTGTTTTTGCTTTGGGTCCATCCCTTCATTCTTTCTGGAGTTATTTCTCTACTGATCTCCAGTAGCATATTGGATACCTACTGACCCGGGGAGTTCCCCTTTCAGTATCCTCTCATTTTGCCTTTTCATACTGTTCATGGGGTTCTCAAGGCAAGAAAACTGAAGTGGTTTCCATTCTCTTCTCCAGTGGACCACATTCTGTCATACCTCTCCACCATGACCCTCCTGTCTTGGGTGGCCACACACAGCATGGCTTAGATTTACTGAGTTAGACAAGGCTGTGGTCCAAACTGGACATGAAACAACATAATGGTTGCAAATAGGAAAAGGAGTACGTCAAGGCTGTATATTGTCACCCTGCTTATTTAACTTATATGCAGAGTACATCATAAGAAACGCTGGGCTGGAAGAAACGTGAGCTGGAATCAAGGTTGGAAATATCAATAACCTCAGATATGCAGAAGGCACGACCCTTATGGCAGAAAGTGAAGAGAAACTAAAAAGCCTCTTGATTAAAAGTGAAAAGGAGAGTGAAAAAGTTGGCTTAAAGCTCAACATTCAGAAAACGAACATCATGGCATCTGGTCCCATCACTTCATGGCAGATAGATGGGGAAACCATGGAAACAGTGTCAGACTTTATTTTTTGGCTCCAAAATCACTGCAGATGTTGACTGCAGCCATGAAATTAAAAGATGCTTACTCCTTGGAAGGAAAGTTATGACCAACCTAGATAGCATATTCAAAAGCAGAGACATTACTTTGCCAACAAAGGTCCGTCTAGTCAAGGCTATGGTTTTTCCAGTAGTCATGTATGTATGTGAGAGTTGGGTTGTGAAGAAAGCTGAGCACCAAAGAATTGATGCTTTTGAATTGAGGTGTTGGAGAATTGAGGTGTCTTGAGAGTCCCTTGGACTGCAAGGATATCCAACCAGTCCATCCTTAAGGAGATCAGTCCTGGATGTTCATTGGAAGGACTGATGCAGAATCTGAAACTCCAATACTTTGGCCACCTCATGTGAAGAGTTGACTCATTGGAAAACACCCTGATGCTGGGAGGGACTGGGGGCAGCAGGAGAAGGGGATGACAGAGGATAAGATGGCTAGATGGCATCACCGACTCGATGGACATGAGGTTGCATGAACTCCAGGAGTTGGTGATGGACAGGGAGGCCTGGCGTGCTGTGATTCATGGGATCGCAGAGTCAGACACGACTGAGCGACTGAACTGAACTGAACTGACCACGGTTGTGATTCCTTTTCAGAACACTCAACATTCAGTGATCTGAAAAGTGATTCCAAGAATACTTGCACACAAACCTCAGAGCCTACAATGTGTATGTTGAAAATAATGGTTCAAATAATTAAATTAATTTGTCTATTTCAGCCTCTTGCACATGGATAACTTTGACAGTAATTGGCACTTTTCTTGCTACCAATCCCCTTTGCTATTAGATGAATAGTTGTTGATTGTCTATAACAACCAAAAAAAAAAAAAGTTGAATTCCTATAAGAATTTTTTTTCCAAAAAGCAACATATAAATGCAGTCTGAAATCTAAAGCAATATTTGACTCCAACGCCAGTGCTTGGAAAAGAGGGATAACATATTTTATGTAAAGCTTTAGATATTTCAGGGAAAGAAGCACTTAGATAGAGTGAGCTTGATTGGAAATGTTACATTACCAACCATGTCCCAGAGAAGTATTTTACAAGAGAAATTTTTATTGTAGTAAGGCTCTAGAGTGTTGAACTTTAACAGTGAAATCGAATCACTAACAAAGCCATGCCAGATGTTATTCATATCAGATGCTGATTAATGCATATGCTTCATTTAGAGGAACTTAATATTGCATTATTAAAATGGAAGGCTGTCAGTTTCAGAAATGATTGATGGATAGAATTAGAAAGATTTATGAGTTGGGTTTGAAGCAGTATCTAGAACATTTCTAGTGTGGATTTTTAAAATTAATTAATTTATTTTAACTGGAGGCTAATTACTTTACAATATTGTAGTGTTTTTTGTTATACATTCTCAAGACCAGCCATGGGTGTACATGTGTCCCCCATCCTGAACCTCCCTCCCCATCCCACCCCTCAGGGTCATCCCAGTGCACCATCCCTGAGCACCCTGTCTCGTGCATCAAACCTGGACTGGCGATCTATTTCACATATGTTCATATGCATGTTTCAATGCTATTCTCTCAAACCATCCCACCCTTGCCTTCTCCCACAGAGTCCAAAAGTCTGTTCTTTACATCTGTGTCTCTTTTGCTGTCTAGCATATAGGGTCATTGTTACCATCTTTCTAAATTCCACATATATGTGTTAATATACTGTATTGGTGTCTTTCTTTCTGACTTACTTCATTCTGTATAATAGGCTCCAGTTTCATCTACCTCATTAGAACTGATTCAAATGCATGCTTTCTAATAGCTGAGCAACATTCCATTGTGTATATGTACCACAGCTTTCTTATCCATTCATCTGCCAATGGACATCTAGGTTGCTTCCATGTCCTGGCTATTATAAACAGTGCTGCGATGAACATTGAGGTACACGTGTCTCTTTCAATTCTGGCTTCCTCGGGGTGTATGCCCAGCAGTGGAATTACTGGATCATATGGGAGTTCTATATCCAGTTTTTAAAGGAATCTCCACTCTGTTCTCCATAGTGGCTGTACTAGTTTGCATTCCCACAAACAGTGTAAGAGGGTCCCCTTTTCTCCACACCCTCTCCAACATTTATTGTTTGTAGACTTTTTGATAGCAACCATTCTGACCAGCATGAGATGGCACCTCATTGTGGTTTCGATTTGCATTTCTCTGATAATGAGTGACGTTGAGCATTTTTTCATGTGTTTGTTAGCCATCTGTATGTCTTCTTTGGAGAAATGTCTGTTTATTCTCTGGCCCATTTTTCGATTGGGTCTTTTATTTTTCTGGTATTGAACTGCATGAGCTGCTTGTAAACTTTTGACATTAACTCTGTCAGTTGCTTCATTTGGTATTATTTTATTCCATTCTGAAGGCTGTCTTTTTATCTTGCTTATAGTTTCCTTCATTCTGCAAAAGCTTTTAAGTTTAATTAGGTCCCATTTGTTTATTTTTGTTTTTACTCCCATTACTCTGGGAGGTGGGTCATAGAGGATCCTGTTGTGATTTATGTCAGAGAGTGTTTTGCCTATGTTCTCCTCTAGGAGTTTTATATTTTCTGGTCTTACATTTAGATCTTTAATCCATTTTGAGTTTATTTTTGTGTGTGGTGTTAGAAAGTGTTCTAGTTTCATTCTTTTACAAGTGGTTGACTAGTTTTCCTGGCACCACTTGTTAAAGAGATTGTCTTTTCTCCATTGTATATTCTTGCCTCCTTTGTCAAAGATAAGGTGCCCACAGGTGCATGGATTTATCTCTGGGCTTTCTATTTTGTTCCATTGATCTACTTCTGTCTTTGTGCCAGTACCATACTGCTTGATGACTGTAGCTTTGTAGTATAGCCTGAAGTCAGGCAGTTTGATTCCCCCAGTTCCATTCTTCTTTCTCAAGATTGCTTTGGCTATTCAAGGTTTTTTGTATTTCCATACAAATTGTGAAATTATTTGTTCTAGTACTGTGAAAAATACTGTTGGTAGCTAGCTTAATAGGGATTGCAAACTATAGGAAATCTATAGATTGCTTTGGATAGTATACTCATTTTCACTATATTGATTCTTTCAATCTATAAACATGGTATATTTCTCTTGTATATCTATATATAGTTATATATATATAACTATAAAACACTGATGAAAGAAATCAAAGATGACACAAATAGATGGAGAAATATACCATGTTTATAGATCGAAAGAATCAATATAGTGAAAATGAGTATACTATCCCTAAATATTTTATTCTTTTCATTGGAATGGTGAATGGAATTATTTCCTTAATTTATCTTTCAATTTTCTTCTAGTGTGGATTTTTCAAGTTGGAATGTTACTAATTTTTTTCTTTATTCTGCCAGACTTGCAGTAGCTACCTACTGATAGCTTATGGTGAATGATGTCAGATTCATAATCTCTGAAGAAGATTTAACTTCCAGACCAGGGACCAGGCTTGATCACTCAAGAACTTTAGTGTAGCAGAGTTTTATTGAAGTGAAAAAGGGACATAGAAAGCTTCCAACATAGACATCAGAAGGGGGTTGGAGAATGCCCCCTCGCTAGTCTAAGCAAAGGAGTTATATATATTTTTAATTGGTTATTACAATAAATCAACAGAATGTCTCATGGTTGTAAAGATCTTATTAGACCCACTCCCACAATTTCCATTTAAAAATGACAGGATTAGAACTAATAACAGAAAGATCTTACCAGACCCACTTCCATAATATACATTCTAAGATAACAGGATTAATCAGGTTTTCAAGAAGAAGAAACTGCCCTCAAGCAGGATACATTGTTGTTATATAATCCTTCAGTTCAGTTCAGTTCAGTCGCTCAGTCGTGTCCGACTCTTTGCAACCCCATGAATCGCAGCACGCCAGGCCTCCCTGTGCATCATCAACTCCCGGAGTTCACTCAGACTCATGTCCATTGAGTCGGTGATGCCATCTAGCCATCTCATCCTCGGTTGTCCCCTTCTCCTCCTGCCTCCAATCCCTCCCATAATCAGAGTTTTTTCCAATGAGACAACTCTTCACATGAGGTGGCCAAAGTACTGGAGTTTCAGCTTTATCATCATTCCTTCCAAAGAAATCCCAGGGCTGATCTCCTTCAGAATGGACTGGTTGGATCTCCTTTCAGTCCAAGGGACTCTCAAGAGTCTTCTCCAACACCACAGTTCAAAAGCATCAATTCTTCCTTATTACAGAGCTTAAACTGAGTTGTTTGTTGTGTAATCATCAGCTCCAGGCTTAAAGGGAAAAAAAAAAAAAAAGGCATTTTATGAGACTAAGGAATGTAGAGGAAAAAAAAGTCCTTTTTTTTTTTTGTTTGTTTGTTTTTTGTTTTTTTGTCCTTTCCTCCTCCTTGAGAATTTCAGACCCCTATCTCCTCTTTGAGAACCCTAGACCCCTCTTCTCCTCCTTGAGGACTCCCCAGACTTCTTATCAACCTGCCTAGGAATTGACTCTTTTGCTACTATAACCAAGACCCTGATATAAGTATTGTGATCTGAGATAGATTTATAACTGAGTTATGGATCATGCTTTCAAGAAATTCAGATAAAAATGACAAACCTTTAAAATAATGCTTTCTATATCATATGACTTTTACCACAATAAAACAACATTACAAATAAATAAAAATAAGACCACACACTAACAAAATGAAAAAAAAAAGTTATAAGTTGAAATAGTTATTTTATGTATGTTAGGTAAAATGAAATATACCATTAAAATTTCAAAATTACATATATATCCACATGAAAATGCTAAGGCTGAATAAAATAAATACTATAAAAAAGTGAACTACTGAGATAGGTCACTTGCTATGGAAAGTAATGAATTTAATAATTTTAAAGTCAGTATCCATTTGAGATTAGTCTTATACCATTTGGTGTTTAGGGCTTCCCTTGTGGCTCACATGGTAAAGAATCCTCCTGTAATGCAGGAGGCCTGGGTTCAGTCCCTGGGTTGGCAAGATTCTCTGGAGAAGAGAATGGCAAACCACTCAAGTATTCTTGCCTGGACAATTCCCATGGACAGAGGAGCCTGGTAGGCTACAGTCCATGGGGTCACAAAGAGTCGGACAGGACTGAGGGACTAAGCACATCTGGTGTTTTAAAATTTAGTCACACAAATCCAATGTAAGAAAAGTATTACAAGACATAGAATGATAATGAAATGAATTGGCTTGCGATAGAATCCCAGGACGTTGTTTAAGGTTTGTAGAATGTAAAATATGTAAAGCTTGGACTTGGAGAATAAGATGGTTAGATGAGATGGTGAAGCAGGATCATAAAGGGATCTAAGTGACAAGCTCAGATTTCACTTCATTGAAAGTGTGGAACATTTAAGCTTTCTAAATAGAAGAGGATACTTAAGGATCTAACTTTTTCTCCAAGAGCACTGAAAAATCCACTGTAGAAAAACAGATACTGCTCCATTACAATTGTAAAGATGGCCTTGAGATTTGTGACAGCCACTAAGGGTATGTATTCCAATTTATTTTGAAACTAATGATCTTGGCTTCTTTAATACTAGGCTGCTATAGTACTAAAATGCTACAATATCCAAATTTTCAACAGAATCATTAGGACTTTACTAATACTTTTGGACAAAATTACAATTGAGTTGACCTAGAACTGCATAACTCTTCTTTAGGAATTAAAAAGAAAAAAGAAATACTTTAATAAGACTTTGATACCAAGGTAATGCCTCTAGATATAATAGATATTATTTTCATTTGCATTCAAATGAGAAATTTATACAATGCATATACAACTTTTGAAATATCAGCTTTTAAAAATTTAAGAAAGATAAAATATCAGATGACAATTCAGTTGGCATTTCTATATGTAAGTTCTAAGTGGCTTAAATATCTCAGTTGAGCAAGCAAAGCTGACATAAAATGATAAAACATTTCCTTATTCTCCCCATCTGAGTTAATTCATAGCTTCAAACTGAGGAGGAAATGCCCAGTTTTTATTTGACTATAACTAAAGTGCTCCTAGCTTCAGCTCTGTCAAATGCCTTCTTCCTGGCACTGGAAATAAGGGCCAGATGGCAATCCAACATTATCAGCACCCCATTATGATGAACAAGTGACAGATTTGCTGGGTGATCAAACATAATTTAAAGTCTTTTAACCATTAAAATCCAGGAGATCATGGTGACAGACTCAATATATATATATTTTTTTAATGCTAATAATTACCTGCTTTGACTCCAGCCTCCTGTCCACTGGGACCAAACTTCTGTTGGTTAGGTTAAAACCTCTTTGCAGGTCTCAGGTGTAAATTCTTCAGCATGTATCCAAATTTTAAAAAAGGTGCCATAGGCAGGCAGATAAAATAGAGACTCGTGCCTCTTGCTGGAAGAGGCTAGATATCCCCACATGGAGAAGTATCAAAAAATTGTGCATTTCTTACATAGGTCAGTTGAGTTTTGCAAAAAATGCCAAGATACTTCAATAAGGAAAATGTAATCTTTTCCAAAAGTGGTGTTAAAATAACTGGATATCCATATGCAAAAAAATGTCTTAAACTTTTCTGTCTCACTCTCTCCATGCATATATTTAAGTATTGAACATTTTATTAATATTTAATTTAAAAAGTTTACACCTGTGAAACACTAAGATATTGGAGTGCTACTTCTTAAAGAAGTTATCTTTTAGGGGTTGTTCTTTGGTTTAGAAGTTGAAGAGTTTTGGGATTTTTTGTTAAGTACTATAAGAATTCTTGTATTATACAAATGAAATAGATCATAAACCTAAAATTAAAAGCTAAATTATAGAACTTCTAGAAGAGAATATAAGAGAAAACGCTTGTGATGTTTTTGGCAAAAATTTCTTAGATAAGACATAAAAAGCAGTATTCATAAAACAATAAAAAGCAACTCTGGGTCAGTTGCCGACAGGTTTATTTTTATTTCTGGGGAAACTTCTTTAGAGGCTCATTATAGTCCATTTTATTATATGTTATAGTTTTGATAAAACTTTGTATTTTGCTAAACTATGTTATCCCTAGGGCAGAAATCCTTTTTTAGACGTCTTTTTTTTTTTTTTTTTTAGCATTAATACAATGTCCATAATTTAAAAAATATCAATAGTATCTATACTGGAAAAAAACACAGTAGACTATGATTTTCTCCATTTATTTCATTGCTGTTACTATAAAACAGTAAGTATTTATACATATTCATATACAATATGCATATGTGTATTTATTTATATACCTAGAACCATATATCTTGCCATTGGAGTTCCACAGAACGAAGTCAAGCCATCAGTTTCTTTTTATGGGAAATAAATCTCTTCTCAAACATAGGTTTGAACTTTCATGGTTTTACATTAATATACCCAAATCTTTAGTATACAGCCTTTTATCCATGTGGTATTCATTTTGCCTATTCTTTCCTTCATGAGAAAATACACATATTCATAGAGACTACTGTGGCTAGAAACACATGCCTTTCAGCAGAAAGATTATCAGGTCTAATGAATTCTAGATGGGTTGAAGCTGTAAGATTGTGATACTGTGACAAAATCTGCTTTATTTTAGGAGTTATTGATAATAACCCTTTTTAAAATTTGATCTATGTATTCATAACAATAAAATTTATTGTTAATTTATTGTGCTGACCTCAAAGGCAGCCAGAAATGTACATATCCCTGGGAAAAGAAAGGTTACCATAAACCCCACACTTCTGTCCCCTTATGAGAAGTCTCTCCACAGCCGAGAATAAGAGCAAACACCCTTACTACTCCCTGCATAGAATCATTCTTGGAACATATTTTAACTTTAAAATAAGCATACCCTTTCTGAAAAAGTCCCATAGGAGATGTCAGGAAAAGAGAAAGATAGAACTCTGGAGATAAGTAAATTCTTTCTTTACAAGTTATTAAATTATTAAAGTTTCACGGTGTGCTATTGCAAGAACAAACTTGTCTCTGTAAACTGGATTAAAAGGATGTCACCTTCAAACTTCCTCTCATTATTATTTGATGTGTGTTGAGCACCAACAGGGAGCTTTGATAGCTTGAGGATCACCCTGAATCATCAACATTACAGTTGAAGAGGGGGTCGGGGGAAAGCAGTTCTTCTGATTCCAAATGGAGCTGGATTGGTTCTATAGAGGATTTAAAGCAATTTTGACTTGGTTGTATGCATATAAAAGGCTTTTTGACTGCTCTAATCTTGAACTAACTCATGATACTAACAATCTAAGTGCTTATTCAGAGTTAATGTTCCTCTATGTATAACTACATGCTGATGATATTGTCTCTTTCTAATTTCAAGTCAGCATCATATTTCTCGCAATAGCTAAATCTGTGGACTCCCAATAGCTAAATCCAGGGACTCCCAAATCAAGGCTACTCCTTAAACTTATCCTACAGAGGCTCAGTGGTAAAGAATCTGCCTGCACTGCTGGAACCACAGGAGACGCAGATTCGATCCTTGGGTCTGGAGGAGGAAGAGCAACACACTCCAGTATTCTTGCCTGCTGAATCCCTTGGCCAGAGGAGCCTGGTGGGCTACAGTACATAGGGTCTCAAAGAGTCGGACATGAGTGAAGCAACTTAGCACTCACATGTGCATGCACATACATACGTATGTGTATATATACATATATCTCATCTTCACATACTCTAGTCTCTAGTTCTCAAACATATCATGTTTATTTTCATCTGATTCCTTTTTTTTAGAATCCTCCTTTTTCAAAACTTTGAGTATCTCATTCCTCCTTACTTACCAGGTCTTAGCTCAGTTGTCATTTCCTCAGATAAGAAACCCACAGAGTATCTAACAGTAGATACTCACCCAGTCACTATCTATAGCCTAACATCAATTTTTTCTCATTATAATACATATAACTGCTTGATGCTATGTATATATGTACAATTTTCCCTTCCACAGCAAGACTCAGTCACCCCATCTTCTTTGGAGGTAGAGACCTCATCAGTCTGTTCATACATATTAAATCTAATGTCAAGAAAAATGCCCAATATATATTTTATAAATGTTGATTAAGTGAGAAAAAGAATAAGGAGAGACTCTATAGAAATAGGCTTTCATTTTTATAATTCTACTATTGGTGGGAAAGGCAACCACAGTGATGATATCATTTATCTCAGAGCAAACTTTATTTTCTTCCCTCATAAAATAAGTAGTTAGGAAGTCCTTAATCCTCACAAGGTACTGTGGAGCTTAAATCTTTTCCTTCTTAGTATCACACAGTCTAGTTGAAGAAACAATATATGTTAATTCTACCACATAATGTGTTAAAAGAGAAATAAAAGTAGTCCATGAGATTTCAGAAGAGGATGACTCTACCTCTGGTTTGGTGAATCAAGGAGAAAGAATCCAAGGTTTACTCAAAAAAATAAAATAAAATAAAATAAAGTGAAAAGGTGATTATGACAATGATTCAGACAGAGAAAAGAGATTACCTAAAGATCAAATAGGCAAACTAGGATTGAAAGGAAAGTATTAAGAAGATTGTAGGAAGAACATGAATGTTATTGAAAGATAAAAAGTCAAGCTGTAGTATACAGACCAGTGTTTCTTAAAATGGAGTATCTATATTCCTGAATTTACTGAATATAAAAGACCCAAATGTTATATATTTCATATAAGCTTGTATCATCAATTGTTCTATATCACATTAATTTTAAATACCTATTGGAAAGAAATGCAATGTGCATTTAAACATGCATTAAATATGAAAATTAAACATGAACTTTCAAAAAAAAAAAGTCTAGATCATGGCATTTTACTTCAGAATATTTTAGTGGAAAAAATTTTTAAAGTAATGCCAAATAGCAATCAGCAAAATTGTTCACAGATAAAATCTTTCTTAATTTTGTGAAGACGGTTTACTGGAATATATGCATTAATTTTAGATATTGCCAGGTGGCACGGTGGTAGAGTCCACCCGCCAAGGCAGGAGACTCAGGAGACTCGGTTTCCAACCTTGGTTCAGGAAAATCCCCCAGAGTAGAAAATGGCACTCCAGTATTCTTGCTTGGAAAATTCCATGAACAGAGGAGTCTGGCGGCTACAGTTCATGCAGTCGCAAAGAGTCAGACACCACTGAGCACACACCTTGAGGATGACTGCCTTTGCACCAGATGGTAAAAAGCCCACTTACCAATGCGGGAGAAAAAGAGATGTCTATCCCTGGGTGGAAAAGATCCCCTGGAGGAGGACATGGCAACTTACTCCAGTATTCTTGCCTGGAGAATCCCATAGGCAGAGGAGCCTGGCGGGCTACAGTCCATAGACTCACAAAGAGTCAGACTCGCCTGAAGCAACAAAGTACGCAAGCATGCTTTTGCACCACAATGGCAGATTTGAGCAGATGTAACAGAGATCAGATCCATAATGCAAAACTTAAGTTTTTACTATCTGGCACTTTAAAGACAATTTTTGCTGTCCTTTGCTATAAGCACTGGAGAAGGAAATGGCAAGCCACTCCAGTGTTCTTGCCTGGAGAATTCCAGGGATGGGGGAGCCTGGTGGGCTGCCGTTTATGGGGTCGCACAGAGTTGGACACGACTGAAGCAACTTAGCAGCAGCAGCAGCAGTTATAAGCACTTTATTTATTTATTTTTTAGAAAGAGCAAAATGTAACCATAATAGTGCTTTGGAACTTAACTGCATAGAAGCATGCCATATGAAGTGAAAATAAATACATTCCAGAAGCAAGGCAATAGATTAGGGGAAAATCAGAGTACAGAAACTGTTACAAGGATCTCGGAAAAAGTCTGGCAAAAAAAAAGTGGAAAGGAGGGAATAGATATGAGAGCAAATTTTAGCAATAGAACCTCAAACCAAATAAGTAATGTCACAGAGAAAATAAAAAATTGATTGAGTTCTAGAGTCTAGGTTGTGTTCTTGTTGCTGTTCAGTCACTAAGTTGTATCTGACTCTTTTGCGACCCCATGAACTGTAACCCACCAGGCTTCTCTGTCCATGGAATTTACTAGGCAAGAAAACTGGAGTGGATTGCCATTTCCTTCTCTAGTGGATCTTCCTGAACCAGGAATCAAACTCATGGCTCCTGCACTGCAGGTGGATTCTTTACTGTCTGAGCCACCAGGGAAGCCCAAAGTCTAGGTTACTTAGACGCTAACTGTTGTAAGGCAAAGTAGGAAACCCAGAATGATATACATGGGAGAAAAAAATCATGCAATAAAAATCTTTGTTTGGAAATATGGGAAGGGTGTTATTGTGGACATATCCAACAGACTTCTGCTTGAGTTGAAAAACAAGAATCAGAAACAGAGAAACTGTAGGTTACTTTGTTGCATGAGTTATAACTCTGAGAGTTGCTAGAAATGATTTGTAGAAAAAAATAGAGCTAAAGGTAGAAATCAAATCTTAAATTAAGGGTAAGGGAAAGAAGGAAATGTTGAGGTAGATGATTATATTTGTCTTTGACTCTCTATTTTACCATCTGAAGAGTGGGTCTTTTTTTTTTTTCATGCTTCCAGGAAGTGATGTACCTCGTTATGGTGGGAATAAACTACTAAGTTGAACACCAATCCAGTACATTTTGCCACCAAAAACTACTGCTTTGCTAAAAATATATTGGACAGTTTTTCATGTTAGAATCAAATGAGGGGGTAACTCATTCAACATGAAGACCTGAATATATTGTATCTCAACATAGCACAAAATGGAAAGAAGAGGCTGCATAAAGCTCTTGAAAGAAGAGAAAAATCTCTTTCCAGATTTAGCAAACCACCAGTAGACATTTTACAGAGCATATTGAAGACAGATCTTCATAGAAATTCACAATAAATAAAAGAGTGAGTGCCTTCCTTAAATAGAGTAAGGGCCCTGAGGAAGAGAACAATCTATTCCGGTGTGGACTGAATAGTACAAGAACGATCTGCAACAGAAGTAAGTGGAATCTGGAAGAAACAAAAGCTGAAACAGGGAAGCAACATGTAACCAAAACAACCTCCCTTTAACAACTCTGATAAAGATGAAAAGAGACTAAAATTTTATATAAGAAGTTGGTAGTATTCATAATTTTCTAAATATATTTTGAAACAATTCTAGAATTATGTATGTGGTTCTCATTCCTTGGTATGGGTTTAGTTGTCATCAGTTAAATTTTTAATTATCTTGTAGAGTTATAATTAAAGAAATCCTCTATTCAGTGAAATATAGCTAACTGGATTGACTCCAAACTGACAATTTGAATGAAGGCTATAATTCTGAGGCTGGGAACCACATACATACCATCCTCTGAGAACATGGATGGTCTTCACAGAGATCATTACTTGCTCTGTATATTAGAGGTTGTATTGGCATAATCTTTTTTTTCTCACCTATTTAACTACACAAAAAGTGTTTAAGGATTGGAGTGTTCAGAAACTGCAAAAAAAGATAGCTCTGTGTAATACAACAATCACTTGCAATCACAAGAAAATTCATTTGCTGAATTTGTTACCTTTTGTAAACATGTTTCAGTTAATTCATAAATCAGCATTACAAAGCATATGTAGAATGATTACTTTTATTTTTGAGAAAGAAAGAATGTTGAAAGGGAAAGACCATGTCAAAAACTACACACAGCTAGTAACCTAAATTTTTGTTTCTATATCCTTTAAAGTGTGTTTTGGTGATCAGTTGGTTTCCTCATGCTTTCATACATGCCATAACCATCTGTGGCACATTTCTCTAATACACATGATAATACACACACACACATATGTACATAAACATATATATGTATATATGTTTTCCAGTGCCTCAGACAGTTAAGAATCTTTCTGCAATGCATATATGTAGAAATATATATATGGAATATATATTTATATATCTATCAGTTTACATATATATTCACATATCAGTTTATATATATATTTATGTATATCAGCATAACCAATGGGTGTATATATATATATATATATATATATATATATATATATATAAACAAAAACTGAAACAGAGAAGCAACATGTAACCAAAGCAATTTCCTTTTAACAACTCTGGTAATGATGAAAAGAGACTAAAATTTTATATAAGAAGTCAGCAGTATGCATAATTTGTTAAATATATTTAGAATCAATATATGTATATAATATATATATATATCAGTTATGCTGATTCTCTGGAATAAAACTGAAAGTAATATTCACTTTAAGTATTGGTGTCAAATTGTGAACCTAAATGCTTTAGCTGGAAAAGATCAGGTGATAATTTTAATTCTGACATGAAAAAGAGACCCTTATATAGATTAATTGACCATAATTAACTAAAAGTAGAAAGATGTTTATAACCTACTAGATGTGGCCCATGAAAAATTGGTGTTCAGAAATTTAACCCTTCAGTAGACTATTCTGACCTGCTATTATTCTTGATGTGAAGGCATTTAAATGGATACATCCACCAGAATTATTACACTAGTTGTGAAACTGTTGTGAAAATAGTAGCTTCTGGAGAAATAAAAAAAAATGAGGGGAGGGTGAAAGGAAGGAGAGAAATATGTACACTTCTAGTTGTGGATATTTTCGAAGCAAGTAAAATCATCAGTCTTTCTTTTCCATTTTGTAACCCAGCACAAATGCCGCCATCAAGCTAAGTTGAGTAGGAATTGCATACAAGAATGGAATTACCATGGCAACCAGCTTAAAAATTTGTTCCCCTGCTGAGAATTTAGTTCAGTGGATAATACTTTGTTTTTACCTTTCTGGAAAACTAAATGGAAGATAATTATGGAACCATTCACAAGCCATCTCTGTAATGTGTGGTGCTAAGCCACTTCAGTTATGTCCGACTCTTTGTGACTCTATGCACTAACCCACGAGGTTTCTCTGTCCTTGGGATTATCTAGGCAATATTACTGGAGTAGATTGCTATGCCTTCCTCCAGGGGATCTTTCCAATGCAGGGATCAAACCTGTGTCTCAGTCTGCTGCATTTGCAGGCAGGTTCTTTACCACTAGTGCCACATGGGAAGCTCTAAGCCATCTCTAGGTTCAATTTATTACTCGTTAGTTTTCCTAGGGGTAATATATTAATAATTTTGTGTTCCTGATGAAATAAAATATAGAATTTGGGAAATTCAATCAATTAGAATCTTTAAGTCACCAAGACTCAGAAACTATCCCAAGTGTTGCTTGCTCAAAGTTTTCAAGGGTCAGGGAACAAGTCGGAGAGAAAAAGTACAACTAATCATGATATCAGAGAGAATAGGCCTTCTGTTTCTAGTGATGCAGTGAAATAGACACCCCATCCCAGCTTCTAACTATAACCATCTAAAACATTGGGAAAATGTTAAAAATAACACATTTAAAAATGCATTGGTGCATACTTAAATGTTAATCTCACTGTAACAACTGACAAAAAAACAAAAATATGTAAGTAAAATGTTTATATTTTAAAGATTTCAGAGAGCTATGGACATAATGGCATATAAGAAACTAAATTGCAGAGAACAATGATGATCCCTTCCTGGAGGGAACAAAGATCTGTCACCATGGCAGCAGAAAGTAGGGAGTGAAGTGGGGATGGGACATATTCGTTAAGTCTATACATCATATGAGGAGTGAGCCAGCTATATATAGGCAGAGGGATTCTGCTAGCCAAAAAAAAAAGGGGGGGGCGGGATTTTAATAGTGCTGGAATAACTAGATGTATATATGGAAAGAAATTAAATAAATACTTTCTCATATTGTACACAAGAACAAAAATCTATGAGATGAATCATGGACTCAAAGGTAAAAGTTAAATTGATAAATCTGTGCATGAACTCAATTGTGTCTGACTCTTTGCCACCCCATGGACTATAGCCCACCAGGCCCATCTGCCCATATTTTCCAGGCAAGAAAACTGGAGTGGGTCCTACTCCAGGGTCTCTTCTCTGCCCCAAGGATCCAACCCACGTCTCTTGCATCTCCTATGTTGGCAGGCAGATTCTTTACCACTAGGGCCGTCTAGGAAGCCCCAAATAATTCTTCTAGAGGAAAGCTAATTTTATGATCTATAGATAAACAAAGACTTCTAAGGATGCAAGAGGACAAGCCATAAAAGAAGGAAAAAAAAAAAAAAAGCAATTAACTGAATCCAACAGCATTAGGAATTTAACAACAACAAAAAAAAAATTAAAAGATAAGAATAGACTGAAAGAAACACACATGTATTACATATGTTTGACTCAAGAAAGAGGGAAAAAAATGATACTTGTCTTTAGAAACCATTGTATATGGGCATGCATAAAATCCACAAATCAGTAAAAAAATGCATAAACAACTCAACAAAAATGGGTGCACCACCCATAAGCAGAAACTTTACAAAAGATAGGCAAAATGCCAATGAGGATATGACGACTTCTCAGTATCATTATAAACCAGGGAAGTGTAAGCATAGCATTAATGTTATTGACGGACTGTGTTTCATTTGTCTTGAGCCAAAGAATTTAAAATGTGTGATGGATTTATACATATGACTTTTCTCATTGGAGGCTTTTTCCTATTTTACAAAATGATAAACTTTTAAGAACATCCATGAAATCATAGCACATATACGGCAAACTATTTTGTCTTCTTCTAGACTATACTGAGTCAATTTCTTTTACCACTTTGTATGTGAAGACAGATCTAAGTGGTCATAGAATAAGTTTTACTTGATGGCTTATATCAAGTAATTTATAGGTTTATGAAGATTCTTCATACTTCATTTTATTCAATAATACTTTTAAGCACTATCTTTTGAGGTGAGCATTATTTTTATATAGTAGATGTAGAAATTATGGCTTCAGAATACCGAGAAATTTGCCCAAAGCAGTACTGTTAGTAAATATTAAAAGTATAAACCTTGAGCTTCTGTTTTTAAATTTGTATAATTTTTACAAACAATGCATAAAATACTAGAAAGTTAGATTCATCAAGAGTGAATCTCATTCTATAATCTAAGATCTTTATACTAGTTGAAGTGAGTTGTACTTGGAACTGAGAGGGAGAAGGAACTTTCCCTTTGTGAAAAAAAGAAAGCATAATAGGGTGAGCAAGAAGCCTGAAGCTATTTGTATCTGGATCTGAATTCTATTTCTGCAACTAAAACTACTAGGGGGCTGCGGACAAGTTACGTTTGAAGTTTCAGTTTTTTCATCTAAAAACTAAATTTATAATATGTATAATACAGTGTTTTGAATGAATTTAAGTGATGTATGAAAATACTGACTTACACATTTCATTGACTTCCATGCATTTCATACACTGACTACGCTAAAGCCGTTGACTGTGTGGATGACAAAAAACTGTGGAAAATTCTTCAAGAGATAGGAATAGCAGCCCACCTTACCTGCCTCCTGAGAAATCTGTATGCAGATCAGGAGGCAACAGTCAAAATTGAACATGGACCAAAGAACTGTTTCCAATTTGGGAAAGGAGTGCATCAAGGCTGTATATTTTCACCTTGCTTATTTCACTTATGTGCAGAGTACATGATGCGAAATGCCAAACTGGATGAAGCACAAGCTGGAATCAAGATTGCCAGGAGAAATATCAATGACCTCAGATATGCAGATGACACCACCTTTATAGCAGAAAGCAAAGAGGAAATAAAGAGCTTCTTGAAGAAGGTAAAAGAGGAGAGTGAAAATGCTGGCTTAAAACTCAACCTTCAAAAAACCAAGATCATGGCATCCGGTCCCATCACTTCATGGCAAATAGATGGGGAAAGAATGGAAACAGTGACAGATTTTATTTTCTTGGGCTCCAAAATCACTGCAAATGGTGACTGCAGCTATGAAATTGAAAGATGCTTGCCCTTGGAAGAAAAGCTATGACCAAGCTAGGCAGCATATAAAAAGGCAGAGACATTACTTTGCTGACAAAGGTCCATCTAGTCAAAGCTTTGTTGTTTCCAGTAGTCATGTATGGATGTGAGAGCTGGACTATAAAGAAAGCTGAGCACTGAAGAATTGATGTTTTTGGATGTGGTGTTGGAGAAGACTCTTCAGAGCCCCTTGGACTTCAAGGAGATCCAACCAGTCCCTGCTAAAGGAAATCAGCCCTGAATATTCATTGGAAGGACTAATGCTGAAGCTGAAGCTCCAATACTTTAACCACCTGATGCGAACAACGGCTTCATTTGAAAAGATCCTGATGCTGGGAAAGATTGAAGGCAGGAGGAGAAGGGGATGATAGAGAATGAAATGGTTTGATGGCATCATGGACTCAATGGGCATGAGTTTGTGTTGGAGATGGAGAGGGAAGCCTGGCATGCTACAGTCCATGGGGTTGCAAGAGTTGGACATGACTGAGCGACTGAACTGAACTGAATGAAAGTACTGGCTTACCATAGATAAAAATGCTTGCTCTTATTTATCTTATTAATAAGAATTGGTATGAGGAGTGAAAGGGTCATGGGAAGAGAAATTCTTGGAGCTACAGTTTCATAGAAATCTGGGTTCATATAAACTATCACGTTGGGAAGCTTCCTCAGCCAAGCCCTGAGAAACTTGTTCTTTAGCATTTGGCGAGATCTCCCCACTGCTTACTGTTATCACCTTGATTCATGCTCTTGTGTTTGTTTGTTTTCTTTTCCTGACATTTTGGCATTTCTCATGTTTGATGCATCTCATACTGGTGGTGCTCTTGACTGCTCTTATTCAACAAGGAAGGATTATTTATTATAACTGCTCATTTTTGGTTTGGCAAATCTGAAGTCAGAAATCTCATGTGTGCCAGCACACTGATAGATGTATAAAGATTCTTTCATATTTTACCAGGATAATTATATAAATTGAAGTTGGAGAGCATTTTCCATAAATGTTATCAAGATAATAGGTTCCCTAGGCTGTAGTATTTTGACTTTGCAGAAGTAACCTAGGTACCTAATTCTATTTCCCCTTGCCTAAGAAGAAACTGTTCTGAAGGAGATGGGAATACCAGACAATCTGACCTGCCTCTTGAGAAACCTGTAAGCAAGTCAGGAAGCAACAGTTAGAACTGGACATGGAAAACCAGACTGGTTCCAAATAGGAAAAGGAGTACGTCAAGGCTGTATATTGTCACCCTGCTTATTTAACTTCTAGGCAGAGTCCATCATGAGAAACGCTGGGCTGGAAGAAGCACAAGCTGGAATCAAGATTGCTAGGAAAAATATCAATAACCTCAGATATGCAGATGACACCACACTTATGGCAGAAAGTGAAGAGGAGCTAAAAAGCCTCTTGATGAAAGTGAAAGTGGAGAATGAAAAAGTTGGCTTAAAGCTCAACATTCAGAAAATGAAGCTCATGGCATCCGGTCCTGTTACTTCAAGGGAAATAGATGGGGAAACAGTGGAAACAGTGTCAGACTTTATTTTTTGGGGGCTCCAGAATCACTGTAAATGGTGACTGCAGCCATGAAATTAAAAGATGCTTACTCCTTGGAAGAAAAGTTATGACCAACCTAGATAGCATATTGAAAAGCAGAGACATTAGTTTGCCAACAAAGGTTCATCTAGTCAAGGCTATTGTTTTTCCAGTAGTCATGTATGAATGTGAGAATTGGACTGTGAAGAAAGCTGAGCACAGAAGAATTGATGCTTTTGAACTGCAAGGAGATCCAACCAGTCCATTCTGAAGGAGTTCAGCCCTGGGATTTCATTTAAAGGAATGACGCTAAAGCTGAAACTCCAGTACTTTGGCCACCTCATGTGAAGATTTGACTCATTGGAAAAGACTCTGATGCTGGGAGGGATTGGGGGCAGGAGGAGAAGGGGACGACAGAGGATGAGATGGCTGGATGGCATCACTGACTCGATGGACGTGAGTCTGAGTGAATTCCGGGAGTTGGTGATGGAGAGGGAGGCCTGGTGTGCTGCGATTCATGGGGTCGCAAAGAGTCAGACACGACTGAGCAACTGAACTGAACTGAAGAAGAAACTTGAGAATTTACTTTGTTTCTCTGATAAAGGCTAATGTCCAAAAGTAACCCTAAAATTGTTGTATTTCAACTACAAAATGAATTATTTTCTAAGTAAACAAAACAATATACATAATTTATTTTATGTTGTTATAGCTTTATCTTCAAAACACAGAATATCTCATTCCATTTTATAGAATACCAAATAATTAGATGCAAATGTCTGTGCATATAGTATTTAATAAATGCTAAGAATTATTTGTTAACTAAAAGACTTATTGTCTGGTTAGACTGATTTTTCTCTGAGCTAAAAATACTAACAAATTGATTTATCACAATATCATTTAAAACTAATATGAATGAGAAAAAATAAATAAGATACGTCACACTTTTAGACTTTCAGTTTTTGTAGAATCTAAAATTACAACAAACCAGTAAGTACAACAACAAAAAAAGCAGATTCACAGATAACAGAGAACAAACTAGTGGTTACCAGTGGAGAGAGGGGGCAGGGGCAATATAAGGGTGAGGAGGTAGGAGTTTCAAACTACTGGGTGTAAGATAAGCTACAAGGATGCATTGTACAACACAAGAAATGAAGACAATATTTTGTAATAGATATAAATATCATATAACTATTAAATTGTATTTTAAATTTTTTAAAAAGAGAATACTAGCATCAGGCAATATTTCCAACAGATATAAAAGACTAATAGCTTTTTACCCAAACAGAAACTGTTTTACTATTTTTTTCATTAGTAGTTTACACCACAATTACATGTAATGAATAATAAAAATTTCAGAGCCTACGATTCCATGTTAAATTTGAAAATTTTTACTTCAGATATGATCTATTTTCTTACATAAGTAAAACCTTCAAAGAAGAAAATATTATGGAAATTAAAAGTCTTAAAACCTGAGTATCAATCAGTCCTGTCGCTCAGTCATTTCCAACTCTTTGAGACCCCATGGACTGTAGCACTGCGTGGATTCCCTGTCTATCACCAACTTCCCAAACTCATGTCCATCGAGTCAGTGATGCCATCCAACCATCTCTTCCTCTGTCGTCCCCTTCTCTTCCTGCCTACAATCTTCCTCAGCATCAGGGTCTTTTCCAGTGACTCAGTTCTTCGCATCAGGTGAACAAAGTTTTGGATCTTCAGCTTCAGCCATCAGTCCTTCCAATGAATATTCAGGACTGATTTCTGTTAGGGCTGACTGGATGGATCTCCTTGAAGTCCAAGGGACTCTCAAGAGTCTTCTCCAAAAGTTCAAAAGCATCAATTCTTCAGCGCTTAGTTTTCTTTGTAGTCCAGCTCTCACATCCACACATGACTACTGGAAAAACCATGGCTTTCACAAGATGGACTTTTGTTGGGAAAGTAATGTCTCTGCTTTTTCATATGCTATGTAGGTTTGTCATAGCTTTTCTTCCAAGGAACAATAGAGGATAATAAAGTTTAATTTCTTGCTCTCTTCTGAAACAGTACTTAATCAGTATTTGATCTTTTACCAACCACATGAATGGCAAAGTTTCTTTGTGTATGTATATGTGTGTGTGTATATATATATATATAATTAGATATATAATATATAATATATGTAATTGTGTATATAATTACATCTTTAAGATTATATATATATAAATAAAATATATAAAATGAATATATATTATATAATAGAAATGATATTTCTATTATATAATATATATTATTTATATAAGAGAAATAATATGTATATAATATATATATATAATCTTAAAGATGTAATTATAATTAACTGAATATATAAATATATAACCAAACTGAGCATTAGAGAAAGGAAACGATAGCGAGGTATGTTACACAAAAGAAGTATTATTTCAAAAAGATATCGCTTCTTCAGGGGGCGGTCCTAAGATGGCAGAGGAATAGGACGGGGCGACCACTTTCTCCCCCACAAATTTATCAAAAGAACATTTGAACGCTGAGTAAATTCCACAAAACAACTTCTGAATGCTGGCAGAGGACATCAGATACCCAGAAAAGCAGCCCATTGTCTCTGAAAGGAGGTAGGAAAAAATATAAAAGATAAAAAGAGAGACAAAAGAGGTAGGGACAGAGATCCATCCTGGGAAGGGAGTTTTAAAAAAGAGAGGGTTCCAAACACCAGGAAACACTCTCACTGGCGAGTCTGTGGTGAGCCTTGGAACCTCAGAGGGCAACATAACTGGGAGGAAAAATAAATTAAATAATTAAAACCCACAGATTATGTGCCCAACGGTAACTCCCAGCAGAGAAGCAGCACAGACTCCTGCATCCGCCACTAGCAAGAGGGGGCTGGGCAGGGGGGCTGCATTGCTTAGAGTAAGGACCCAGCCTGAATGCCCCGAGGGCAATCTGAGGGAACTAACTTGAGATAGCAAACCAGACTGTGGGATAGCTATCCTGTGAAAAGCGCCAACCTAAGACACTGCCAGGCCCGCTCACAGAACAAAGGACTGAGTAGAGCTAGCCGGCTGTGGACCGGCCCATCCCCTGCTGGAGACAGGCAGGTGAGGGCAGCCAGAGCCAGAAGGGGGAAATCGCAGCCCCAGAGAGTCATCATCTACCAAACTGCAAGCAGGCTTCCTTACTAACCAAGACTTCTTGGGATTCTGGACAGTTGACATCCGCCGGGAGGGTCGCAGCCAGAGATCAGCTCCCCAGAAGACACACGGCACACCTGAGAAGGTGTGCTGGTTATACACCCAGAAAACTGAACGGCAGGAATGGGGGAGGTGATAAGTCGCAGCGACCATGCTCGCCAAGCACCTGGTCACCTGAGCTGCTCGAACCTGGAAAGGGTACTAAACACAGGCCCACCCAAGTCTGTGCTCTTGTGGAGTACCCAAGTACCTGAATCTGAGCAGCTTAGACCTGGGAAAGGCATACAACCCAGGGCTGGCCTCAGACAGTTCCCAGCAGAGCAAACTAGAGCCTAAACGGTGTAGACAGGGAAAGCACACACGCCGTGAGCAGAGGCAAACCCAGTGTGGCCGAGACACTGCGAGCACACGCCAGTGTTATTTGTTTGTAGTGTTCCTCCCTCCCCACAGCACAACTGAACAAGTGAACCTAAAAAAGTGTCCACCACCGCCCCCTTGTGTCAGGGTGGAAATTAGACACTGAAGAGACCAGCACACAGAAGAAGCTAAAACAGAGGGAACCGCCTTGGAAGTGGCAGGTGCAATCGATTAAAACCCTGTAGTTAGCACCGCCTACATAGGAAGTGGCCTATAGATCTTGAGAAGTATAAGCCAGATCAAGGAACTATCTGAAAATGAACTGACCCCACACTGTCCACAACACCAGAGAAAGTCCTAGGTATATTTTTACTATTATCATTTTTTAAATTAATTAAAAAAAATTAAGTCCTCTATTACTCCTTTAATTTTCATTTTTATAACCTACTATTACTTTGCAAGAAAAAGACCCTATTTTTTCAAGCAAACTTCATGTATATGTATATTTTATAATTTTTGTGACTTCGTTTTTCTTTAATATTGTATTTTTGAGAATCCAACCTCTACTCTAGATTTTTAATCTTTGTTGTTTGGTATTTGTTATCAATTTTGTATCTTTAAGAACCCAATCCTCAGTACTCATTTTTACTTGGGAGCGAGATTACTGGCTTGATTGCTATCTCCCCCTTTGGACTCTCCTTTTCCTCCACCAGGTTGTCTCTATCTCCTCCCTCCCCCTTCTCTTCTCTATCCAACTCTGTGAATCTCTTTGTGTGTTCCAGATGGTGGAGAACACTTAGGGAACTGATTACTGGCTGGATCTGTCTCTCTCCTTCTGATTCGCCCCTTTATCCTTCCAGCCACCTCTGTCTCCTTCCTCCCTCTTCTCTTCTCTGTGTAACTCCATGAACATCTCTGAGGGATCAGGACTGTGGAGAGCACATAAGGAAGTGATTACTGGCTAGCTTGCTCTCTCCTCTTTTGATTCCACCTCATTTCCTCCTGATCACCTCTATCTCCCACCTCCCTCTTCTCTTCTCCATGTAACTCTGTGAACCTCTCTGGGTGTCCCTCACTGTGGAGAAACTTTCCATCACTAACCTAGATGTTATATCATTAGTGCTGTATGGATGGAGAAGTCTTGAGGCTACTGTAAGAATAAGACTGAAAACCAGAGGCAGGAGGCTTAAGTCCAAATCCTGAGAACATCAGAGAACTTCTGACACCAGGGAACATTAATCGATAGGAGCTCATCAAATGCCTCCATATCTACACTGAAACCAAGCACCATCAAAGGGCCAACAAGTTCCATAGCAAGACATACCATGCAAATTTTCCAGCAACACAGGAATATAGCCCTGAGCTTCAATATACAGGATGCCCAAAGAAACACCAAACCCACTGACATCTCATAACTCATTACTGGACACTTCATTGCACTCCAGAGAGAAGAAATCCAGCTCCACCCACCAGAACACCAACACAAGCTTCCCTAACCAGGAAACCTTAACAAGCCACCTGTTCAACCCCACCCACAGTGAAGAAACCACAATAAAGAGAACTCCACAAATTGCCAGAATATGGAAAGGCCACCCCAAACACAGCAATATTAACAAGATGAAAAGGCAGAGAAATACTCAGCAGGTAAAGGAACAGGATAAATGCTCACCAAACCAAACGAAAGAGGAAGAGATAGGGAATCTACCTGATAAAGAATTCCAAATAACGATAATGAAAATCATCCAAAATCTTGAAAACAAAGTGGAGTTATACATAAATAGCCTGGAGACAAGGATTGAGAAGATGCAAGAAAGTTTTAACAAGGACCTAGAAGAAATTAAAAAAAAAAAGAGTCAATATATAATGAATAATGCAATAAATGAGATCAAAAAACACTCTGGAAGGAACCAACAGTAGAATAATGGAGGCAGAAGATAAGTGAGATAGAAGATAGAATGGCAGAAATAAATGAAACAGAGAGTAAAAAAGAAAAATGAATTAAAAGAAATGAGGACAATCTCAGAGACCTCTGGGACAATGTTAAACTCCCCAACATTCGAATCATAGGACTCTCAGAAGAAGACATAAAGAAAGACCATGAGAAAATACTTGAGGAGATAACAGTTGAAAACTTCCCTAAAATGGGGAAGGAAATAATCACCCAAGTCCAAGAAACCCAGAGAGTCCCAAACAGGATAAACCCACGGCAAAACACCCCAAGACACATATTAATCAAATTAACAAAGATTGAACACAGAGAACAAATATTAAAAGCAGCAAGGGAAAAACAGCAAATAATACACAAGGGGATTCCCATAAGGATAACAGCTGATCTTTCAATAGAAACTCTTCAGGTCAGGAGGGAATGGCAGGACATACTTAAAGTGATGAAAGAAAATAACTTACAGCCCAGATTACTGTACCCAGTAAGGATCTCATTCAAATATGAAGGATAAATCAAAAGTTTTACAGACAAGCAAAAGCTGAGAGAATTCACTACCACGAAACCTGGTCTTCAACAAATGCTAAAGGATCTTCTCTAGACAGGAAACACAGAAAGGGTATATAAACTCAAACCCAAAGCAATAAAGTAAATGACAATGGGATCATATTTATCAATAATTACCTTAAGTGTAAATGGGTTGAATGCCCCAGCCAAAAGACAAAGATTGGCTGAATGGATACAAAAACAAGACCCCTATACATGTTGTCTACGAGAGACCCACCTGGAAACAAGGGACACATACAGACTTAAAGTGAAGGGCTGGAAAAAGATATTCCACCCAAATAGAAGCCAAAAGAAAGCAGGAGTAGCAATACTCATATCAGATAAAATATACTTTAAAACAGAGGCTACAAAAAGAGACAAAGAAGGGCACTACATAATGATCAAAGGAGCAATCCAAGAAGAAGATATAACAATTATAAATATATATGCACCCAACATAGGAGCACCACAATATGTAAGCCAAATGCTAACAAGTATGAAAGGGGAAATTAACAATAACACAATAATAGTGGGAGACTTTAATACCCCACTCACACCTATGGATAGATCAACTAAACAGCAAATTAACAAAGAAACACAAATTTTAAATGATACAATAGACCAGTTAGACCTAACTGATATCTATAGGACATTTCACCCCAAAACAATGAATTTCAGCTTTTTCTCAAGTGCACATGGAACCTTCTCCAGGATGGATCACATCCTGGGCCACAAATCTAGCCTTGGTAAACTATAAAAAAAATGAAATCTTTCCAAGTATCTTCTCTGACCACAATGAAGTAAGATTAGATCTCAATTACAGGAGAAAAACTATTAAAAATTCCAACATATGGAGGCTGAACAACACGCTGCTGAATAACCAACAAATCACAGAATGAATCAAAAAAGAAATCAAAACATGCATAGAAATGAATGAAAATGACAACATAACAACCCCAAACCTGTGGGACACTGTAAAAGCAGTGCTAAGGGGAAGGTTCATAGCAATACAGGCATACCTCAAGAAACAAGAAAAAAGTCAAATAAATAACCGAACACTACACCTAAAGCAACTAGAAAGGGAAGAAATGAAGAACCCCAGGGTTAGTAGAAGGAAAAAAATCTTAAAAATTAGGGCAGAAATAAGTGCAAAAGAGACAAAAGAGACCATAGCAAAAATCAACAAAGCCAAAAGCTGGCTCTTTGAGAAGATAAATAAAATTGACAATTAGCCAGACTCATCAAAAAAACAAAAGGAGAAAAATCAAATCAACAAAATTAGAAATGAAAATGGAGAGATCACAACAGACAACACAGAAATACAAAGGATCATAAGAGACTACTATCAGCAACTATATGCCAATAAAATGGACAACTTGGAAGAAATAGACAAGTTTTTAGAAAGGTACAACTTTCCAAAACTGAACCAGGAAGAAATAGAAAACCTTAACAGACCCATCACAAGCACATAAATTGAAACTGTAATCAGAAATCTTCTAGCAAACAAAGGTCCAGGACGTGAGGGCTTCACAGCTGAATTCTACCAAAAATTTAGAGAAGAACCAACACCTATCCTACTCAAACTTCCAGAAAATTGCAGAGGAAGGTAAACTTCCAAACTCAGTCTATGAGGCCCACATCACCCTAATACCAAAACCTGACAAAGATGCCACAAAAAAAAAAAAAAAAGAAAAGAAAAGAAAACTATAGGCCAATATCTATACTGATGAACATAGATGCAAAAATCCTTAACAAAATTGTAGCAAACAGAATCCAACAACACATTAAAAAGATCATACATCATGACCAAGTGGGCTTTATCCAAGGGATGCAAGGATTCTTCAATATCTGCAAATAAATCAATGTAATAAACTTATGACCAACCTAGATAGCATATTCAAAAGCAGAGACATTACTTTGCTGACTAAGGTCCGTCTAGTCAAGGCTATGGTTTTCCCAGTGGTCATGTATGGATGTGAGAGTTGGATTGTGAAGAAGGCTGAGCACCGAAGAATTGATGCTTTTGAACTGTGGTGTTGGAGAAGACTCTTGAGAGTCCCTTGGACTGCAAGGAGATCCAACCAATCCATTCTGAAGATCAGCCCTAGGATTTCTTTGGAAGGTATGATGCTAAAGCTGAAACTCCAGTACTTTGGCCACCTCATGCGAAGGGTTAACTCATTGGAAAAGACTCTGATGCTGGGAGGGATTGGGGGCAGGAGGAGAAGGGGACAACAGAGGATGAGATGGCTTGATGGCATCACTGACTCGATGGATGTGAGTCTGAGTGAACTCTGGGAGTTGGTGATGGACAGGGAGGCCTGGCGTGCTGTGATTCATGGGGTCGCAAAGAGTCAGATACAACTGAGCGACTGAACCGAACTGAAACCACATTAATAAACTGAAAAATAAAAACCATATAATTATCTCAATAGATACAGAGAAAGCCTTTGACAAAATTAAACATCCATTTATGATAAAAACCCTCCAGAAAGCAAGTATAGAAGGAATGTACATCAACATAATAAAAGCTATATATGACAAAGCCACAACAAACATTATCATCAATGGTGAAAAATTGAAAGCATTTCCCCTAAAGTCAGGAACAAGACAAAGGTGCCCACTCTCACCACTACTATTTAAAATGGTTTTGGAAGATTTGGCCACAGCAATCAGAATAGAAAGAGGAAAAAAAAAAAAGGAATCTAAATTGGAAAAGAAGAAGTAAAACTCTCACTGTTTGCAGATGATATGACCCTCTACATGGAAAACCATAAAGACTCCACCAGAAAATTACTAGATTACTAGAGTTATTCAATTAACTCCAGAAAGAATGAAAGGATGGAGTCAAATCAAAAACAATACCCAGTTGTGGATGTGACTCGTGATAGAAGCAAGGTCCGATGCTGTAAAGAGCACTATTGCATAGGAACCTGGAATGTCAGGTCCATGAATCAAGGCAAATTGAAAGTGGTCAAACAAGAGATGGCAAGGGTGAACGTTGACATTCTAGGAATCAGTGAACTAAAATGGACTGGAATGGGTGAATTTAACTCAGATGACCATTATATCTACTACTGCTGGCAGGAATCCCTCAGAAGAAATGGAGTAGCCATCATGGTCAACAACAGAGTCCATAATGCAGTATTTGGATGCAATCTCAAAAATGACAGAATGATCTCTGTTCATTTCCAAGGCAAACCACTCAATATCATGGTAATCCAAGCCAATGCCCCAACCAGTAATGCTGAAGAAGCATTGAATAGTTCTATGAAGACTTACAAGACCTTTTAGACCTAACACCCAGAAAGATGTCCTTTTCATTATAGGGGACTGGAATGCAAAAGTAGGAAGTCAAGAAACACCTGGGGTAACAGCCAAATTTGGCCTTGGAGTATGGAATGAAGCAGGTCAAAGGCTAATAGAGTTTTTCCAAGAGAACGCACTGGTCATAACAAACACTATCTTCCAACAACACAGGAGAATACACTGCACATGGACATCACCCGATGGTCAACACCAAAATCATACTGATTATATTCTTTGCAGCCAAAGATGGAGAAGCTCTATAGAGTCAGAAAAAATAAGACTGGGAGCTGACTGTGGCTTAGATCATGAACTCCTTATTGCCAAATTCAGACTTAAATTGAATAAAGTAGGGAAAACCACTAGACCATTCAGGTAAGACCTAAATCAAATCTCTTATGATTATACAGTGGAAGGGAGAAGTAGATTATGGGACTAGATCTGATAGAGTTTCTGATGAACTATGGACAGAGGTTCATGACATTGTACAGGAGACAGGGATCAAGACCATCCCCAAGAAAAAGAAATGCAAAAAAGCAAAACGGCTGTGTGAGGAGGCCTTACAAATACCTGTGAAAAGAAGAGAAGCGAAAAGCAAAGGAGAAAGGGAAAGATATAAGCATCTGAATGCAGAGTTCCAAAGAACAGCAAGGAGAGATAAGAAAGCCTTCCTCAGCGATCAATGCAAAGAAATAGAGGAAAACAACAGAATGGGAAAGACTAGAGATCTCTTCAAGAAAATTAAAGAGACCAAGGGAACATTTCATACAAATATGGGCTCCATAAAAGACAGAAATGGTATGGACCTAACAGAAGCAGAAGATATTAAAAAGAGGTGGCAAGTATACAAAAAAGAACTGTACAAAAAAGAGCTTCATGAAACAGATAATCGCGATGGTGTAATCACTCACCTAGAGCCACACATCCGGGAATGCGAAGTCAAGTGGGCCTTAGAAAGCATCACTACGATCAAAGCTAGTGGAGGTGATGGCATTCCAGTTGAACTATTTCAAATCCTGGAAGATGATGCTCTGAAAGGGCTGCACTCAATATGCCAGTAAATTTGGAAAACTCACCAGTGGCCACAGGACTGGAAAGGTCAGTTTTCATTCCAATCCCAAAGAAAGGCAATGCCAAAGAATGCTCAAAGTACTGCACAATTGCACTCATCTCACATGCTAGTAATGTAATGCTCAAAATTCTCCAAGCCAGGCTTCAGCAGTACATGAACCATGAACTTCCAGATGTTCAAGCTGGTTTTAGAAAAGGCAGAGGAACCAGAGATCAAATTGCCAACACCTGCTGGATATTGGAAAAAGGAAGATAGTTCCAGAAAAACATCTACTTCTGCTTTATTGACTATCCCAAAGCCTTGGACTATATGGATCACAATAAACTGTGGAAAATTCTGAAAGAGATGGGAATACCAGATCACCTGACCTACCTCTTGAGAAACCTATATGCAGGTCAGGAAGCAACAGTTAGAGCTGGACATGAAACAACAGACTGGTTCCAAATAGGAAAAGGAGTACTTCAAGGCTGTATATTGTCACCTTGCTTATTTAACTTATATGCAGAGTATATCATGAGAAACGCTGGGGTGGATGAAGCACAAGCTGGAATCAAGATTGCTGGGAGAAATATCAATAACCTCAGATATGCAGATGACACCACCCTTATGGCAGAAATTGAAAAGGAACTAAAAAGCCTCTTGATGAAAGTGACAGAGGAGAGTGAAAAATTTGGCTTAAAGCTCAACATTCAGAAAATGAAGATCATGGCATCTGGTCCCATCACTTTATGGGAAATAGATGGGGAGACAGTGGAGAAACAGTGTCAGATTTTATTTTAGGGGGCTCCAAAATCACTGCAGATAGTGACTGCAGCCATGAAATTAAAAGACACTTACTCCTTGGAAGGAAAGTTATGACCAATCTAGATAACATATTGAAAAGCAGAGACATTACTTTGCCAACAAAGGTCCGTCTAATCAAGGCTATGGTTTTTCCATTGGTCATGTATGGATATGAGAGTTGGACTGTGAAGAAAGCTGAGCACAGAAGAATTGATGCTTTTGAACTGTGGTGTTGGAGAGGACTCTTGTGAATCCCTTGGACCACAAAGAGATCCAACCAGTCCATCCTAAAGGAGACCAGTCCTAGCTGTTCTCTGGAAGGACTGATGCTGAAGCTGAAGCTCCAGTACTTTGACTACCTCTTTCGAAGAGTTAACTCATTGGAAAAGACTTTGATGCTGGGAGGGATTGAGGGAAGGAGGAGAAGGGGATAACAGAGGATGAGATGGCTGGATGGCATCACTGACTCGATGGACATGAGTTTGAGTGAACTCCAGGAGTTGGTGATGGACAGGGAGACCTGGCGTGCTGCAATTCATGGGGTTGCAAAGAGTCAGACACTACTGAGCAACTGAAGTGAACTGAATTGAACTGATGGACACCTTCTTTGACAAAGGAGGCAAGAATATACAATGGAGAAAAGACAATCTCTTTAACAAACAGTGCTGGGAAAAGAGGTCAACCACTTGTAAAAGAATGAAACTAGAACACGTCCTAACACCATACCTAAAATAAACTCAAAATGGATTAAAAATCTAAACATAAGACCAGAAACTATAAAACTCTTAGAGGAGAACACAGGCAAAACACTCTCCAACATACATCACAGCAGAATCCTCTATGACCCACCTCCCAGAATATTGGAAATGAAAGAAAAAATAAACAAATTGGGCCTAATTAAAATTAAAAGGTTCTGCACAACAAAGGGAATTATAAGCAAGGTGAAAATACAGCCTTCAGAATGGGAGAAAATAATCGCAAATGAAGCAATTGACAAAGAATTAATCTCAAAAATATAGAAGCAACTCCTAGAGCTCAATCCCAGAAAAATAAACGACCCAATCTAAAAATGGGCTAAAAACTAAACAGACATTTCTTCGAGGAAGACATACAGATACTAACAAGAACATGAAAAGATGCTCAACATCACTCATTATCAGAGAAATGCAAATCAAAACCACCATGAGGTGCCATTTCACACCAGTCAGAATGGCTGCTATCCAAAAGTCTACAAGCAATAAATGCTGGAGAGGGTGTGGAGAAAAGGGAACCCTCTTACACTGTTGGTGGGAATGCAAAGTAGTACAGCCACTATGGAGAACAGTGTGGCGATTCCTTAAAAAACTGGAAATAAAACTGCCATATGACCCAGCAATCCCACTGCTGGGCATACACATCAAGGAAACCAGAACTGAAAGAGACATGTGTACCCAATGTTCATCACATCACTGTTTATAATAGCCAGGACATGGAAGCAACTTAGACGTCCATCAACAGATGAATGGATAAGAAAGTTGTGGTACATATACATAATGGAGTATTACTCAGCCATTAAAAAGAATATATTTGAATCAATTCAATGAGGTGGATGAAACTGGAGTCTATTATACAGAGTGAAGTAAGCCAGAAAGGAAAACACCAATACAATATAATAACACATATACATGGAATTTAGAAAGATGGTAATGATAACCCTGTATGCGAGACAGCAAAAGAGATACACATGTATAGAACAATCTTTTGGACTCTGTGGGAGAGGGTGAGGGTGAGATGATTTGGGAGAATGGCATTGAAACATGTATATCATACGTGAAATGAATCACCAGTCCAGGTTTGATGCATAAGACAGGGTGCTCAGGGCTGGTGCACTGGGATTACCAAGAGGGATGGGGAACACATGTACATGTACACCCGTGGCGGATTCATGTCAATGTATGGCAAAACCAATACAATATTGTAATTAGCCTCCAATTAAAATAAATAAATTTATATTAAAGAAACAAAAAAATAAACAAAAAGATATTGTTTCCTTAACTCACAAAGTATCTTCCAAAATATAGAGTACAAATTAATGTTATTAAATACATAGATTCATCCATCAATCCAAATGCTTATGTTTTTATATTTTTATTTAATTATGTTCATTTAAAATGCTGTGTTAATTTATGCTATTCAGCAAAGTTACTCAAATATATATATGCTTTTTTTATCTTCTTTTTCATTATAATTTATCCTAGGCATCAATCCAAAGACTTATATATAACTTCAGTAATATTTGTTAGAATTAGCAATAAACTTCCTTAAATAATTGTCATTTTTTCTATTCTTTCCTCCACTCAAAATCAGAATTAAGTGTGAATTCAGGAAGATCTAACCTTGTGTGCCACACTAAAGCTTAAATGTATCAGTTGCAAAGACAGTTAGAAGCTTCAAGAATATACTTTTCTTCTATACCTCAAACTACAAAGCTAATTACTTGTTTAGGTGAATCACTGTGCCTTAATTACTCATCTCTGTAGTTACTAGTAAAAGAGTAGGCTTAAGGTTTTGAGGTAGAAGTGCATTTTGTGTGTTGTTTGAACTCAGGATTAATAAGCATCAGCATTTTTCACATGTTGCCATTAATTAACTTGTAACTTAAAGCAAAGGGAGCCTCTGGAATCATTTAGAAATTGAATCTAAAAGACTCATCATGATTTCTCTTCTTCATATTTTAATCAATATTGAGTAATTATATATAACTCAAGAAGACATTCCTTAAAGTTTTTATTCAATTTTATTTTTTCCTTTTTTCCTCAACACATTCAAACATTTACTTTTCTATTTAACTTATTAAGAACATTCTAAAAACTTATATGCAGAGTACATCATGAGAAACGCTGGGCTGGAAGAAGCACAAGCTGAAATGAAGATTGCTGGGAGAAATATCAATAACCTCAGATATGCAGATGACACCACCATTATGGCAGAAAGTGAAGAGGAACTAAAAAGCCTCTTGATGAAAGGGAAAGAGGAGAGTGAAAAAGTTGACTTAAAGCTCAACATTCAGAAAACTAAGATGGCATCTGATCCCATCACTTCATGGCAAATAGATGGGGAAACAGTGTCAGACTTTATTTTGGGGGGCTCCAAAATCACTGCAGATAGTGACTGCAGCCATGAAATTAAAAGACACTTACTCCTTGGAAAGAAAGTTATGACCAACATAGCATATTGAAAAGCAGAGATATTACTTTGCCAACAAAGGTCCATCTAGTCAAGGCTATGGTTTTTCCATTGGTCATGTATGGATGTGAGAGTTGGACTGTGAAGAAAGCTGAGCACCGTAGAATTGATGCTTTTGAACTGTGGTGCTGGAGAAGGCTCTTGTGAGTCCCTTGGACTGCATTGAGCTCCAACCAGTCCATCCTAAAGGAGACCAGTCCTGGGTGTTCATTGGAAGGACCGATGCTGAAGCTGAAACTCCAATACTTTGGCCACCTCATGCGAAGAGTTGATTCACTGGAAAAGACCCTGATGCTGGGAGGGAATGTGGTCAGAAAGAGAAGGGAACGACAGAGGATGAGATGGCTGGATGGCATCACCGACTTGATGCACATGAGTTTGGGTGAACTCCGGGAGTTGGTGATGGACAGGGAGGCCTGGCGTGTTGCAATTCATGGGGCTGCAAAGAGTCAGACATGACTGAGCAACTGAACTGAACTGAAGATAAATTATGTCCCTGGATAATTATTCTCAGCTAAATTATTTGCCAGTTTCATAGCTACAAAACCTCTACTGAATTTCCAAATCACCATCATTTGGTTCTATTTCAATTGATGCTACAAGAGCAAAAGTACAAGAGAGAGAAGGAATATTAACAAGAATTCTAAACTAAATGTTAGCTCCACTCTTAGCAATACAAAAGACTTCTGACATGTCCTAAAATTATGACATTATTCAACAGTTTTCATGGATTTCCATTATGCTGTAATCTAGAAAATGATTTAGAAAATTACTAATAGAAGATTTTGGGACACATATAACCAATGAGTGACAAAATAAGCATATAAAAGAGTAATCTTTAAACAGAACATATTTTCAACATTTTATTTTCAGATTAGAATAAAATAAAGATTTCCAGTGAAAGTTTTTTGAGATTTAACCTGAAGTTTTTCAGTTAGATAACTGATAAAAAAAAGTCTCTGAACATCTTACTATATACTACCCCCCATTGTAGCAATTTTTTAAAATGCTAATATATTATTGTTGAAATGACTACTTCTTTAAGAATTCTTTAGAGAAGGTTTGCAAGTTTCTTGCCTGCCATATTTATAAACAAGCACTGAATTAAATTAGCTTTACAACTTTTCAGCACTGAATGACATTTATTCCTACTTGAGATTTCAAATGAGCTCAAGGAATGACTTCAGATCAAGCTGTGACCATATAAATATAAGCTCTGAGACAAACAAGCAGATTTCCTTTCTATGTCACAGAATTATATATTTTACCATTGTCAAGCAAAAAGACTTTGTGTATGCCAATAGAATCTCTTTTTGTAATGGTGACCTTATATGCTTTTGACATTCCCTTTCTCTTTGATGAAGGGAGGCACTTGAGTCAGCTTTGGGAGAAAAAAACCTCATGAATAAGTAGCTTGACAGAAGAACTTCAGATTTAGCATATTATTCTGTGATAATCAAATTTCCCTGGATCTGCATCATTCTTTGATTTAAAGTAGAGCCTATACACCAGAGAGACCGAACTCTCTCATATGCTACTCATCATTTTTTTTCCATATATTCCTTGCATAAAGTGACTATTCACTATCAAATTTAAAATTCTCTCCATTTGTCCATTAATCGATACAGACTCAAGCATATTATACATCATATCCTGTACTTGGTGTGTTTTCTTTCACCATTGTTGGTAATGCTCTTAGCTAACCTGATTTTATACATGATGACACTCAATCCCAAGATGCATTCTTCCTGGGATGCATTCTCTCATTTCCCTTTTGGGAAACTCCCATTTTCCGTAATCTCGGTGGAAAACTGAAATTCTTTCCTCTCATGCTGTATGTAGGCAAACCGTATAAAATCTCTAGGAAATTTCGTGCCAGAACATGGGGAAAATTGATGATCAATCACTGCAATTGTGTGCCAGTGTGCAGACTAGATTATCTTACTTTGTTATGATACACGCTACATGAGACTCCCCCGTCTCCCTTTTCAGTTCAGTTCAGTCGCTTAGTCTGTCCGACTCTTTGCGATGCCATGGACAGCAGCATCTCCCTTTTACCTTTCTTCTATTTATATTGTAACTTCTTGGTCTCTTGATTGCTAAAAGAAAGTTAATTTCTTAACTTGGAACCGAGTTCCATGGATGAAGCTAAGACTCTGAGAGAGGTACAATTGTTCCTGACATGCACGGCTGGTAATGGCAGAACAAAACTATGCCGTTAGATTTTTTTCTAATACCAAGCCTAGTTCTCTTTCGTCTGTACCAAAATTTCATTCCTGAGATACCTAGATTCTGTGTAAACATGTTTTCTAATTCAATGACTGCTTAACAGAGAAGAATATATCTCCTTACAAGAATAGTGAAGCCATAACTTTTTATTCTGATATTTTCAGAAAGAAAACAAATGAAATTGATTAATATGTCAAGTTTTATTAGTTACTGATTTTTATTAGTCTGAGAACCACAATGTATGATCTTAAGGTCATTAATATATATAAAGCTGAAAGAATGTTTATCACAAAATTAAGTAAAATTTTGGTAATGAATAAGTAAATTTTAACCATGTAGAGACCATCTAGTTAATAACATAGACTAAATTACATAGTTCTTCTTAACTTGGAGCATTTAACACATACAAAGTGGAATGGTATTTTTATTACATTATGAAAGAAAATCTGGACACATTTTTTGTATCCTTGAATTTTGCTTATATCTTTAAAAGACATAAACCAAAATTCCTGAAAGAAATAGTTTGACTTGAACACTTTTACCTTAGAAAACAGAAAGTTTTTGTTTGTTTAAATAGATACATAAATAGAAAAACTTGCAAATTATACAATTTTAATGGTATAAAATTATATGCAAAATGGCTTTTATTTAGAGTCTTTTTTTTTTTTCTTTCTAGCTGAGGTCAACTTAGTTTGAAATACTTAACTGGCAGTCTTCAATAGTTCTAATACTTTAGGTACATACAAATTTTAGCATTATAAATGTATTCCATTTCCTTTCCACTTAGTATTAATTTGATCATATCACAAACTCATGCTTCATTAAAGAACTTTGAACTCATTCAAATTCAGCTACATTGTTCATCCACACCGTATTTTTTGATTTAAGTAAATTCCTTTAAGGTAGGGATTTTCAAGTCTTTGATCTTTCACAAAAAGAAACACAGAGGCTTAATCTAGTACACACTTTCTAAGATTTTTGAATGAATAAATGAATGAAAAAAAAAAAGTATATATCAGAGGCTCAAAGATCTGTGAGAATAAATCAGAATTAATCTTTTTAAATGACAATATTCATGATTCCAACTTCTTTTGGAAGTCTAGGCTATATGACTGCAAAGGAAACTCTGCCCTAAATACAGAAGATTTAGAAGTGAATTAAATCTAAGCTGAACACTTAATCTATACACTGAGACAAAGGGTAGGTACTGCTGAATTATTGTAAAAAAAAAAATCCTAAGAGCAAAGTTTATAAATAACTGAATAAAACAAATAAATTGAATAAATAAATCAAATTTTCATTAAAAGGTTATATATTTTTCAAACAACATAGTAACTAGTTCGAATTTTCAGAAACTACTCATATAGTGCTATTATCAGTGAATGTTAGTGACTCATTGAGTTGAACTCTTTGAGATCCCATGGACTGCAGCCCACCAGGCTCCTCTGACTATGGGATTCTCTAGGCAAGAATAGTAGAGTGGGTAGCCATTCTCATCTCCAGGGTATCTTCCCAACCCAGGGACTGAACCTGGGTCTCCCTCATTACAGGCAGATTCTTTACTATCTGAGCCACTAGCAAAGCCAATTACCAGTAAATATCTTACTTTAATTCCATCAACTTCCAAAAAATTACTTAGAGGTTTTATTTGTTTATGTCTGAAGTCTACCTTTATCTGAAGTTTTAATGCCATAAAAAATGACACATTTTCTCAAACATAAATCCATAAATATTTATTGGAACCAATCTGTGCAGAGGATGACTCAGATTATATATCATCTAGTCCCTGACCTTGTGGTCAGGAGTAGTTCAATGGGACTTTTTGTGAAGAATTAAGAATTCACAATTATGAATCTCTTCAGAATTTATATTTAATATGTCAAAGTTGATTTTCACCCCAAGTTAAAGATTATTTAAAAAAAATTATAACTTGTTAGTCAATGACACATTTTAAATAATCTTTGTTTTATAGTGTGATATTCACTTAGTCATGTCACACTCTTTGCAACCCCATGGACTATAGTGCACCAGACTCCTCTGTCCATGGGATTCTACAGGCAAGAATACTGGAGTAAGTTGCCATTTCCTTCTCCAGGGGGGTCTTCTTGACCCAAGGACTGAACCCAAGTCTCCTGCATTGCAGGCAGATTCCTTACAACCTGAGCCACCAGGAAAGCCTACAGATTCAGATTAAAGTTCATTTGTGCTTCTCCATGCTAAGTCACTTCACTAGTGTCTAATTCCTCATATGTATCTAAATCATCTGAATTTCTCTAAAGTTGACTTGCCTTTAACATGTAACTCACTTGATCACCATTAAATAGGTCAATGCAGAATAAAATACCAGATCTTCATAGGTTTCACAAAGTTTTCCATGTCAGTACAAATTATTAGTGCCCATTAATTGCTCTAAAATGTGTTGCTTTTCCCAGGATGGTGTTTATTTGTAGGTTCAAGAAGTGGCATAGAATGATGTAAGCTGTGAAGCAAAATAGTTCAAAGATGAATATTTGTATTAAGATGGCAACTTCTTCTGGAGGAGTGAACCAGCAATAACCTCTAGTTTGTAAACTGAATCAAGAAACTTCCTTGAATGACAAGGGGCAAGAATTTGCAAACCATTCTAAAATGTTTAATCAAAACATTTGATTCAAGTTGCTCATTATTATCCTTACATGTCTAAACTTCTTCAATGTAGTACAATTCATATGAATAATATTTCATGTACCCAAACAAATGCAAATACTTCTGTCTCCTTCCAAAGACCTAGCTAAGACCTCGGGATTAACTATGTGTTGGCTATGCACCAACCATCAACATGTGCCCATCCGTACAACTGATTTTTTTCTTTTAAATCTGAAGAAACACATTCCTCCACAAGATTGAAATTTCTTACTGAACAGACAAGGCAAGGTCCACAATCTTCATCCATTCTTCAAGAAATAAGCAACGGTCATAATGGTTATCACTTCATGACAAACAGGGAGAAAATGGAAACAGTAACAGACTTTATTTTCTTGGGTTCCAAAATCACTGCAGATGGTGACTGCAGCCAAGAAATTAAAAGATGCTTGGTCCTTAGAAGGAAAGCTATGACAAACCTAGACAGCATATTAAAAAAAAGAGACATCATTTTTCTGACAAAGGTACATATAGTCAAGGCTATGGTTTTTCCAGTAGTCATGTACAGTTATGAGAGATGGACCATAAGGAAGGCGGAGTGCCTAAGAATTGATGTTTTTAAATTGTGGTGCTGGAGGAGACTCTTGAGAGTCCTTTGGAGAGCAAGGAGATCAAATCAGTCCTAAAGGAAATCCTAAAGGAAATCAACACTGAATATTCACTGGAAAGAATGATGCTGAAGCTGAAGCTGGAATAATTTGGCCACCTGATTCAAAGGGCTGACTCACTGGAAAAGACCCTGATGCTGGGAAAGATTGAGAGCAGGAGAAGAGGGAAACAGATGGTGGGATGGTTGGATGGCATCATCAACTCAACGGACATGAGTTTGAGCAAACTCCAGGAGATAGTGAAGGAAAGAGAAGCCCTGGCGTGTTGCAGCCCATGGAGTTGCAAAGAGTCAGACACAACTGAGTAACTGAACAACAACATAATGCTTATATAATCACTGGTTTTATAATACTTGAAATTCCAGTTTCAAGTATTAGCTGAAAATCAAATCCCCAGAATTGAAATGAATACAGATGTGCTCAGCAGCACACAGGAAAGAGAACAAACATGAACTCTTAAACAGGCATTTTAGCTTACGGAGTTTGGAGCAATGATAATCAGTTTAAATGTTCTTCCCTTTTCTCTTTTTTTTTCTTTTCTATTACTTGTCCTCCAAGTATTCTAGATTCTTTGTAAAATTTGTCATAGCCACATAACCTTTTGTAACATATTTTGAAGAAATGAGCATGGAAAATATATTGCTGCTTCAGAGCAAAGCGTATGGAAATCACTGAAGGAATATGTGGCAAGATGTTGGGAAGGAGAGAGAGAATTAGAGAAAAGACCTATAAAAGCTATTCAGAATAAAATGAGTAATGGCAAATAAAATACATTGACACTTTTCATGAAGGGTTTGAAAATTTTGAGAGAGACTAGATTTAAGTTGCATGAGTATTTAAGCACACATAGTTCTTAGAATAACATTTGACTCATAGGCAATACCAATGTATGTGTTGACAGTTATTATTAATAGTATTATTGCTATTATTATTTTTATTCCTGCATTCACCTAGAATGGTGAATGTGAGCTTTTACTTTTTTTTTATATATATTTAGAAAGAGGTATTCCACAAAATCAAAAAACTTAAAAACACATAGATTGCACATATTGTACAGTATCACAGCTTCCCCCTAGCAAGCTGCCAAATTCTCCATTTAAACATATTAAAAATATGTATCTCAATTGGAGATACAACTATTTAAGAAAAATCATCAAGGTTAGAGTTGTAATCATAGCTTTAACCATCATGAGGTCTGTGATTTGTTGAAATAAATTCATAAATAAATAAATAAGTTCTCATAACCTTTGTTTCTGTCTCATAGGCCTATTATGAAAGTTAATTAGATTAAATTCATAAAATCATTTCTATCCTTTTATTCATTAAAAAGTAATTATTTTATGGAGGTGTTATTCTAGGTACAGGCAATAAAGTTATGAAAAAGATAGACATTGTCTGCCCCTGTGGAGTTTTCATTCTTATGTTTAGAAGATAGAGAATAAATAACTAAGCATAAAATAAATAATGCAATTACAAACTGTAGCAATGCTAAGAAGAAAATAAACAAATTTAGCTGATAAAGACTGTCACAGAAGGCATCTCTGAGGAGGTGCCATTTGAGCTGGGAATTAAATCAGGGGTAAATGCTATTCAGGGAGGAAAATAGAAAACGCAAAGTCTCTGAATGTGGGACACATTTGACATATTGAAAATCAACATAGAAATAAATATGGCTGAAGGGAAGTGAGTAGCAAAAGATATTAGATGGGAGATGTAGGCAGAAGTTAGAGCATATATGAGTCTTGTATAGAGTTTGGCATTTATTCTAAGTTTAAAGGGAGCCATTGAGGACTTTATGTGACAGTGGTGAGTGACATATTTTATTTTGTTTTTAAAAATCACTGGCTACTATGAGGAGAATGCATTGTCAAGAAGCACAGAAGCAAGAAGGTTTCTGGTTAGGAGCCTAGTACTAACCTATGGTGGGCTAGCACTAGAGACAGAGAAATGTAAAGGGACATGTTGGAAGTAAACCCAGCAGGGATATATGTGTTGTCCATGAAAGATGAGAAAAAGGAAATAAAGGGGCTCTATTTTTTTTTTTTTTTTAATGTAACAGTCTCAGTGGGTAACGGTGTCATTTACAAAGACGGGTAAACCTATAGAAGGAACATGCTTTATTTTATGTATTTCCTTTTAATGGGGATTTGTGGTTTTGAAGACATAAATTATATTTGTGATGCTATACTTCAGAGAGAAGATGCCCATGACACTCTGGACGATCTCCATAAAGAATCCACCTGCCAATGCAGGAGACACAAGTTGGATCCCTGGGTCTGGAAGATCCCCTGGAGGAGGAAATGGCCACCTACTCCAGAGTTCTTGATGAAAAATCCCATGGATGGAGGACACTACTGAACACACACAGTAAACTGCTAATATTCTAAACTTACAACGAGACGAGATTGACTGAGGGAACTATATAGAGGGGAGTGATTCAAACTGAGCTCCAGAACACTCCAAAATTTAGACAAGAACCACAGAAAGGGAGAGGAACAAAGAAATAGAGAAGGAATATCTGGCAAAATAAATAAATAAATAAATAAATCATAAAGTTGTCTCATATAAAAAACCAGAAGACAAAAGTGTATTTAGAAAGTTAGTACAAGATAAATAAAAAGAAAATGCAATGTAGAGATTAAAAGGATAGACTGCAAACCAAATTACTGGACTCTAATCCAATCTCCACCAATCAAATTGATGGTCATGAGAAAGCTACCCATTCTCTTTGTGATACTCAATTTCTTCTTTACTAAAAGGTGATTACAATCTCATTATCCTCAGTGTGTTTTGTATTATATTAACTAATATATTTAGAGCTGTTAGAACATGTTTGGTACATAGGAAGTTCTATATAAGAGTATGCTCCTAAGCGGGAGGGGGCGGGAAACTATTTTAAATATTCCTGAAAAGTTGAGTAAAAGGAAAATCTATTAAACCGATTATTGGTTTGTCAATAAAGTAGCTGTTGTTGCATAAATGAGGTGATATTCATTGAATAGGAAGGATGCACGTCAAATGGGAGTGGGCTAAAGAGTGATTAAGAGATTATCAATTGAAGAAGCTAGACAGACGATTCTGGTGAGAAGGTGTGTGAGTATGTATATGTAGAAATAAGCAACTGGAGGATGGCTGGAAAAGGGTTTAGAGATAGGGTTGGAGGATGGCTGGAAAAGGGTTTAGAGATAGGATTAAAGGAGAATTTTTGTTAGGTGGTAGACATGAAAGCAAATTATGAATTCTGGAGAAAGTCTTGAAGAAGAAAACAAAATGCCCATTATAAATAGCAGACCACTGGTAAAGAAGCTAGTTTTCTCATCAATATATTTTATTATCATTAATCACCAAAACATCATTGACAAAGTCAGTATACTTCTCAGTGTGAACTGAAGAACTGAATGCATGCCATCTCAAGTTGAATTGGAAGCAATAAATCTGCACCTATAACTGAATTCTTTGAGTAGGTCTAGCTGGTATACACCCACTCCAGTACTCGCTGCTAAGTCACTTCAGTCGTGTCTGACTCTTTGCAAGCCTATGGACTGTAGCCCGCCAGGCTCCTCTGTCCATGGGGATTCTCCAGGCAAGAATACTGGAGTGGGCTGCCATGTCCTCCTCCAGGGGTCTTCCTGACCAGGGGACAGAACCTGCATGTCTCCATGTCCTGCATTGACAGGAAGGTTATTTACCACTAGGTCTAGTTTAGGCCTAATAGATCAAAAATAATGGTGCCTGACCTCTGTCTCGTTTTCCACTGATCATTTACATAGTCTCCAATGGCTAATGTTAGGCTGACCAATAGTCTAACATGCTCCTACCACAGAGAACCTGGAGAGAAAAAAATATAAAACAATAGTTGCTTTGCTAATAGTTTAGGAAAAGACCTTTGCACACTTCCGACTTCTCATGTATGACCTAAATCAAATCACTTATAACTATACAGTGGAGGTGAGAGATAGATTTAAGTGACTAGATCTGATAGACAGAGTGCCTGAAGAACTATGGACTGAGGTTCATGACATTGCACAGGAGACAGGAACTAAGACCATCCCCAAGTGAAAGAAGTGCAAAAAAGCAAAATGGCTGTCTGAGGAGTTACAAATAGCTGTGAAAAGAAGAGAAGACTCTTGGGATTCTCTTGGACTGCAAGGAGATCCAACCAGTCCATCCTAAAGGAAATCAGTCCTGAATATTCATTGGAAGGACTGATGCTGAAGCTGAAACTCCAATACTTTGGCCACCTGATGCAAAGAGCTGACTCATTTGAAAAGACCCTGATGCTGGGAAAGATTGAAGGCAGGAGGAGAAGGGGACAAGAAAGGGTGAGATGATTGGGTGACATCACTGACTCAATGGGCATGAATTTGGGTAAACTCTGGGAGTTGGTGATGGCCAGGGAGGCCTGGCGTGCTGTGGTCCATGGGGTAGCAAAGAGTCAGACACAACTGAGCCACTGAACTGAACTGAACTGAACCGAATTCCCTGGCTTCAGTCCTGCATCAATCTTTGATGCAGCCTAGGATGTATAAGGTTTAAAATGGATAGGACTGAATCCATTTGGGGGACTTAGAAGAGATACTAAGTCAAAGGGGTTTACATGAAAGTGAAAGTTGCTCAGTCGTGTCCAACTCTTTGCAACCCCTTGGATTACACAGTCCATGGAATTCTCCTGTCCAGAATACTGGAGTGGGTAGCCTTTCTCTTCTTCAGGGGATCTTTCCAGCTCAGAGATTGTACCCAGGTCTCCCACATGGCAGGCAGATTCTTTACCAGCTGAATCCCAAGGAAAGCCCAGGTTAGGCATGACTGCTGTTGCTGCTGCTAAGTCGCTTCAGTCGTGTCTGACTCTGGGCAACCCCATAGATGGCAGCCCAGCAGGCTCCTCCATCCCTGGGATTCTCCAGGCAAGAACACTGGAGGGGGTTGCCATTTCCTTCTCCAATGCATGAAAGTGAAAAGTGAAAGTGAATTTGCTCAGTCGTGTCCTACCCTCAGCAACCCCATGTAGTCTACCAGGCTCCTCCGTCCATGGGATTTTCCAGGCAAGAGTACTGGAGTAGGGTGCCATTGCCTTCTCTGTTATGCATGACTAATAGATCACAAATAATGGTGCCAGATCCCTGTCTTGTTTTCCATTGCTCATATACATAGTCTCCAATAATTAATATTATTCTTACTGAGAGTAACATGCTTCTACCTTAGAGAACCTGGAGAGAAAAAACACACACACACACACACACACACAAAACAATAGTTGTCTTTGTTAATATTTCAGGGAAAGACCTTTGTACACGTCTGATTTCCCTGGCTTGAGTAATGCATCAATCATTAAATGCAGCCTAGGATGTAGACCTAGATAGCATATTCAAAAGCAGAGATATTACTTTGCCAACTAAGGTCCGTCTAGTCAAGGCTATGGTTTTTCCTGTGGTCATGTATGAATGTGAGAGTTGGACTGTGAAGAAGGCTGAGCACCGAAGAATTGATGCTTTTGAACTGTGGTGTTGGAGAAGACTCTTGAGAATCCCCTGTACTGCAAGGGGATCCAACCAGTCCATTCTGAAGGAGATCAGCCCTGGGATTTCTTTGGAAGGAATGATGCTGAAGCTGAAACTCCAGTACTTTGGCCACCTCATGAGAAGAGCTGACTCATTGGAAAAGACTCTGATGCTGGGAGAGATTGGGGGCAGGAGGAGAAGGGGACGACAGAGGATGAGATGGCTGGATGGCATCAGTGACTCGATGGACATGAGTCTGAGTGATCTCTGGGAGTTGGTGACGGACAGGGAGGCCTGGCGTGCTGCAATTCATGGGGTCGCAAAGAGTCGGACACGACTGAGTGACTGAACTGAGGATGTAGAGGGTTTAAACTGCACAAGACTGAATCCATCTGGGGGACTTAGGAGAGATATTAAGTCAACCCCAAACAAAAGGAATAGGAATTAAAAAAAAAAAAAACAACTTTGATTTTACAAGGGAGAAGAGTACTTTCCAGGAAGGTACTGGCAGATAAAATAAAGCAAAACAAATGAAAATGTATCTATTTTAATCGTCCACTAAAGGGGTGTTAGTTCATTTTCTCAGTTGTACTATCATGTCCTCTTTAACTTGTTCTATAACTTTTTAAAAAGCAGAGACACTCCTTTGCCAACAAAAGTCCGTCTAGTCAAAGCTATGGTTTTTCCAGTAGTCATGCATGGACGTGAGATTTGGACTATAAAGAAAGCTGAGCACCAAAGAACTGATGCTTTTGAACTGCGGTATTGGAGAAGACTCTTGAGAGTCCCTTGGACTGCAAGGAGATCCAACCAGTCCATCTTAAAGGAAATCAGTCCTGAATATTCACTGGAAGGCCTGATGCTGAAGCTGAAACTCCAATGCTTTGGCCACCTGATGCAAAGAGCTGACTCATTTGAAAAGACCCTGATGCTGGGAAAGATTGAAGGAAGGAGGAGAAGGGGACAACAGAGGATGAGATGGTTGGATGGCATCACTGACTCAATGGACATGAGTTTGGGTAAGCTCCGGGAGTTGGTGATGGACAGGGATGTCTGGTGTGTAGCAGTCCACGGAATCGCAAAGAGTTGGACACAACTGTGTAACTGAACTGAACTGAACTGACTGCTAACCTTTTCAGTCCTTTTTTACAGCGGTTATAGGCCATATCAGCATACTCTGCATTTACTCTATTCCAGTTATAGTTTACTAGGAATTTTGTCCCTTAACTGCAAATCATCACACATTTGAATTTTGTTATTCTTAAACAGTATTTTTTTTAAATTTCCTTTATTATTCTTTTTAATTTTGTTTTACTATCTTGCTTGTTGCTTCAGTGTCCACTCAGTAATTACTTTCTTTTGCACTCCATCCTAATGAGGTTATATTTATTATGCTCTCGTTGAGCATACTTTTTCTATGGACTTCCAAGAAGAGGTACCGGATCATATCTTATGGTTTTATGGTCAATAAACTTCCTGTATCAGGGATGTCTCTCTCTTCAAGATTATGTTTGCATTTGTGCCCCCAAAGGAATTATGCATTGACTATGAATATCCTGGCTTCTCTGTCAAATGGAAGAAAAACTGCACATCCAGTTTTAAGGAAATCTCTTACAGTAGGAAAACAATTGTCCTTTAATAACACTTCCTATTTTTCTCATTTTCATATGTTCTGCTGGAACTAAAAGGCTTCCCAGGTGGTGCTAGTGGTAAAGAACTTGCCTGCCAATGCAGGTGATTTAAGAGACATGAGTTTGATCCCTGGGTTGGTAGGTTCCCTGGAAAGGGCATGGCGACTCACTCCAGTACTTTTGCCTGGAAAATCCCATGGACAGAGAAGCCTGGTGGGTTATGGTCTATAGGGTTGCACAGAGTTGGACATTTCTGAAGTGACTTTGCATGCATGCGTAGATATAGATATACATTAGATATAGATATGGATATCGATGATATATATATAAAAGGGAATCTGGTGTGCTTTCAAGGCCCAGCCAGAAAATGCTTATCATCTTTTTACTGCATATGCAATGAATTGTTTTATCTCCTGTTTCTTCTGCCATGTTCTGGTTTATCCTTCTTGCAAAAGGAATAATGGTGACTGGAGATGGACATAGGCTTAACATTAAACTTTCAAATTCAAGTCTCTGCCTAGTGATTCAGATCTGTTCCATTGAAAGGTCAAAGCACAATCACTGTAAAATGAAATGCTCAAAAATATATTAAATACATATTTCAAAAAGTACACAAATTGTGTGAAAGATACTCAACCTATTTCTGGGTCATGTTTATACTCTTTCAAAGACAACTGAAGTCTTATGTTTTTTATATTTATATATTGTGATAATTTCTAACTTGTAATGCAATGATCTTCCCAGGGAACACCTGTCAGAATTATTGAACAGGTCTTTACTGGTTTCTCAATGGAGGGCTTTAAGACCAGAAGTTTATTCAAGTAATGAAACACTATACCTCAAAAAGCTCTTTAGACACTTAATGAAAGGAAAGGAAAATAGTATTTTAAATCATTTCTCTGGAAAGGAGGGGAGAGAGAAAGATGAAAAATCACCAGATGATTCCATTTTTCTATGGATCCTGCCAAAGGTACTTCGTCTTATCTTCTAAATGTTCCTGCAAAGTTTCTTCTTATTATCACAAGACAATGATTTACATGAAAAAAAAATCATTCAAGCACACTTATTCATCACTTCTTCTTCCTGCCCTCTCATAGTTCTTGTTAAGGAACTGTGAGGTTAGAGGAGAGCACAGTTTTATTTTAGCTCTCAGGAATTAACAGAATAAGGAAAGGATGATGGGGTAGATCAGCGTCCCAATTCTGAGAACTCAACAACTCAATTCTTCCTTGAAAGACTTTAGACAACATGAGCCCCTCATCAGGAATTCTTCAGACAAGACCTCCCTGTCCCAGACACAAAGCTCTGTCCATGTGCCTGAGTCCTTTTGATTGAAGCAAAGCGGTTGTCTTTAGGGGGCTTTTATAAAGAATGTCTTACCACTAACAGAGAGATTGGCAAGTGGGAGATTCAGGGAGACATTTCTTCAAATCTAAGAGGCACATTATTTATATTTTTCCATATGTAAAAATCCAATGTACCAATATAAAGGGATTTAAGAATACACTAATCTATTTACCTCAGTTATCTTTGCTACATTATGTGTAAGCATGATAAATCTATATCTAGGTAAATCTGAAATAGCTGATTTTATAGCAATAAAATAGAAATTCTAAGTGATAATAAAAATTTCTTCTATAGTGTACTTATTGGCCAATTTCTCATTATCATTTATAATCAAAATAATAATGTCAGGTGTTTTGAATTGTTAAATGTTGACTTTATGGAACAACCACAAAAATAAAATGTTGATAAAGCAAAGCTGTGAGCCTACTGGCAATCTTAGTATTGCCTTGAACTAAGAGGGGAGAAGCAGAGACATTACTTTGTCAACAAAGGTGCATCTAGTCAAGGCTATGGTTTTTCCAGTAGTCGTGTATGGATGTGAGAGTTCGACTGTGAAGAAACCTGAACGCCAAAGAATTGATGCTTTTGAACTGTGGTGTTGCAGAAGACTCTTGTGAATCCCTTGGACTGCAAGGAGATCCAACCAGTCCATCCTTAAGGAGACTAGTCCTGGGTATTCATTGGAAGGACTGATACTGAGGCTGAAAACCCAATACTTTGGCCACCTCATGCAAAAAGTTGCCTCACTGGGAAAGACCCTGATGCTGGGAGGGATTGGGGGCAGGAGGAGAAGTGGATGACAGAGGATGAGATGGCTGGATGGCATCACTGACTCGATGCACATGAGTTTGGGTGAACTCTCAGAGTTGGTGATGGACAGGGAGGCCTGGTGTGCTGCAATTCATGGGATCGCAGAGTCGGACACGACTGGGTGACTGAACTGAACTGAGTGATGTTTTGTCTTACAGTACTAAAAGATAGTAAGCAAGACTCTGATAATTTCAGAAAATATTTTAATGGCATTGGAAGTTGTATAATTCTTTCCCATTATTGCACTCTAAGTGCTGAAGCAAGGTAGATTCTGCTATCCTAAATATGCCTCTTTGGCATAAGGTTTATCTTGATCTAATTATTTATAAGAAACAGCAGACACAAGAGAAGGTTTGAAAATCAAGTAGAAGTTACTGTTTTGTAAGAGAAAATTACATTGATGATGGAAATTTTCCTTTGCTAGGATTTCTCCCTGGTACCAGGAAGAGGAGGATGACTAAATCTCTAGAAACTCTTATTAATGGAGATAGCAAAAACCTAAATCTGCACAACAACCTTATCCTTTTTACTAAGATTTTCCTGAAAGCCTTCCATAATTGTCTAACTTATCATCCAGGATTTTCTTTTGCTTACCTGGTAATGACTTTTAAGCAGATGACTTGGGCCATTGTTGGGGGCCATACTCAGTTTTCCTGGGTATCACACATGTTATTAAACTTTTGTTTGTTTTTCTCTTGTTAATCTGTCTTTTTTATTACAGGGAGCTTCTCACCAAGAACTTAGAAAGGTAGAGGGTATTTGTTTGTTTTAATTACATAGTATCATAAAATATTAACAAGTGTTTACTCTTGGAAAGTTATTAAAATTCTCAATCTGGAGTTAAGGATTTAGATATTGAAAAGGAGCAAAGGGGGTAGAGCACAACTTTTAAAAGAATGACATGGGCATGTGACACGACAAAAAATGGTTAGAAACAATTAGGTCCAAGATGATGGAAGATTCAACTTTTAGCAGAGTTGAGCCTCTATACACTAATTGTAATATATTAGAATGAGTCAAGTGACACACTGATCAGTGTCATAATACCTCTGAGGCTGTGCATCATGGACAAAAAGTGAGTTGTGGCCCAATTCCTAGACATCTCCACCCCTTCCTTGAAATAATTGGAATAATCCTCTTACTCATTACCCTATGAAATTACCAGTGCATTAATCTAACCATGCCCTATCTGGGGGCTCTATCACATTCTGTCTGTGGAGTGTTTTTCTCTTAAAATAAATCTACTTGTTACCTATCACTTTGTCTCTCACTGAATTCTTTCTGCAATTAGACATCACAGACCCCAAATTCACTAGGAAAAATATTTCTTTGATTTCCCCTTCTATGACACAGTTGAAGACTGGGCATCCATGGAAATCATGTGATCATCAGAACAAGCATGTCAATATCTTTAATTTAAAATATTAGTTCAGTTCAGTTCAGTTCAATCGCTCAGTCATGTCTGACTCTGTGACCCCATGAATTGCAGCACACCAGGCCTCCCAGCCCATCACCAACTCCCAGAGTTCACCTAAACTCATGTGCATCGAGTCGGTGATACAATCCAGCCATCTCATCCTCTGTCATCCACTTCTCCTCCTGCCTCCAATCCCTCCGAGCATCAGGGTCTTTCCCAATGAGTCAACGTTTTGCATGAGGTGGCCCAAGTATTGGAATTTCAGCCTAGGTATCAGTCCTTTAAATGAACACCTAGGACTGATCTCCATTAGGATGAACTGGTTGGATCTCCTTGCAGTCTAAGGGATTCGCAACAGTCTTCTCCAACACCACAGTTCAAAAGCATCAATTCTTTGGCACTCAGCTTTCTTCACAGTCGAACACTCACATCCATATGCGACTACTGGAAAAACCATAGCCTTGACTAGATGGACCTTTGCTGGCAAAGTAATGTCTCTGCTTTTGAATATGCTATCTAGGTTGGTCATAACTTTCCTTCCAAGGAGTAAGCATCTTTTAATTTCATGGCTGCAATCACCATCCGCAGTGATTTTGGAGCCCCCCAAAATAAAGTCTGACACTGTTTCCACTGTTTCCCCATCTATTTCCCAAAAGTGATGGGACCAGATGCCATGATCTTAGTTTTCTGAATGTTGAGTTTTCAGCCAACTTTTAAACTCTCCTTTTTCACTTGCATCAAGAAGCTTTTTAGTTCCTCTTCACTTTCTGCCATAAGGGTGGTGTCACCTGCATATCTGAGGTTATTGAGATTTCTCCCAGCAATCTTGATTCCAGCTTGTGCTTCTTCCAGCCCAGTGTTTCTCATGAGGTACTCTGCATATAAGCTAAATAAGCAGGGTGACAATATACAGCCTTGACATATTCCATTTCCTATTTGGAACCAGTCTGTTGTCCCATGTCCAGTTCTAAGTGTTGCTTCCTGACCTGCATATAGGTTTTTCAAGAGGTAGGTCTGGTGGTCTGGTATTCCCATCTCCTTCAGAATTTTCCACAGTTTATTGTGATCCACACAGTCCAAAGATTTGGCATAGTCAATAAAGCAGAAATAAATCCATTCTGGAACTCTCTTGCTTTTTCCATGATCCAGCGGATGTTGGCAATTTGATCTCTGGTTCCTCTGCCTTTTCTAAAACCAGTTTGAACATCTGGAAGTTCATGGTTCACATATTGCTGAAGCCTGGCTTGGAGAATTTTGAGCATTACTTTATTAGCGTGTGACATGAGTGCAATTGTGCAGTAGTTTAAGCATTCTTTGCCATTGACTTTCTTTGGGATTGGAATGAAAACTGACCTTTTCCAGTCCTGTGGCCACTGCTGAGTTTTCCAAATTTGCTGGCATATTGAGTGCAGCACTTTCACAGCATCATCTTCCTGGATTTAAAATAGCTCAACTGGAATTCCATCACCTCCACTAGCTTTGTTCATAGTGATGCTTCCTGAGGCCCACTTGACTTCACATTCCAGGATGTCTGGCTCTAGGTGAGTGATGACACCATCATGATTATCTTGGTCATGAAGCTCTTTTTTGTACAGTTCTTCTGTGTATTCTTGCCACCTCTTCTTAATATCTGCTGCTTCTGTTGGGTCCCTACCATTTCTGTCCTTTATCAAGCCCATCTTTGCATGAAATATTCCCTTCGTATCTCTGATTTTCTTGAAGAGATCTCTAGTCTTCCGCATTCTGTTTTTTCCCTCTATTTCTGTGTATTGATCGTTGAGGAAGGCTTTCTTATCTCTCCTTGCTATTCTTTGGAACTCTGCATTCAGATGGTTATATCTTTCCTTTTCTCCTTTGATTTTCACTTCTCTTCTTTTCACAGCTATTTGTAATGCCTCCCCAGACCGCCGTTTTGCCTTCTTGCATTTCTTTTCCATGGGAATGGTCTTCATCTCTGTCTCCTATAGAATGTCATGAACCTCAGTCCATAGTTCATCAGGCACTCTATCTATCAGATCTAGTCCCTTAAATCTATTTAGTCCCTTAAATCACTTCCACTGTATAATCATAAGGAATTTGATTTAGGTCATACCACCTGAATGGTCTAGTGGTTTTTACTACTTTCTTCAATTTCAGTCTGAATTTGGCAATAAGGAGTTCATGATCTGAGCCACAGTCAGCTCCCAGTCTTGTTTTTGCTGACTGTATAGAGCTTCTCCATCTTTGGCTGCAAAGAATACAATCAATGTGATTTTGGTTTTGACCATCTGGTGATGTCTATGTGTAGAGTCTTCTGTTGTGTTGTTGGAAGAGGGTGTTTGCTATGACCAGTGTGTTCCCTTGGGAAAACTCTATTAGCCTTTGCCCTGCTTCATTCCATATTCCAAGGCCAAATTTGCCTGTTACTCCAGGTGTTTCTTGACTTCCTACTTTTGCATTCCAGTCCCCTATAATGAAAAGGATATCTTTTTTTGCGTGTTAGTTCTAATATATATGGAGTCTATTAAATATTGAGTATAGCAGCATGCAATCTCAAGAGTTAAAGGCAAAGCCAAATGTCAACTTCATAATAATAGGAATTAACCTGGTCAACTTCATAATAGGATTGTCAATTTTCTAGGATGAAGGTGGGGTAATTTAAAAGCAGAAAGGAGATGGAGATTGTCTTTTTTTCAGCAGATACACACTATTATGCAAAATTGAAAAATTCTTTCATTTAACAGATATTTTTTGAGTATGTATTATATGGTACACATCATTCTATGTGATAACTTACAGTAGGCTGCAAAATAAGCTAATTCTCTGTTCCTGGTGCTTACATCATGATTGAGTCATAGAAAAAATAATCAGATAGGTACATAAAATCACAGGTGACAATTAATGCTATCAAGCAAATAAAAATGAAAGCAAGATTGAAGGCAAGAAGAGGAATAGAATGAAACCAAAGGAAATTTCTTTTATTGTTCTGTATATGTTATATCTGTATTTCTTCTCCTATAAGTTCTAATTAGATGGATTATTCCTCCTGAATTAACTCTAGTTTTCTAAGTCTGTGGATCTTGTTTTCCTTAGTTGTGTCAATTTACTTTCTGATTTGGGAAATTTCTTAACCTGTTTTTCCAATTTTCCTTTTATCATTGTCAGATTTTTAATTATTAATGGCATCATTTCAATTTGTGATTACTTCTTTTTCTTTTCAGTCTTCTACTGTTTTAAGACTGTAATATCTTCTCAAATATTTTCTGAGAATGTAAATTATGTGCATTAATGATAACATATTTTAAGTTGTGCTTTCTGAATTGTTACTGTTTCCTTTGGCACCAAAAGCTTCATTTGTTTATTTTAATCTTGATTTTTTTTCTCTTTTGTCCAAAAGACTCATGATTGTTAATTCATATTTATGGACAAAATAGTCAGTTGATTTAAATATATAGATTTTGAATTAGGTAGAATAATCTTTTCTGAAAAATGTTCAGGTACTAGTCCATGGAACCTTGAATAAGTGATATCACAAAGCAAACAGAAACTAAAATAAATAGAATTAAGATTGCTAATCAACTGAGTTTCTAACAGAGTTAATCCTGGATTATCTGGTTGGTCAAATGTAATTACAAGGATCCTTTTAAGTAGAAAAGGGAGGCTGAAAAGTGTATTAGAGTGTTGGAGTGTGAGAAGAACTCCATTGACCACTGATGAGTTTAAAAATGGAAGGCATTCATAAGCCCTGGAATGCAGGTGACCTCTAAAAGCCAGATAAATAACAATAAAATAAGAATAAAATTCTCCCCTAGAGCCTCCAGAAGAAATGCAGCCTGTTAACATCTTGATCTTAGATCATCAAGACTCACTTTGGACTTCTGACCTCTAGAATTGTGGTGTGGTTTAGTCTCTAAGTCGTGTCTGACTCTTGTTATCCCATGGACTGCAACCTGCCAGGTGGCTCTGTCCATGGGATTCTCTGGGCAAGAATACTAGAGTGGGTTGCCATTTACTTCTCCAGGGGATATTCCCGACCCAGGGATCCAGGGATTCCTGACCCAGGGACCCAGAATTATATGATAATAATAAAGTTGTGTTATTATAATCCACCAAGCAATACAACGCTCCACTGGTTTTTCTTTCTGTGTTTTCTTTACTGATCTGTACATCTTTTATTTAAAGAGTATTATATAATTGTCAGTATTAATTTTCAGATGTATGTAGGAAGAAGGTAGACCAAAATGTGAGCGATTTTATTCTCAGAAGCTTAAATCTTTACTAGAAATTGCTGCCTGATCAAGATAAATCATTAAATTTTTAGAGTATAATGCTCATTTTAAACTGATGGTGAATGATGCTATTGCAATTACAGAAGTGAAAATAGGGTAATCAAAGGCCATTTGGTATGAATATTCTGTAGATGCTGGCTCACAGAAACTTTTGTTTAATCTTTGATATAGTTCATCTGTTTGTTGTTTTCAGGAGTCACCAAAATTTCCAATATTCTGATCTCCCAACATCCAATTTATATCTTTAAGGTTTTCTTCCTGTGTTTACATTTTTACTATTGTCTAATGGGATTTACAAGTGGAGAGGTCATATCTAAACTCGTATGCCTAACCATACAACTTTGAAACTGGAGCCTATTATACAGAGCAAAGTTAGTCAGAAAGAAAAACACCAATACAGTATATTAATGCATATATATGCAATTTAGAAAGATGGTAAGAATGGCCCTATGTGCAAGACAGAAAAAGAGACACCGATGTAAACAACAGACTTTTAGACTCTGTGGAAGAAGGCAAGGGTGGGATTATTTGAGAGAATAGCATTGAGACATGTATATTATCATATGTGAAATAGATTACCAGTCCAGGTTCAATGCATGAGACAGGGTGCTCAGGGCTGGTGCACTGGGATGACCCTGAGGGATGGAATGGGGAGGGAGGTGGGAGTGTGGTTCAGGATGGGGAACACATGTACACCCACGGCTGAGTCATGTGAATGTATGGCAAAAACCACCACGATATTGTAAAGTAATTAGCCTCCAATTAAAATTAAAAAAAAATACATTTGAATCAGTTCTAATGAGATGGATGAAACTGGAGCCGATTATACAGAGTGAAGTAAGCCAGAAAGAAAAACGCCAATACAGTATATATACATATATATATATTTAGAGAGACGGTAATGATAACCCTCTATGCAAGACAGCAAAAGAGATATAGATGTATAGAACGGACTTTTGGACTCTGAGGGAGAGGGAGAGGGTGAGATGATTTGGGAGAATGGCACTGAAACATGTATACTATCATGTAAGAAATGAATCGCCAGTCTATGTTCGATGCAGGATACAGGATGCTTGGGGCTGGTGCACGGGGATGATCCAGAGAGATGATATGGGGTGGGAGGTGGGAGGAGGGTTCAGGATTGGGAACTCATGTACACCCGTGGTGGATTCATGTCAATGTATGGCAAAACCAATACAGTATTGTAAAGTAAAATAAAGTAAAAATAAAAATTAAAAAAAAATAAATTTGGTTCTCATTAAATATCTGCAAAAGAACAATTGTCTTAAGAAACAAATGTTGGAATCTTACAATAACAAAAGGAGATTACTCTCCTGAAGACAAGAAGTCATTTTCCATCAATAGTGTACAGAAAGGAAAGAATAGCATTTCTCTGCAATAGGAAGCTGATTCCACTAGTACATAAAGACTTAACAGTTGCACCTTTCATGCTTGCAAAGTACTGACCAGTAATGTGTGAGCAAGCATGTGACATTTGTGTGATTGTAACCGCTGAATAAGCACTTATTGTTATGTGGAGTCAATGAACTTTTACATGAGCAGTCCCAGGTGGCACTCGTGGTAAAGAATCTGCTTGCCTCTGTAGGAGATGCAGTTGACATGGGTTAGATCCCTGAGTCAGGAAGATCCCTGGAGTAGGAAATGACAACTTGCTCCTATGTTCTTGCCTGGAAAATTCCATGGACAGAGGAGCTCCAGAGAGTTGGGCACGACTGAGCACCAAAAGCTAACTTAACTGTGCAACAATAGTTTAAACCAACTCTTCTTTTCATTGCAGATGAGTTAGTTTCAAGTAACAGTATTCTTTCTCTTGGAACTGATTTCCTGAAGGAAAATCAGGATTACTGTGATCTCCTTAAGTGAATACACTTAACATCGAGGATGTTTCTAGAAATGTGGTCAACATCAGAAAACTCTATTTAAGAGTTAGTGGTCACTTTCAGTCACAATTAGGCAGTAATGATTGACTTCAGGTTGAAGGCAAACTCAATTTGATTAAACTGACAAGAAGAACTACTGGGAGAGTAGCTTTGGTTACTGTATCATTTTAACAACTTTTATTCCCCTTTTCTACTTGTCTAAGAGAATGAGTTCTTTCTTTACCAATGAAGTCTTGTTCTCATCCATAATATTACCATTGTCTCCAAAATAATCTGTGACTTTTAGAGCATGACACCTTCATCAAAGTTTCTCATATTGTATTTTTTTTCCCCTTGATTTCAAGAGCAGGAGAGGCTTACTAACTTCTAATTGGAATTGAAGCTCTATGCTACCAAACTCTTATCTCACAAAGTGGACACTGGGATCCCACTAGAGTTAGAAATCTGTCCTTAATTTTTTTTTTTTTCTTTCCTCGCTAGATTCAGATACTAGAATTAGATACCTTATTTTTTTGAAAATAAAGAAAAAATACTAAAATACGAATTCAGGAACAGATGTGAGAGGGGATGAGGAACTTCATAACATGATTGATCTATTGCAAAGCTTTTTAAATTTGAGTGTAAATGTTCAAGTCTTTTCCCAAAACAAAGCTTGACCCTGTGGGGATTCAAACACAGCAAGCCAGTCTAGCTTTGCTTTCCTTCTGTGCCTCCTGAGATCTTTGCTCTAAGCACCTTCTTGTCAGGGTCCAGATTCCCTTTTTCTTCATGGCAACTTTCAAAAGGATAGTTCAGTAAAGAGTTAATTAATAGATCTGAATTGCCCCAAATTCCACAGAGTCTAAAAGCCTTCAGGACTAGACATTGACTAACTCCTGGGAGATAACTTCTGAGCTCTTGAGATATCCTGACTGTTAAGAGGATCTTTGTATACTCAAGTGTTTGAGTCATGGCAGAAAAATTATACTAATAATGGGATTGATGGTTAATGCCTGTTTTTGTTCACTTGGAGTTCTAGGCCGGTTATCTTAGTTTGACTCTGGAGACCTGGAGGTTAAATATCAAATACACAGACATTCCATGTAATTCCATTTGGAAAGGACAATTGAAGACTTATGCCTGGTTTGTCTTGGTTTTGCTTAACTCATCTTTTTTTATGTTGCTGATTTTAATCAGTATTGATTTGTTGTTATACACCATAGCCTTAAGCATAACAGCTTTTGTGAGTTCTTGAGTCTTTCAGAAAATCTCATCAAGCCTGAAGGTGGTCTTGAGGACCCCCAACATGATGATATTATTTCTAAAGGAAAGATCTTGGTCATGGACCCCACAGTTCACTCCTGAGGGTTTCCCTAATCTCTGAAGCTCACAGAAGAACAGAGTTGGATTTCAACCTTCTTTTCAATGCTTGAACTCCTTAATTGGGCTACCCCCTTCTCTAGATGGCTACATACAAAGGGTAAGGATACAGAGGAAACAAACCAAAAGATACAGAAATGCCATTTTATGCCCTCTTCCAAAGGCAAGGTTGGCCTATGGGTTTTATGCTAATATATATAATGAAAGATTCTCAAAGAAGTTTTCCTATAATAAAAACATGTGCCCTAACATGACTTCCTTTTCCAATCTATAAAAGGGGTTAGTAATTTTTTTTCAAATCATGCAATGCTATTCTATGTTCAAATTACATCAAGAACATTAAAGTGAAGTCAATATAACCTATCATAATCTCTTTCTTTGCTCCCAAATTTGCTCTAAATAGGTAACTACATACATAATAAAAATTAAGCAGGTTATAACTTACAAAGATTTGTAACACGGGTTCCCAGCTTGGTGACCTGTCTTCTTTCTGAACTGATGTGCTAACTCACTTTAGTTTTGCCCAATTTTTTGCAACCCTATGGACCATAGCCCATCAGGCTTCTCTGTCTATGGGATTCTGCAGACAAGAATACTGAAGAGGGTTGCCATGCCCTCTTCCAAGGGATCTTCCCCACCCAGGATTCAAATGAAAATCTCTTAAGTCTCTTGCACTGGCAGTCAAGTTCTTTACCACTATTTCCACCTGGGAAGCCTTCTGGATTGATATTTGTGCCCTAAAATAGGGCTCCAATCAGTCAATTAATGATAATAAAAAGGATTTTTTAAATTACTGAACATATATGGGAATAGCAATAAAATTACGGTTAATAGTTGCAATTTCCTTACCATTAGCACTAAAGTTTTATTTTTGAGTAGAGAGTGGGCTATACTTATCATCCTTTTAAAGCCATACCCAAGGACATAGCAGTGCCATTCACTATGGCCAAAAAAGTGAAAACAATCCAAATGTCAATCAACAAATAAATGGTATATATACACAATAGAATATTATTTCACAGTACTGAAGAATGGAGTATTGTTGTGTGCTACCGTGTGAATAAACCTCAATAATACGATTATTAAAAAGAGTCAAACAGAGAAGGTCATATATTGTATGACTTCTTTGTATTGAGTTGTCCAAAAAGATCATTCATTTCCAGAAGATGCTATGGAAAGTAACCCAATACATGAACTATCCAGAACAGGTAAATCCATAGACACAGAAAACAGATCAATAGTTGCAACGGGCTGGAGAAATGGGAGAATGTGGAGTAACTGCTTCATAACTGTGGGGTTTCATTTTGCAGGGATGAAAACATTTTTGAATTAAACATAGGTTTTATTTGCACAACATTGTGAATGTACTAAATGTCACTGAATTGTGTACATTAAAATGCTTAACTTTTGTTATGTGTGTTTTGTATCAATTTTTAAAATGAAGACCAAGAAAACAATAAAAAGAAAACACACTCACATAGGATATTTCTTTTTCAAGGTGCCTGATTCTCAGAAAACAGATAACTTAAAACAGCAAGAAAAACTGAATGTTTTACGTTTCCTTTTCTTCAACTGGGAGAATTACAAATCTGAGTCTTTGACCCAGGAAGACTGAGCATATCTTGATCCTCACAATGGATCCCATAAATTAAAAAAAAAAAAGAAGAAAACTCTATTCTAACAAATCCAGGTGTTTTAAAATTACTTATCAAGTGTTCTTCAGTTTCATGTCCTATGGACCATGACCTCCTATCTCTAATTCCATTTCACCTATTATTGTCTGGAAAACTCAAATTGTTACTTTAAAATCAAAATTAATAATCATTTTATATCAGTGAAATTATTTACTAGATTTTAAATAAATGTCCTATGAGCTGGTTCTGAAATAGTTAACAAAACAGAGGTCATGCTCTCCCAGTTTTCATATTACAATACAGGAACCAGAAAATAAACAACATGAGTAAATCAATTATTTTCAGAAAATGATCTGTGTTATGAAGGTGTTAAAACTTGATAATAGGAGAGAGAATGTGTGGCAGGAAACATTAACTAGGGGGTGTAGCTAAGTTTCTCTGTGGGGATCATATCTGAACAGTGATTCAAATAGCTCAAATAATCATATATGCAGGCTCAAAGATCCAGGGGAAGAGCATTTCTAAGTGTTGTGATTCAAGAACGAACTTTGATGCCATTCTCCCAATGGACCCCATAAATTAAAAAAAAAAAAAAACAAAACTCTATTCTAACAAATCCAGGTAGAGAGGTGGTATGGGGAGGGAAGAGGGAGGGGGGTTCAGGATTGGGAACACATGTACACCCGTGGTGGATTCATGTTGATGTATGGCAAAACCAATACAGTATTGTAAAGTAAAATAACAAATAAAACAGTAACCACAATAACAAAAACAAAAAAAAAGTCTCAGGAATAAAAATGGGGCCAGAATCACTTGAAGTTAATGAAAGAAAAAATACTATAGAAGACAAGGAGAGAGAGTAAAAGAAGCCCAATCTTGCAGGACAGGGTTAGAAGAGTTGAACTAAAGCTGAAGTGGCGATTGGAAATTCTTTTCATGGAAATTGGGGATAGGGCTGGGAAATAATCACTAAACCTTACTGTTGAGAGTCCTTTGGACTGCAAAGAGATCAAACTAGTCAAGTCATCTTAAAGGAAATCAACCCTGAATACTCATTGGAAGGATTGATGCTGAAGCTGAAGCTCCAATACTTTGGCCACCTGATGTGAACAGCCAATTCACTGGAAAAGATCCTGATACTGGGAAAGATTGAAGGGAGAAAAAGAAGAGGGTGACAGAGGATGAGATGGTTGGATGGCATCACTGATTCAATGGACAAAAACTTGGGCAAACTATGGGATATGGTGAGGGACAGAGAAGCCTGGCAGGCTACAGTCCATGGGGTCACAAAGATTTGGACATGACTTGGTGACTAACAACAACAAACGCATAGAAATTAGCAACAAACTGTTATCCATTTGCTTCATACTGATTCTGTAAGAAGGAATATGATTATCTACAAATGAACACAAATATTTTCATGTGAAAACAGAAAAAATGTTCTTGAAGAATACAATCAAACTCATACTAATACCTCCATCTGAAAATGTGAAGAGGTAAGCTTTGGCAAAAAAGATATTAGTTTTACTGCACATCATTTTATTTTTTAGTAAAAAAATAGGTGAGAAACTAATCTACTAAAATATTATTAATATTGCTTCTTGAGGATAAAATTTGAATAACTTTTCTTGTTTGCAATTTTCCAAATTTTTATAAAAATGACATCTTATTCAACTTATCAGTTTAGATTTTGTCAGGAAAATGGAAAACTAAATTTCAGACAGGAAGAAGTTTAATTCAGGGTTTCGTGGCTTACACTTTCTTTGGAGAGGCTGGGAAGCATACGTCTTGTAAACACATTGATCTATGGAAATCTGGCAGTTGTAGAAATCACATGAAATCATTTCTTGCATCACTAAAGTAAGTGAATCATGGGAGAATTTTCCAGATCTACTGGAAAACCAGGCATCAGCCATTTACAGCGTCACCTGCTAGACAATGACAGAGTAGCTACAGTGGTTTCTATTTCATCACTATTGCCCAGATCTCACAGGAGATTTTCTTCCTGACAGATTCTACAACTGACCTCTATTAGCAAGAGATTCTGGGAAATGTAGTTTCCAGACTTCTATTCCCCCAAAACAGGAAGAAAAACAGAGGAGGAATTTTCATGTCCAAATACAAGCCACTGAGTACAAAAAATAAAAACAAACCAAAACAAACAAATGAAACAGTAACCATCACAAGATACCATCCTTCTGATTTTTACAGAGAGGAAAGAGTAAAAGCACATATACAGTGCCTTCAGAAAAGAGTTTGAGGCCACTTTGAAGCATGTGTTTCAGCTGGAATGTACAAAATTCTGATATTATATATTCTGATTATGATTCATAAAAACAAAAATCCCATGTATACATGGATGCTAAGAATAATAACAGCTGAATTTATTAATTATTTATCATGTGTAGGCATCTGAATGTCATTTTCACTAATCCTCAGGCAACCCTATAAGAGGGATGTTATTATGCTCATTTCTTAGATGAGAAATGAGTTAGAAAATGAATATGATATTTGCTCCAAAAACCTGTCTAGCCAAAGGAAATATTGAAATGAGACTTCAATTCAGTCTGATTCCTAATCAAACTCTCACATCCACTCCACTAAACCAAAATGCTACTTGGCTTAAAAGTCTTAGTTTGCAGTATACCATTAAAATTGAGAACTAAACTGAAAAACCATCTGATGGTCAACAGATGGCAAACACCAAAATCAGACTGATTATATTCTTTGCAGCCAAAGGTGGAGAAGCTCTATACAGTCAGCAAAAACAAGACCAGGAGCTGACTGTGGTTCAGATCATGAACTCCTTATTACCAAATTCAGACTTAAATTGAAGAAAGTAGAGAAAACCATTAGACCATTCAGGTATGACCTAAATCAAATCCCTTATGATTATACAGTGGAAGTGAGAAATAGATTTAAGGGACTAGATCTGATAGATAGAGTGCCTGATGAACTATGGACTGAGGTTCATGACATTCTATAAGAAACAGAGATGAAGACCATTCCCATGGAAAAGAAATGCAAGAAGGCAAAATGACTGTCTGAGGAGGGCATACAAATAGCTTAAACCAATACAGAATTGTAAAGTAAAATAAAAAAATAAATAAAGAAAGAAAAAATAAAGAAAGAAAGAAAGAAAAAAAAGAAGGAAATGGCAACCCACTCCAGTACTCTTGCCTTGAAAATCCCATGGGCAGAGGAGCTTGGTGCAGGCTACTGTCCATGGGGTCGCAGAGAGTCGGGCACAACTGAGCGACTTCACTCACTTTACTGATGAATCAATTGGTCTGTCACACACAAAAAATTCCATTTGATTGTTGCTGCTGCTGCTAAGTCACTTCAGTCGTGTCCGATTGTTAAACCATCCCTAATGTCTGAATCAGAAGGTGATTAGTCTAGTCACTTCGATTCTTAGGATGGCTGAATGAGGTTGAGATTATGAGAAGCCCTGGGTGGTGTAAATGACTGGAGAACGCACACATGACGATTTCAGTTTCTCTGTGAAATGCAAAGTAATATCCTTTTCTGAAATGTCAGTTTGACAGAGTTGTTAGTTTAACAAAGTGCAAGTATACATTGTCAAGAAAATTTGAATTTGTTTAAAAAAAAAAAGAAAAGAAGATAAGCAAAAAATAAAGGAGAAAAGGAAATATAGACCTATCTGAATGCAGATTTCCAAAGAACACCAAGGAGAGATAAGAAAGCCTGTCTCAGTGATCAGTGCAAAGAAATATAGGAAAACAATAGAATGGGAAAGACTAGAGATGTCTTCAAGAAAATTACAGATACCAAGGGAATACTTCATGCAAAGACGGGCTCAATAAATGACAGAAATGGTATAGACCTAACAGAAGCAGAAGATACTTAGAAGAGGTGGCAAGAATACACAGAAGAACTGTATAAAAAAGATCTTCACGACCTGGATAATCATGATGGTGTGATCACTCACCTAGAGCCAGACATCCTGAAATGTGAAGTCAAGTGGGCCTCAGGAAGCATCACTATGAACAAAGCTAGAGGAGGTGATGGACTTCCAGTTGAGCTATTTCAAATCCTGGAACATGATGCTGTGAAAGTGCTGCACTCAATATGCCAGCAAATTTGGAAAACTCAGCAGTGGCCACACGACTGGAAAAGGTCAGTTTTCATTCCAATCCCAAAGAAAGGCAATGCCAAAGAATACTCAATCTACTGTACAATTGCACTCATCTCACACACTAGCAATGTAATACGCAGTATTCTCCCAGCTAGGCTTCAACAATACATGAACCATCAACTTCCAGATGTTCAAGCTGGTTTTAGAAAAGGCAGAGGAACCAGAGATGAAATTGCCAACATCTGTTGGATCATTGAAAAAGCAAGAGAGTTCCAGAAACATATCTACTTTTGCTTTATTGATTACGCTAAAGCGTTTGACTGTGTAGTATAGAAAGTGAAGTCGCTCAGTCATGTCCAACTCTTCGTGACCCCATGGACTATAGGGTACCAGGCTCCTCTGTCCATGGAATTCTCCAGGCAAGAATACTGGAGTGGGTTGCCATTTCCTTCTCCAGGAGATCTTCCCAACCCAGGGATTGAATCTGGGTCTCCCGCATTGTAGGCAGATGCTTTACTGTCTGAGTCAGCAGGGAAGTCTGTGTTGACTGTGTAGATCACTATAAAGTGTGGAAAATTCTGAAAGGGATGAGATTACCAGACTGCCTGACTTGCCTCTTGAGAAATCTTGATGCAGGTCAGGATTCAACAGTTAGAACTGGACATGGAACAACAGACTGGTTCCAAATAGGAAAAAGAGTACATCAAGGCTGTGTATTGTCATCCTGCTTATTTAACTTATATGTAGAGTACATCATAAGAAATGCTGGTCTGGAAGAAGCACAAGCTGGAATGAAGATTGCTGGGAGAAATATCAGCAACCTCAGATATGCAGATGACACCAGCCTTATGGCAGAATGTGAAGAGGAAGTAAAAAGCCTCTTGACGAAAGTGAAAGAGAAGAGTGAAAAAGTTGGCTTAAAGCTCAACATTCAGAAAACGAAGATCATGGCATCACTTCATGGTCCCATCACTTCATGGGAAATAGATGGGGAAACAGTGGAAACAGTGTCAGACTTTGTTTTGGGGGGCTCCAAAATCACTGCAGATGATGATTGTAGCCATGAAATTAAAAGATGCTTACTCCTTGGAAGGAAAGATATGATCAACTTGGATAGCATATTGAAAAGCAGAGACATTACTTTGCCAACAATGGTCCATCTAGTCAAGGCTATGGTTTTTCAAGTAGTTAAGTATGAATGTGAGAGTTGGACTGTGAAGAAAGCTGAAAGCCAAAGAATTGATCCTTCTGAACTGTGGTGTTGGAGAAGACTCTTGTGAATCCCTTGGACTGCAAGGAGATCCAACCAGTCCATTCTAAAGGAGATCAGTCCTGGGTGTTCTTTGGAAGGAATGATGCTAAAGCTGAAACTCCAGTACTTTGGCCACCTCATGTGAAGAGTTGACTCTGATTCTGGGAGGGATGGGGGCAGGAGGAGAAGGGGATGATGTAGGATGAGATGGCTGGATGGCATCACCGACTCAATGGACGTGAGTTTGAGTGAACTCCTGGAGTTGGTGATGGAGAGGGAGGCCTGGCATGCTGCAATTCATGGGGTCACAAGGAGTCGAACACGACTGAGTGACTGAACTGAACTGGAAAACAAAAACAGCAGAAAACCAAATAAACAAAAGAAAACAAATTTCCATCAGTAGATGAATGGATAGAGAAGAAGTAATACATATATACAATGGAATATCACCCAGCCATAAAAAGAATGAATTTGAGTCAATTGTAATGAGGTGGATAAATCTAGAGCCTCTCATATAGAGTGAAGTAAGTCAGAAAGAGAAAAGCAATCATCATATATTAATACATATTTATATACAGATATAGATATGGAATCTAGGTGCTTCTTTGGCATCTTAGACTGAGAAGAATCTGCAATGCAGGACACCTGGGTTCAATCCCTGGATCAGGAATATCCCCTGAGAAGGGAATTGCTAAACACTCCAGGATTCTTGCCTGGAGAATTCCATGGACAGAGGAGGAGCCTGTTGGGCTACAGTCACAGAGTCAGACATGACTGAGTAACTAACACTTTCAGTTTCATGGAATCCAGAAAGTGGTGCTGATAAAGCTAGTAGAGAATGGGCTTACGGACACAGCAGGGGAAGGTTACGGTGGGATGAATTGAGAAAGAGGCCCTGACATATTTACAATATCATGTGTAAAACTGACAGCTAGTAGGAAGTTGCTATGCAACACAGGGACCCCAGCCTGGTACTCTGTGATGACCTGAGTGGTGGGATTGGGGGAGAGAAGGGAGGCTCAAAAGGAATGGGATAAATAGATAGAATTATGACTGATTCACATTGTTATAGGCAGAAACCAACACAAGTTGTAAAGCAATTTTCCACCAATTAATTTTTTTTAAAAAAGCTGCAAAGCAAGCAGTAGCAGACTGATAGATGAAAATAAACTGGAAGAAACATAGAAATAAATCTTTTAGTAATGGTAGTGTAAATAAAACCAGTGAAAAACTATTGGAATTGTTTTTGTATATATGTGCCTGCTCAGTTAAGCAGTTGTATCTACTCCTTGTAGCCCACGAGTCTCCTCTGTCCCTGGTATTTCCCAGGCAAGGATACTGGAGCAGGTTGCCATTTCCTCCTCCATGGGATCTGCCCAGGCCAGGGACTAAACTTGTATCTTTTGCATCTCCTGCATTGGCAGGTGGGTTCTTTACCACTGCACCACCAGGGAAGCCCTTTGTATCTATGTGTATGTGTGTATATGTTAGTCACTCAGTCGTGTCCTACTCTTTGTGATGGCATGGATTATAGCCCACCAGGCTTCTCTGTCCTTGGAATTCTCCAGGCAAGAATACTGGAGGGGTTGCCATTTCCTTCTCCAGAGGATCTTCCTGACCCAAGGATCGAATCTGGGTCTCCTGAATGGCAGAAAGTCTCTAGCCTTGCAGGCAGGTTCTTTAGGAATTGACCCATCAGGGAATTATATATGTGTCTTGTATGTATATCATTGCTAAGACTTGCTTTTCCAAGAACTCTCCATTGTCTCATTCAATCCTCACAGCAACTCTGTGTATTAGTTTCATAGGGCTGCTATAACAGAGTACTAAAAACTGAGTGGCTTAAAGCAGCAGAATTTTACTTTCACAGTTCTATAGACTACCCTTATGGCAGAAAGTGAAGAGGAACTAAAAGCCTCTTGATGAAAGTGAAAGAGGAGAGTGAAAAAGTTGGCTTAAAGCTCAACATTCAGAAAACTAAGATCATGGCATCTGGTCCCATCACTTCATGGCAAATAGATGGGGAAACAGTGAAAACAGTGCCAGACTTTATATTTTTTTGTGTGTGGGCTCCAAAATCACTGCAGATGGTGATTGCAGCCATGAAATTAATAGATGCTTACTCCTTGAAAGGAAAGTTATGACCAACCTAGATAGCATATTCAAAAGCAGAGACATTACTTTGCCAACAAAGGTCCATCTAGTCAAGGCTATGGTTTTTCCAGTGGTCATGCATGGATGTGAAAGTTGGACTGTGAAGAAAGCTGAGTGCCGAAGAATTGATGCTTTTGAGCTGTGGTGTCAGAGAAGACTCTTGAGAGTCCCTTGGACTGCAAGGAGATCCAACCAGTCCATTCTAAAGGAGATCAGTCCTGGGTGTTCTTTGGAAAGACTTATGCTAAAGCTGAAACTCCAATACTTTGGTCACCTCATGCGAAGAGTCAATTCATTGGAAAAGACTCTGATGCTGGGAGGGATTGGGGGCAGGAGGAGAAGGGGACGACAGAGGATGAGATGGCTGGATGGCATCAGCGACTCGATGGACATGAGTTTGGGTGAACTCTGGGAGTTGGTGATGGACAGGGAGGTCTGGGCTGCTGCAATTCATGGGGTTGCAAAGAGTCGGGCATGACTGAGCGACTGAACTGAACTGATAGACTAAGTCTCAAGTTTTCAGCAGGGTCTTACACCTGAGGCTATAGAGAAGAATACACTCTTTGCCTCTTAAGCTCTCGTAGTTGCCCTCATTCCTTTGTTCACAGTCCCATCACTCCAATCTCTGCTTCTGTAGTCATACTGCCACTTCCTCTTTTATGTGTATCGAATCTCTCTTTTCCACACTCTTATATCAATACTAGAAATTAGATCATGGACATATATGTTAAAAGACATCCATTTGGCTTTCTGGAAGGTGGGTATCATTTTCACTATTTTATCAAGGATGAAACTGAAGCATTTTGTGGTTGACTTAATAAAAAATTTCACAATTTTTCTGTGTCAAAATCAGTTTTAAAGTCTACCTTTGTCAAATGTCTTGAAATACTTATTATACTGGTTGTTTCTCCAGTACCTTTATTTCAAAGTAATCAGTATTCCAAAGTAGCATATTTTGGGATGATACATTATAAACCCCTAAGCCACAATACAAAATTATTATTTTACTAAACAGAAGAAAGCTTAGAAGGTATTGTTTACCTTATTCACTTGAGTAAATAAGAATTTTAGTATTATTTTGTATGTTTCTTATTTGACTGTGTATCCTCTGAAATTTTACAATCCTGAGTGATTCTTTTCTGGTGTAATTCACCTTTAAGTCTAAGTGCTTATTTCCAAAACACTGATATTCAAAGGAGCCATTCTGGAAGAATGATTCTGTCTTTGTTTAAAAGTCTTTCTTCAACAATTTTGGTTTAATGGATAGACAAATATATGAACTGGAAAAAAAGCAAAAAGGGAGCAGGGAAAGAAACCCAGGGTTAACAGTGGTCAGGAAATTAATGCTTGCCATGTGATGAGTACATGAAATGCAATCAGCAAAGCCAAACTGAATGATGGGCACAAAAAATATTATACTGCATAATGAACAAAGCAAAGCATTCCTCTTGCCACTGTAAAAATATTCCACATTTCCCCCAGGACTTTAGGATATAAAAAAGCTTCCCAGAGTTGAGAGAAACCTACCCTATTCTTGCCCCTACCCTCTCCTTTCCTAGAAACGTGTTTCCATTTAGAAATAATAGATCAGGTATAATAAATCTCATGCCTCAAACCACGTGTACAAATACAATTATTTCCCCCTACAATAAAACTTTGGAGAAAGAAATGTCAACCCACCCCAGTAATCTTGCCTGGAGAATTCCATGGATAGAAGAGCCTGGCAGGCATTGCAGAGTCAGGCATGACTGAGCAACTATCACTCACTCATAATAAAACCTAATCTCTATTTTAAGGCCTAATTCCAACAGGATTTGAAAATTTAGGTTTGACCAATTCAAGGACACAATGATTTGGGAGTTGTTCCTCTTGACTCATCCTATCTTTCACTCTAAAGCTTGTTTGGGAGCTATTTGATTGCTAGAGCACTAGGAAGATACCTATGTGGCCCTCAGTCACTGCCACCTCTCCATGCTGAAAGTACTGTCTCTTTAATATACATTTGTCCATCCTCTGAGACAACCTAAGTTCTATCTTCCCTTTAATCACTGATAAACAACTACATCTTTGACCACAAGCCTCTCAGCTCTGGCTCTCTCTCAAGTACAGCTTTTCTTGACCATTCAGATAACACATCAATGGTTTTACACCCCACTGGAGTTCAGCCTGTGTATCCAATGTGGCCATCTCTCTTTTCCTGCTCCTATACCATGTTGTGAATGGAGGCACTCTGTGAGGCTGGCTATCTTCCTGGTTCTCCCTGGTGCCCCCTGCTCTTACACCCTCCAAACCCACACAGAGTTTTTACCATCTCTCTTTTTTTAAAAGTAATTAATTTATTTTAATTGGAGGCTAATTACTTTACAATATTGTAGTGGTGTTTGCCAGACATCGACATGAATCAGCCACGGGCACACATGTGTTACCATCTCTCTTAATGTCTCACTCGTGTCTTGGTTGGAAGGCAGGGCCCAGGGTGCATCCTCCAATTCTTCTTACTCCTCCAGTTAGCCTAAAAAATGTTTATCTAACATGGATCAGACAGTTTTTGATACCTGTCATGAAGGGCAAAAATAAAATGTTCCAAATCCTGTAAGATTTAAGAAAGTGAATCCCAATGGTTCAAATTTGTGCATCTCAAGTTATTTTTCTGCTAAAAATGATTGTCCTGCCATTACTTTCAAAATTTTACTTAAAAACTCCCACATCTATGGTGATGATTCCAAAGATACATACATTTATCAAATCTGTCTATTTGTGCATCATCAAATGATGCATTTATACCTCAATAAAATTAATTTTAAAATACAATAAAAACTAAAAATTTAGTTAAAATTAATCTCTATTTGTTTGTTATCTTCTCTCAGTCAATTAATAGAGAATACCCTTACCACTGCCTTATTTGTGGAATGTACTATTTGAGATAAGAGGATGTAAGAGAAGGGAAAATATTCAAATAATATTCTATGTAATCATATTAATAACAATAATAATAATGAGATGAAAAACAACACTCTTAGGTTCCCACTGTGTGTAAGAAAATAGTTTCTATCAAACTTTAATATAAGTCTACCAAATGGGTATATGATTAGTTAGGTTTAGAAGATTAAGAGAAGTATATAAGGTCATAAAGCTTTTTTTGTGCTGAGGAGTGATTTAAAAGCAGACAGTCTAGGGACTTCTCAGGCAATCCAGTGGTTAAGACTTTGACCTCAAATGTAGGAGGTGCTGGTTCGATCCCTGATTGGGGAGATAAGATCCTACATGCCTTGTGGCCAAAAAGCCAACACATAAAACAAGCAATATTGTAACAAATTCAATAAAGACTTTGATTCATGTCAAAAATATTTAAGAGAAAATTAAAGCAGTCTAACTTATGTCCTCACTCTCAACCACTCCCCTATGCATTATTTGAAGCTAATTTTTCTGGTCAAAGCTACAATGATAATGCAAATAATAATAACAATGTTAAAAAATATGATGATACAGTCAATTTTTAATGTTGATACCCTCATTTTTGGTGTCTAAAGTGTATTTTATCCTTATACTGCTCACAGAAGTCTTCTGATAATGATTGTTATTATTTAAATATTAAAAATGAGAAAAGTGAGGCTCAGAGAAGATAAAATAAGATGCCAGAAATCATAAAGCTGAAAAGTATTACGAGTTAGACAGGAATCTAACTTGTAATCTAAACTCTGATGTTAAGGTTTGATTGACATCAGAGTTCACTCAACCACTTTGATTTAATTCTCTCAATAGCTTGTTTTTCTCTATCTTTTTAAAATAAGCACATTATATCTATTGTTACCCTGCTTGAGTCCCCATACTGAGGAATTTAACAATATTCCATTATTGTTATTCATTTGCCATCATTAGCTAAATAATAAATGTCACTGCTTTTTCCAGAAAAGTACATACTGTCATCTTGTACAAAGATGGGAACTGAGAAACTAGGGGAAAAAAATAGAACTCACCTCTTTTTGAACTTTGGTTTGTATCAATGTATTCAACTCTGTGTGCATGTTCAGCTATCCATCTCTTTTATTCGTATCTCTCATATCAATAGAGCTGTTCAACGTGTGTATTACTGAGTGTGTTGTATTAAGATGATACGTGAAGATGGAAGAAGTAAGTGGAGAAAAGTGATCACTTTTATAGCTCCCTTTTGTTCCTTCTAACTACCAGTTGAAGACTAATGTTTTACAACTACTCCCTGAATCCACAAATGCACATAAACTCACAAGCATTTGTTTACAGTCTCCCATGGGTTCTTAGTACTTAGTGTGAAAATACATTGCTCTACAAATTCATGAGTCTTAGGGAAAAAGGGAAATGTAAAGCTTATGAAAAAACTGCAATCATGCCATTCAGACCCTTGCAGGTAATCCATGCTGATAGTAAAAAAAGTGTTGGTCAGTAATTGAGGGTCATAAAGATGTTAGGTGAACAGGAATCCACAACTGGATCTTTAGGTTGATGTATATATTTGGGACTAAAATTACGAAGCCCTTGAAGGTAGAATAAAGAAAAAAAAGGAAAGCTTGAGAAACCCAAGTTCAGCCCGAGTGATCTTCAGGCAGGCATGAAGCTAGAGGCAGTGGCAAAGCTTCATTTAAAGGTTTTATTTTCAGAGTTATTTTCTTCAGTACTGCTTAACACTGTCGTTTTAGTAGCCACTGGACTGAGACAAAGATGATTTCAGCAGCTCAGTGTAAATTGAACATGTTTTAGCAACTCCCGTGAAAAGTCACTTCATTCTAAATGACATGTTGCCACATACAGCATCAGAGAAGAAAATAATTGTTCTTTAGGAAGAGAAACATGCTCACCCAAGAATTTAGTATTTACATGTTATTGGAAAGATCTCTATAGCCTCAAGAGTAAGCTCATTTTATCCCTCCAATTGTTTTCTAAAAATTTGTAACCCTGAAAATGTTTGAACAATTTAACTTTGCTTCAAAATGTGAAAGCCTACAGGGGTAAGTGGTTTTTCCAGGTGTTGCTATTAGTATAAAAATATGTCAAGTATGTGAAGGACATATGTTCACATGTTTAAATTATTTATTTTGTGAAAGTTTAATATACAAAAAGCAAATTCTATTCCAGAACCCAAGGGAAGCAGTGATTTGAAAAGGTGAATTTATTGATAAATATATAAAATAATTAGTCTAAATTAAAGCCTTATTAGAGTTGATACTTTTTTTTTTTTTTTTTACTTTAACAGGCTGTAGCATTTGTAATGAAACTATTAGGACACAGTAGATGTAAAAGTAACCAGGAGAAGTGGTTGGAGGAGTCTGAGAAATAGTGAGAAGTGGTAACTTCCTATTTCCATTACGAAGTCAACCTTTGACTATCCAGTAGGTCCATGGAGCAGCTAGGATATATGGTTGGAAATTTAGGTGAAACAGTATAAGTTCAATATTTTTACAACTACCATCCAAACCATCAGATTCAACAGGGCATACTATACGCCACTGCAAATGTGTATGACAGTGATAAAAAAAATACAGGTAACATGACTCACCTAGGATATGGAACATTAAACTTATGGATCCCTAGAGGCCATGGAGACAACTTTATTGCTGTCTTTCAAGGTTTTCCTTACTTATACCATTTTTTCTGAATGGGAAAAAATAGTGAAAGTTGACAGTCAATCACGATGGTCTCAGGTCTGTGGAAATCCCATATCTCCTTTAAGTCTTTATAAATAACAAAATAATATGGATAGTTCTCAAATAAAAACAGAATTTCAATAATATGCAAGTGATGGAATAGAAATATATGGCCCCATCAAATTACTATCTGAAATTTAAGTGATATTGTCTTCTCCATGGAATCACCTTGAGTCATCTAATGAAGAAACTATAGCAAATGGCATCTGGTTACCACAGCAACATGTTTTATCTTACATACAGTTAGACAACTGTTTTTCCCTTTCTTTTCCATCTCCTCTGCTTTGCTTTAATAGGATAAGAGCCTCTCTAATAACTGCAGTTTTGCAATTTCACTATCCCGGTTTATCATTTTGCTTCATTATAATGAATACATTTGAAATAGGATATATATACCAATAATGGAATATGTTCATACTTAATTACTTGGTGGCATTATGTTTGAAGACATAATGCTGCTGAGAAATATAGTGGTTTCCTGTTTCATGAGGTAATTAATAGTGTTGTTTATTTTTCTATAAGTTTTCTCTTTTCTCAGACATAATTCGTTAAGTAAATTAGATGTTAAAATGCATTTGGACTTAACAGATACCAAATAATAAAACATTATCAAGGATTTAATGATACAGAAATAGCTCTAGGAGAAAATAGTACTCTGATGCAAATAGTTGCTATGGTGATAGCTTGAAATCACCGTGTGATTTTTCAAAAAATATATTTGAAGAACATGTGACTTTACTAACATTAAAAAATCTAGACTACACTAGATTTAAAAAAATTATTTTTCCAAATTTTCATGTTTGAGTTTCATATCAACCATTTGGATATTGACTTGTGGAAATGTTTACTTACAAATACAAATACCATATCAAAGATACAAATGATTCATATATTGCTTAGGGGACTGGACTAAATTAACTTCATATTATTACTGAAACCAAGGCTCTATGATATATAAAAATATAATTATATTGATGTAATTACATAATTTAATAAACCAAAAGCAGGAAAGTTAGCAGTGTCAAAAGGATTAATCGTTAGAGAAATTATAAAACAGTTAAAAGCTTATCAAAATATTTAGTGTCAAAAATACAGTAGACACTCAAATTAGTTACATGAGAAATGCTCTAATCATGCCATTTACTAATCGTCATCCCATAGTATATTTTGAATCCTTGCAATATGTAAGTTTTTAGTAATATTTCTCTTCACTATGTAACATTTAAAGCAGTAGAAGATTTATTATCTAAACCTAATGGATTAGTTATACCTGAGTGGATACAAATCCTAGTGTTAAGAAGCAAGCATTACTTGTAAAGAATAATAATAGACAACAGATGGATTTCAAAATGCAAGGCACTGCTGCCTAAATCAAACAGAACCTGTTGGAAAAGGTCATCTAAGAATACTGCTTTAAATAGAGGAATGATTCATTGACTATGTCAAATGGGTTAAGTTAAGGCCATGGATGTGTTCTCATATTCTGGCACTTACAGGTTCTGTTTATCAGTAATTTTAAAGAATCAACAGATGAAAGAAAACTCTACCGCCACACTCTTTGACATTTATTTATAAAGTAGTCTGTTTTTTGTTTTCACTAACAGATTGCTCTCAAATAATCTTGAATTACTGGTGATTGGTTCATGTACAGACACACAGTTTAGCTAATTTTTTAACTAATAATTTTATTTGGTTAACATTTTCTTACTCTTTAAAATTTACCTATCACATTCTTGTTGACTAATCATTTGATATTTATTGCAATTCTATAAAGCATCCTAATTTCAATTTTACAGAATGAGATGAAGAAGCAAAGCAGTTAAATGTCTGAACCAAGGTAACCAAGGACTCAAACTCAAGTCTTTTGATTAGAGACTCCACATGCTTTTTTTTTTTCTTCACATCATATAGTTTCTATTTTACAACTTGAACTCTAAAATGGGGAGAAGGTTTGCTTTAAATTTACATATAAAATCCAGTGATCACACAAATTGATCTGAAAGAATTGGTGAACAGGTCTTGGAGGAACCTGGGCAGATACATTTTCTAAGTAAAAGAACTAGCAAATGCAAAAACCCTGGGAAACCAAGAGAAATACAGCACTAAGAAATAAAATTCTCTGGAGTATTTGTAGAATTAAATAGACAGGTAATTGTGGGGGAGGCAGGTTTTGGAGAAGACCAGAGGCCATGTATTCAAGTTTAATCTAAGTGAGGTGAAAAAACAATAGGGTGTTTTGAGCAGAAATATGTCATCTGACACATTTAAAAAGACTCACTCTGGCTGCTGTGTTCAAGAAATTAAACAAATGATTCAATTGAGTGATGGTAGAGGTTTGAACCTTGATGCTACTGGTGGAGGTTGTGAAAAGGGTCTGGAATCTAAATATGTCAAAAAGGTAGAGATGGCAACATTTGTTGAGTCATAAAATGTAAGATACATGAGTAAAAGAAGCATCAAGAAAAAGTCCAAGATATCTGGCCTGAGAAAATATAAACATGTATTGGCTATTTACTGAGACAAAAAAAGAGACCAGGAGAAGCAGATTGTGACGGAATTGAGGGCAGATTGAGGGCTTAGTTTTAAACATGTTAAGTGTGAAACACAGATTATATATCAAAGTGGACAGTTGAGCGGGCAGCCAGATATATGGATCTGAAGTTCAGGGAACAAGTCAGAACTGGAAAAATAAATTTGGATTTGTCAGCATATTGATGGCATATAAAACTATGAGACTAGATGTAATTGCCAAGGAAATAAATTTTATTAAAAAATGAGAAAAAGTTCAAAAATTCAGCCTTATAGACATTTGGGAGATGATAATGTACAAGCAGAGGATGGAGGGGTCTGAAGTGTTACAATCCATGGGGTCACAAAGAGTCAGACATGACTTAGCAACTGAACAATAACTGCAGAGAACAAGCAAAGGTTAGTGACAAGGAGATGTCTTTAAGAGAGAATCTTGGGTAATGTATTGCCTTGGAAATATAGTGAAAACTGTTACATGTGGGGAATGACTGACTACATCAAAAACTAGTGATAGATTAAGGAGGGAAAGAGCTGACAACTGACCATTGGACTGATCTTCAAAGCCATCACTGGAGACCTAGAAAACAGCAGTTTGGTTGAAGAGTGGGGATTAAAATCTGACTGAATGGCTTCAAAAGAGTGAGAGGACAGAAATTTTGAGACAACATATGTAAACAATGTTTCTGAGTTTTTTTCTAAAAGGAAGGAGATAAATGGAATCTATGGTGATGATAGAAGTAAAAAAAAAAATTAAGAGGATTTATAGATATGATAATACAGTTGACTGTATTTGTATGACCACCAGAAAGTGCATTGAGTGAGAAAATTGATGATGCAGAACAGAGAGAGGAATTAGTAATGCAACACTCTCTCCCATAAGGGTTTCACTATGATCCAACTTTACCAAATTACTACTCATCGTTTCCAAATATACAGCTTTTTTCACATTTTCACATTTCTTTTTCACAAGGCATTTTTCCTATTTATTTTTGCTCACCTGGTAGACACATATCCATCTTTCAAGACTGAACAAAATGGCAACCCACTCCAGTACTCTTGCCTGGAAAATCCCATGGACTGAGGAGCCTGGTAGGCTACAATCCAAAGGGTCGCAGAGTCAGACACGACTGAGCGACTTCACTTCACTTCACTTCACTAATAAACATACTCTTGTTTTTGTCAGTCAAGGGTATCTTCAATATGTTCAATAATTCTCTCTTGCGTATACCTGTCAAAAGTACTTAAAACACTTTATTGCATTGTTTAAGTATTTGTCTCCCTCTCTCAGACATATAAGCTCTTGAGAGAGAATCTTAGCCCTCTGAGTTTACTCCCTGATCCAGCAACTAACATTTAAGCATAATATTTACAGAATAAATATACTTTGATTAGATGAATTGAGATATGGAACTATGCATTGATTATAGATAAAATTCTCAAACCTCATTAACCTATAATCATGATAAATAAATATTTAGCCACTAAATTGTTACAAGATAGAGACATCTTTTGGTATAATAGAGGTAAGTTTTTAGTTACATATATTTAAACAAGACATAGAAATTTAATGTCTGTGTGATTTTATCAGTACACAGATACCAGATAAATTTGTACTATTTACTGATATTTCAAGTCCAAGTTTACCTTAGCTTCCTATTTATGCTTTTCTAATCCATCCTTAGACTACAGTGATCTTTTTCTCCTCTAAACTTGGCAAGTACTTACTGTCTGTATTACTCACTTGACAATTAGTCATGTACTGCCCTGTGATCTTTCTTATAATGCTATATTAAATAAATTGAATTAGTTGTTTCATTTAGCATTTTGCATGGTTGTTCTATGTACCCTAAACCAATTATGGCATCATAGAGAATTTAAATTTGCAAATCCTGTTAGCATATACTTATTGAAAGCCTAGGCTGTGCCAAGAACCCCTCCCAGTATTGAGATAAATGTTATTAAAACAAACAAACAAGCTTTTCTAAGAGTTACATCCAACAGGGGAAATGAATGCAATAATTCATTAATATATATATATAGCAAATACTAAGAAAATCAAGGGAGCTCATCCAAGGAAACCTCACAGAAAAGGTGGGATATGATCTTTGTCTTAAAGGGCAAAATATTCTTTTTTCCAGTTGAAGAATGGAAAAAGAACCATTCTTGGCCAAGAGAACAGAATATACATTTGTGGGTATTTGAGTACCTAGAAATATATCAATATGACTATAGCAATGTTACATTAAGCTGATTTTGTTTTAACTCTCCATTTAAATTAGGTTCAATTGATCAGTCCTCCACTACCACCACTCTCCTACCTTCACTGAGACACACACACAAAACCGAAAAATACAGAGTTAGTTAAACAAGTTTGAGAGAAATACTTTACCTGTTATGTAATTCCTGAAAGACTTTCTCTCACTCAACAGCTAAAATCATCTTACTAGCATATTAAAAATCTGATATTAAAGGATTTAACTGATATACATCTCCTTAGTCTTGAGAAGAGAACACCTATTCTTAGCTGGAGTAAAGAAAAAATAATATATGAAATAGAGGAAAAAAATCAGAAAACCCCACTCCATTTTCAGACCTAGGCAACTGATTGAAAAGAAACAGAATAGATAGAAGTTGTCAAAATTTAACTGTTGATTTCTTCTCTCTGAGCATCTATTTGGAGGATACAGATAATTACACTTACTAGTTAAGCACTTTCAGGCAAGACATGGTAGAAGTTAATTATAAGGGTTTGAGGATAGAGGTGGTTAGCTTATGTGACTTAGGAATGAATTATGAGACCAGTAGACTGCATAGCTAAATTGGCCAGGATCTGGAAGCCTGTAGACCCTCAATGGTCCAGATGACATAGGCAGAGTGAGCTAGCGAGACCTAACTAGCCAAGAGAAATTAGATGACAAGTCAGCCCAGCCAACAGGACAAGGAACACAGAGGTGGACATGGGATCAAGCTTCAGAGAGCCCCAGGATATGAAGGCACTATGCCAAGAGTGCTGACTCTTCAATGATTGAGAGAAAATACAAGCTTTTTCCTCCATGCACTTCACAGACATACCCTCTAACTGGGGAAGGGAATGAATATGTGATTCTGAGTGAGGCTGAAAATGTATATCACAAAGACTGAAGACTCCTGAGTTCAGACAAAGGTTTAAATAGGATTAGGTGTGAGGTTGGATTCAGTAGCTGGTTTTCTTGCTAACCAAACTGTTGAAACTTGGGGGAAAGATAAAATTAATATTTATATATGTATACACAAACACACACATATCTGTTTAACTTATAGTGGAAATTAATGCATCCTCTTACTCTAATTGGAATCTGCACTCTTAGATCATTTAAATTCAAGGGTTGAATAGAACCTGAGAAAGTAAAGTACTGACTACAGAGCAACATTTTATTAAATGATGAAAAGGAAGAAATGGGATAACTTAAAGGGGAAAGAAGACAAAGGACAATATTAGTTGTCTGCTCATTTGATTGTTTATTTGGGAGGCTGAGAATATTTGTAGATTGAAAGGAAAAGAGTGAAGAGAGACTGGTAATATAAGAGAATCACTTGAAAATTTTACCAGAACATAGTAGCTAATACCTAACATTTGTTGAATGGTTACTAAATGCCAGGAAGTGAAGAGTTTACATATAGTAACTCATGTAACTGCAGCCATGAAATTAAAAGATGCTTACTCCTTGGAAGAAAAGTTATGACCAACCTAGACAGTATATTCAAAAGCAGAGATATTAGTTTGCCGACTAAGCTCTGTCTAGTCAAGGCTATGGTTTTTCCTGTGGTCATGTATGGATGTGAGAGTTGGACTGTGAAGAAGGCTGAGCGCCGAAGAATTGATGCTTTTGAACTGTGGTGTTGGAGAAGACTGTTGAGAGTCCCTTGGACTGCAAGGAGATCCAACCAGTCCATTCTGAAGGAGATCAACCCTGGGATTTCTTTGGAAGGAATGAGACTGAAACTGAAGCTCCAGTACTTTGGCCACCTCATGCAGAGTTGACTCATTGGAAAAGACTCTGATGCTGGGAAGGATTCGGGGCAGGAGGAGAAGGGGACAACCGAGGATGAGATGGCTGGATGGCATCACGGACTCGACGGACGTGAGTCTGAGTGAACTCCGGGAGATGGTGATGGACAGGGAGGCCTGGCGTGCTGCGATTCATGGGGTCGCAAAGAGTCGGACACGACTGAGCGACTGAACTGAATTGAACTCATGTAACCTTTACATCATCACAATCAGAGATTGAGGTAGCACCCACAATATCTACATTTTACAGAATAGAAAACTACTGAGGTACAAAGAGAAAAAGGATAGAAAGATTGGATATTTCTGACATAATTTTTATTAGCACTCATACAACACAGCCAGTTCTGGCACAATATATATATCCCTACTATATGACCAGTTGATAGTTTCATGTGTCATGGGCACGTGGGAACAACACTGACCAACAGAGGTTGACTCCTGATGGCAATTTCCCAGCTGTTCTATGACATCATTACCGTGGATATAATACTGGGCTTTGATGTATTAAGGAATTTTGTTATTACATTAAGTGGTATTGTTTTGGGTTGAGTTCTCTTGGAGATAAGAATGTCAGATGTTTATTAGGTTGTGTCCTTAGGATCTTGTAGAGGAGAGGAAAAGGAAGAGATAAAAGTCAAGCTGTGATGTAAATCTAATGACAGCATTGACTCAATTGACAGGAAGTTCTACATTTAGAATGACCTGTGAATTGCCCCAATTGGGTCAAGAGGGAAAAGACATTATACTCCTGCATCATTCAGTCACTGGATCCAGGTGATGTGTGAACTTGTATAAGAGGCTAACAGTCGAGTGCTTACAGTATGTGTTGCAACAGGGGAAACAAATCCTTCACAGAAGGGACAACTGGGCAGCATTTTACAGTGTCCACCACAGGCATTTGGGGCTTCGCTGGTGGATCAGACAGTAAAGAATCTGCCTGTGATACAGGAGACTCAGGTTCAATCCTGGGTCAGGAAGATCCCCAGAAAAGGGAATACCCACTCCAGTATTCTTGCCTGGAGAATTCCATGGACAGAGGAGCTGGGCAAGCGACAGTCCATGGGGTCACAAACAGCTGGATATGACCAAGCAAGTAACACACAGGCATTTATGGGATTGAACCATATGAATTTCCCTTTTCTGTATTTCAAAAGATATCATAATATTGGCAACTTCATATGGCTCAGGTTAACATATTTCATTTCTGTCAACTTTGGGTTATGGTAAAAATAGAAAGGTACTCTGTAGTTATTCGTAGTATGGAAAGTGTATTTGAGTAGATCAAGTGTATTTTTAAATGGTCAATTCTCCAAGACAGGCTTCAGCAATACGTGAACCATGAACTCCTTGATGTTCAAGCTGGTTTTAGAAAAGGCAGAGGAACCAGAGATCAAATTGCCAACATCTTCTGGATCATGGAAAAAGCAAGAGAGTTCCAGAAAAACATATATTTCTGCTTGATTGACTATGCCAAAGCCTTTGACTGTGTGGATCACAATAAACTGTGGAAAATTCTGAAAGAGATGGGAATACCAGACCACCTGACCTGCCTCTTGAGAAATCTGTTTGCAGGTCAAGAAGCAACAGTTAGAACTGGACATGGAACAACAGACTGGTTCCAAATAGGAAAAGGAGTACGTCAAGGCTGTATATTGTCACCCTGCTTATTTAACTTCTATGGAGAGTACAGCATGAGAAATGCTGGGCTGGAAGAAACACAAGCTGGAATCAAGATTGCCGGGAGAAATATCAATAACTTCAGATATGCAGATGACACCACCCTTATGGCAGAAAGTGAAGAGGAGCTATAAAACCTCTTGATGAAAGTGAAAGAGGAGAGCGAAAAAGTTGGCTTAAAGCTCAACATTCAGAAAACTAAGATCATGGCCTCTGGTCCCATCACTTCATGGGAAATAGATGGGGAAACAGTGGAAACAGTGTCAGACTTTATTTTTGGGGGCTCCAAAATCAGTGCAGATGGTGACTGCAGCCATGAAATTAAAAGATGCTTACTTCTTGGAAGAAAAGTTATGACCAACCTAGATAGCATATTCAAAAGCAGAGACATTACTTTGCCAACAAAGGTCCGTCTAGTCAAGGCTACGGTTTTTCCAGTAGTCATGTATGGATGTGAGAGTTGGACTGTGAAGAAGGCTGAGCGCCGAAGAATTGATGCTTTTGAACTGTGGTGTTGGAGAAGACTCTTGAGAGTCCTTTGGACTGCACGGAGATCCAACCAGTCCATTCTGAAGGAGATCAGCCCTGGGATTTCTTTGGAAGGAATGATGCTAAAGCTGAAGCTCCAGTAATTTGGCTACCTCATGCGAAGAGTTGACTCATTGGAAAAGACTCTGATGCTGGGAGGGACTGGGGGTAAGAGGAGAAAGGGATTACAGAGGATGAGATGGCTGGATAGCATCATGGACTCGATGGCCATGAGTCTGAGCGAACTCCGGGAGATGGTGATGAACAGGGAGGCCTGGCATGCTGTGATTCATGGGTCGCAAAGAATTGGACACGACTGAGTGACTGAACTGAACTGAAGGATTCTCAGTGAGAGGCTAACTGCCTATTAAAAATATCAAACTAGTACAGACTCTACAGAAGAGAGAATTTTATATTATTACATTAAATGCTATTACTGCAGGTAGGATTGTTAATATTTATTAATATGTTAATATGTTCCATTTTCATATTTGTTCTTGCCCAGCACCTAGTCCTAGAAATTCACAGGGCAAGGGCTCCATACATATTAATTAACAAACCCATCACCTCAAGATAATATTTTTTAGGTTTTATTCTCTTAGCAAATTTCATGTATACAATACAACATTAGCTACTATGTTTTTCATTATATTATCAGATGTTATTCATCTTAAAGTTGAAAGTTTGTACCATATAATCATCTGGTCCCTGTTTCTCCCACCCTCAGTCCCTGAAAGCTCTTTTCTACTTTGTTTTTATGAGATTTTCTTTTGTTCTTTCTTTTTTAATATTTCACATATAAGTTATATCATGCAATTTGCCTGACTCTGCCTTCTTTCACTTAGCACAATTCCCTCAAGGTCCATCCATGTTGTTGAAAATGGCAGAATTTCCTCCTATCTCTTGGCTGGAAATATTTTATAATATACAAGTGACATGAACTATTGAGGAACACATGTCTGGAAACAAACAAAAAACCTTATCCCTTTTCATGGAATGCTTTTCTACCTGTGAGTTTGCTAACAGAAGTAGAACTACTAGTTGTTGCTGTTTTAATATGTTTGTTTTTATTAACTGTTCTTTGTCATTCTCATGGTCATTTCATCTCCCACACGGTTTGTTCCACCAAGATGGTTCTTGAAGGTGAATTGTACCTGGTATTTTTTTGTATGGAGCATAATGTTAATTTGCCCTTCAAATGGAAAAGAGAAAAAAAAAAAGTGGGGGGGAGAGAAAAACTCCCCTTTGATTGGAAAAAAAAAATGTACCTGAAAAAGGAGTGAAACATTTTCATTCATGTCTTACTCAGTTTAGAGTGCTATACCAAAAAATACCATAGGCTGGGGGGCTTAAACAACAAAAATTAATTCTCACAGCTCTAGAGATCAGAAAGTCCAAAATCAAGACTCTGGCAAATTTGTGTGTGGTGAAGACCAGATTCCTGACCCACTGATGGCCATCTCACTGTGCCCCCACATGAAGGAAACAGTGAGACAATTCTTTAAGGTCTTTTTTATAAAAAGCGTTAACCTCTTTAGAGAGGGCTGCCCCCTTGACCCAATCCTGTGCCGAGTTTCACCTCTGAATACCATCACACTGAGGAACAGGTTTCAATACATGAATATTAAGGTGCACAAAAATTTGATACATGGTAATTTTAAAATCCAGATATCCTTAAAAAAAAAATCTTATTAGCATAGCCCTCAGAATAAACACTCACCTATTCCCCTGCTGTACTCCAATTCATGTGGGCTTTTCCAGAAATAAGAAGTGCATTTTTGACTTGTTGACCAAGAAATTAAAAATGTCTTAACAAAAGCATTCACTTTTTTAAATACTGTCTACAACCTACTCCTTGCCACTTGTTATTCTTACCAACTGATTTTTTTGTTGTTATTCCTTTGGGTTAACAGAAATCACCTCGTAGCATTTGTTTTAAAACAGAATTACAGTAAGCCAACACATATACATGCCATATTCAGGTACAAAATATGAAATATGCTATATTGTCTGTAATCTAAAGTATTAGGTAAAAATTAATAAATATAAATGTATTCATGATTGTAATTGTAGCTGTCATTTTCAGTTGTCAGATGCAATGGAGTTCTGCAATGGTATAATTCCCTACTCCAACGTCCCAGCATAAGATGTATACTACACCAAGAAACTGACACTCATTGGAATGAGGGAGAAATAAATATAATAGTAAGATTCAAGCTGGATGATGAATATGCTTAAACAATTTTGCTTTGTTTGAATTTAATTGGTTTTAATTATACTCTGTTTTATTGATCAGTGGTTCTTTGAAGTCATACTTGAAAAGAGAATTCTGAATTATTCTTTCAAGAGTACCCTGATGCATATATCAAGCTCAGTGAATTTGGACTCTTCTCTTTCTTAGAATAATAGATGTCCCACTACATTGGAAATTCCATTAAATTACATATTAAATGTATACTATAACTAACTGAATTCATCATGGTTCTGAGTTTTGTGGGTATCAAATAGCAAAATGAATCAAAGGTTATTGAACAAAAGTGACATTTTCCAAAGTCTTTCCAGATAGTTTCTGATTTCTTTTTGTGCCTAATTTTCACTTCAAGTTCTGATATAAGTGCTTTGTAGTTAGTCGCCTTGTTGAAAGTTTCTTGTCTTGGGACCTATTGTTCTTAAGTTCATACTTTGTTTTTAAACATACACAATGTTATACTGTCAGTAGCCAGAGAGTTAGAGCCTTTGTGATGACTTTGGACTAAGACATTGTCAGCCTTGCAATCTCCGACAAGGTATCTCCATTGTCTAAGCCTCCACAGTGAAGGAAGTCATCTCTTAGTTGTTAGTTCCAAGAGCCATTACCTGACAGTCCATTTAATGAAATATCACATTCCTTCTACAACCTAATTAGGTCACAGGTATTAAAGCTCTACAGAATAAAATAGGAAAACTAAATTATCCTTTTAGTCCATTGATAGTGTCTTAATCGTTGTTATATAACATACTTTTTGTAAGTTTGGGAAGGATACAAAAAACATGTTCGTGACTGAATATTTAGGAAATATAGAAAACTAAAATTGAAATTTTTTCTTTATAAAATATAAATCCTTTTAGTGATAACATCTATAAAATATTTGCATATGTCTTTTTATTAATAAGCAAAATTTTAAACAAAAATAATATCACATTATAATAATATATTTTGATTCTTTTATTTTTACCTAGTATATAAAGAATATTTTCCTATGTCATTGAACAATCTCATACAACATAATATTTAATAGCTACATAGTATTAAATGGCATGGTTTTATGATAACTTTTTAAATCTTCTATAGGCATACATTACTTTGTTCCAAATTTTTCAATATATTAAAAACTCTGTAGTCAACATTCTTTCGGGGAAATCTTTCTGTCTAATTGTTTCTTTAGAATGAATTCCAAACACATGGTTTCCTGAGACAACGTATAGTGAATCCTTTTAAGAACTCCAATGCATTTTACTAAACTGTCTCAAAAAGTGTATTTCTCCAAGGTTTAAAGTGTCTGCCTGCGATGTGGGAGACCTGGGTTCAATCCCTGGGTCGGGAAGATCCCCTGGAGAAGGAAATGGCAACCCACTCCAGTATTCTTGCCTGGAGAATCCCATGGACGGAGGAGCCTGGTGGGCTATAGTCCACGGGGTTGCAACAAGTCAGACAGGACTGAGCGAATTCATTTTCACTTTCATACTCCCATTAGACAAAACTGAGGGTACCAAGTACTCAAAACCCTCACAGTGCTATATGAAATTTTAAAATTCACAGATTTTTAATGGAAAATGTTACCTAGATTTTTAAGAGCTGTTTCTGAGAGAGGAAGCACTGGAAACTCCTATATCATCGCCTTGCTGATGTCACTGCAGAGAATTCTTAAGTGTTTCAACCATTTAAGGTTCAGGAAACTTATAATTAGACTCCAGATTGTAGCAGTCCAAGTAACACTGTCTAAGAAAAAATGACTTAGCTGCTTAATTTTCAGATTCTATGTATTTGGTTATTATTATTATTATTATCATTATTACTTTACTTCTCTAAAATGACATGCTTGCCACAGGGTGATTTAGGTGTTTCCTTAATATGTACTTGTTGATATAATGTGCTGCACCTAGCAGAATGCCTAGGGAAACGTATTTTATTGATTGACTCAGCTACATCAGTGCAGAAAATAAATCTTTCACAATAAGGGATGTTTATTTGTCCCATCCACAGAGAGTAGAACCAAAAGAATAAACATTAGAATCACTTTCATGGACATCCTAGAAAAGTGGGCAATACATTGTACATTGCATAAGTCCTTATAAAAGCTTTTTGAAATTCATTTCTTTATGATAAATGTTTTCAAACTGTGTACTATATCTGATAGATATACAGTACTGTATCTGATAGACAATCCTACAGGAAATCAGTCCTGAATATTCATTGGAAGGACTGATGCTGAAGCTGAAGCTCCAATACCTCAGCCACCTGAGGCGAAGAACTGATTCATTGGAAAAGACCCTGATGCTGGGAAAGATTGAAGGCAGGAGGAGAAGGGGACAACAGAGGACGAGATGGTTTTATGGCATCACCGATTCGAAGGACGTGAGTTTGAGTAAGCTCCGGGAGCCAGTCATGGACAGGGAAGCCTGGTGTGCTGCAGTTCATGGGTCACAAAGAGTCAGACATGACTGAGTGACTGAACTGAACTGATACCAATAGAACTATATCCTCATAAAGGATAGTATTAGATTAGAAGAATACCAGATTTATTTACTAGATGAGGTATGTTTTATTAAAAATATCTAGAATGAATAAATGTATAATTCACTTTGTCAAAGCACATAGATCTCTATGAATTTCTGAATAGTAAACTCCCTAAACCAAATATGTAGATAAATAATATATACTGATACAAATAATTTCTATTATTAATTTCTTTATTTATATTAATGGAATTGCATTGGTCAAAAGTACACAGAAAAGATGGGATATTATTAGGACAATAAAAATGAATAAAATATGTTCTTTTTTAATGTAGAGCCATAATGTGGTCATAAGAAGAATGCTGAAAGCATCTTCAGCATGGTAATTCATAAAATCATTATGATGTATGCACAGATTTATGAGGACAAAAAACAATGATGAAAAGGATATAAAGATGATTTGTGACTTTCAAAGAGAAAACACCAAGAAACAACAACAACAAAACCTTAAAAAGGAATCAAATAGAGTCATGGAGAGAAGTAAGAACTAGAGAAAAGAGATAAAAAGAAATTTTAAAAAGAGAGAAAGAAAAAAGCTGGATCTTCCTCTGTTTAGAATGATAATGACAGATAAATGATGACAGAGATTTCAAAGACCATGAAAATCTTATCAAGGGTAAAAATGACATTGCACCTAATCTTAAAACTAGAGCCCATGACATGTTTAAGTCCAATAAAATATTCCCTGACAGTGTTAATAAAATATTCATAAAGATATTTATTCTAAAAGAAACCCAGACATTGAAATGAGAATGCTAGGTACCTCTTCAATATATCAGCAAAGTTCAGTTTAAAACCATTGCATGGGTTGCTATGAGAAACGAATAGGTTTTGGTAACATTCTAATCCATGATATTGTTGGATATGTATTTTTCCATGTGTCACTTTGTGTTTTTGTCAGAGAAGAACACAGAAGTAAATTTCATGCCCAACCCAGAACTCAGGATGTTCTCACAGGAGCAAATCATTCATTTGTTGTCACTTGATTGTTATCCTGACCAATATTATGAATGAAAAATAGATAAGGCCAGGTATTTTTTTCTGTGCAAATTAAATTACCTCTTTATCATGACTGTGAAAAGAAATAAGGCTTTATTAAATCTTAATTAAAAAGTCTAACCCAGGTATTTTCAAAACCTGTATGCGTGTTTGTGAGAGAGAGAGAGAGCGAGAATTAGGATTATACAGAACAGAAAATTATACTCCTGCTCTTAGACTTGTTCATTCATTCCAGACTTTGCATTACAAAAATAAACATCTATCAGTCAGGGTTCAATCAAAGAAAGAGAACTACTATAATTATTATGGAATGAGAGATTTATTGTAGGACTAAGAAGATCCATAATTATTGAAGAAACTTCAATAATAGGGGGTTAGAAGCTGGAGGCAGCAGAGAAAAGTCTTTAAATATCCTTCTTTGAGCACCGCTGCAAGCAAGCAAGAGTGTCTCAGCAACAGTTTGTAATCAGTTGCCATAGTGGGCCTCAGGAGAGAGCTGGTAGGAATGTCTGTGGACCATTTTCCCTCTTTGCCTGACAGTGGTCCTGGGGTTGCAAATGTCCAGCAGAATACTAGTTGTCCATACTCTGGACACAGAGTAAAGGGGAGTGAGAATAAGCTGGAATTAGCCAAACTCCTTCATTAATCTCCCATTCATTGTAGTGATCTGATATGCCTGATGGCTCTGCTGCTCTTCTACTTTAGACAAACATCCCAACAATTTCTCATTTGGACAACTCTATCTGAAACCATTCAGAACAGATGGTTCTAGAAAACTTATTTCCAGCTCATCCAAGTGGACACAATGCAAAACTGTCATAGAACATCATATGACAATTTGCTTCCTCATCTGCTCTCTAGTTTTATCTTTTTCTCTTCACTTTTCCTTAAAAATTAAAAAAAACTATTTATTCATAAATTTCTAAATATGTCCCTCTTCTGGGTTCTTGAGCTTCCCTGGTGGCTCAGTCAGTAAAGAATCTGCCTGTAATGCAGGAGACCTGGGTTCATTCCCTGGGTTGGGAAGATCCTGTGGAGAAGGGAACGGCTACCCATTCCAGTATTCTTGCCAGGAGAATTCCATGGACAGAGAGGACCCTGGCAGGCTACAGTCCATGCAGTCACTAAGAGTTGGACATGACTTAGCAACTTTCATTTTAATGCTGGGTGCTAAGGTACAACGAATTGTAAGTCTTATATAAAGATAATCTCTGACATTGTGTAACTATGATTTCATAGTTTGTTTATTTGTGTCAAATCACCAGAATGGTTTGCACTGCATGTAACAAACATACTAAGAGAATGGAATCAAGATTCAGCTGTTTAAATACCTTCAGGGCCCAAGAGTGTAACAAAAACTCAGTCTTGGCATAATGTACAAAAGAGTAGAAGGGTTGGTACAAACTCGTCTCCTAAGCCTTCCAAGTATAAAACATCACTTCTAAAATCTGCAAAGGTATAGAATGAATTGTGTGTGTGTGTGTGTGCTAAAGAAAAAGAGGCAAAAATCAGCAAAATCAGCAAATAAAACATGGCTTCTTTGGACAGCATGGCTAAAATTATCCATGAAGGGAATCAAAAAGTGCTGCAAAGTACACATTGTCTTGCTAGGACCATGATGGCTACAAACCCATCATGAGAGTATTTCTATAGTGCTGTAGGAAACCTTCCTTATGTACTTCAAAAATATTTGATCATAAGTTAAATCAAATTAGCAAACAGGGTGGGAAAGTACAACACAATTAATTATCCTCACTTGACTGAAAAAAATCATTAACTTTGCCCATTACCAAAAGTGGTATTTCCTCTGTCATATGTTGACACATCAAACTGGAATACAGATCTCTCTGTTTTTTCTTGTACACTTACTTTCTTTCTGCCAAGTGACCAGGCCCTCCCCAGTCTAAACAAAGAGCAATACCATAGCTTTTAAATCTGCAGAACAGTTGATGGAAACAAAAATAATTTCAAAATCTGCAACCCTCAGAATAATAACCAAGGAGGAAAAAAAATGATTCTAGTTTTTCTGTTTACTATGAAAGGTTATTGAGTTAGGAAAAACTATTGGGATCCAAATAGGGAAGCCTGGTGCCTCTTACTTATTCCACAGGGCCTTGACAAGATCTGATTCATATTCTATTGGATTGGCCTTTTGAGGCCTGCTGAAAAACCATGAAACCTTTGACAGCAAGAATGACTGCATCACAAATGGTCTTTCTCTCATTCCCATCTTTGTTCTCCCCTGAGACTGTCTTCATTACGAGAATGTCAAATGCACCAGCCTCAGGTTTTTGCTTCTTCTTGATTTCACAGTACTTTCTTTGACTACTTCATACCCTCTACCTGGAGTCTCAAAGAGCATTTTCTAGAGAACAGTCTGTTCCTTTTCTCACATTGATATGACTTAAGAAATTTATTGGTTTCATCAAGTGCTGGTGAAGATAATCTTGATACTGATGTCATTTGTCCATCAGAATCCAAAACAATCTTCAAACAACTGAAATAGATACATACAACATACATATATATACATATATACACATATATATATGTATATATATACATATATATGTATATATATATCAGGATGAGGGTTTCTGAAGTGCTGTAGTCAATTAATATTTACAAATGAAATTAAGTTTGGACTCCTAACTGGACTATCTCCCCTGTTTTGAAAAAAATATCCTTAAAAATTAACTTGATTTGAGATAAATGCTATTTTTATAATTTTAGGGGGTAATGAATTTTGTTACTGTTAAAAATTATGTATATCCATTAAAAAAAATCAAATTACGCATACACACAAAAATGAAAATTTACAAAATCTCATCATGAACCATTATTGACATTTGCTGAAAAATGTCCCAAACACTTGTCTATGTCTGTGTGCCGCTGCTACTGCTGCTGCTAAGTCGCTTCAGTCATGTCCAACTCTGTGCGACCCCAGAGATGGCAGCCCACCAGGCTCCCCCGTCCCTGGGATTCTCCAGGCAAGAACATTGGAGTGGGTTGCCATTTCCTTCTCCAACGCATGAAAGTGAAAAGTGAAAGAGAAGTCCCTCAGTCATGTCCGACTCCTAGCGACCCCATGGACTGCAGCCTACCAGGCTCCTCCATCCATGGGATTTTCCAGGCAAGACTACTGGAGTGGGGTGCCATCACTTTCGCTGCTATGCCTGTGTATATGTACACAAACAGCATAGTGAGGTATCTATATTTTTTAAAAATTAGCACTCAGAATTTAGTTTTACTTAGATTTAACCAAATGCAAAGAAATCACATTAGCTTTTCTAGAATAGAAGATATATGCCTTACTGAATCCAGAAAAATATCTTTCTTCACAAGGCACATAGTTTTTTTAGAAAGCTCTCCAAAAGATAAGGAAAAATATCTTGACTTCTTCATGAGGTTGGATACCTTACAGTAGAACTTTACAGTGTATATTGACTATGTACTATTGAAAGATGACACCCATATTGTTCCTATTGATTTATTATATTTTATTATGTCATTTTGTATTAACTATATCATTATTACAGCTCATTAGACCAACATTGTTTGAGAATTTAACTTGTTACATAAATCACTTGTGTCTTTCTCTGGCTTTTTACCACAATTTCCATTTTCTAATCTCATCATGTTTAATATATTTTCATCATTGGCTATATTCCACCACCAGGTAATTTTTCAGAAGGAAAACACATGGGTGTGTTAATCCCCAAGAGCTTACAAACTTTAAAGTATTTTCTATTGCACTTAAAGTTTAAGGCCAAATTGGCTGTACACAAGCCCATTGAATCACACTTTCTTTAGAAATTCCATCTTTTATTTTATCTTCTGGCCTCAGAGAAACATTAAGAACATCCAAATCCACGCTATCCATCCAAAACAATTTACAATTTTTTTTCTGCATGCACAGTTAAATAAAATTTTCCTTCAAATTTATTAATTTTACCAGTATATATCTTGATATGATTGTTTTCACAAATTTCTCCTAGAATACAATTGCTGCTTTTAAGTTAACATATAAGTTCTTATGTTAGAAAAGTCTTATTTTATATTTAACAGTTTCTCTCTCTTTTTGGTATTATTTTCTCTTTCCTAGCCACAATGTTTATGTGGATGGAAAATCTCCTTTGTCCCCATGTAGCATCCTCCTGATCTTATCAGTTGTATATTACTGTTCTTTTCAATTTTATGTAATATATTGTCTTTAGGCTGCATATATCACACACATATCTATACATATTCAATTGTCTCTGAGTTTGCTTTTCCGCTTCCCATCTCCTTTCATTGGCTTCTAGTCTGTTCCCAAACTTTTATAAACGTTTAGCTCTTTTGGAACACAGCTCATGCTGTGTATAATTTTTGAGACTATGGATAACATTAGGGGATGTGTGCTTCTCACTCATTTCTTGCTCGTGGTTCTTCTCACTTAACTGATGCTCCAGATTTTATTTGTAAAGATTTATATTTCACTCATGGGATTCACATTGGTTCCTTTATATTTGTTAATGTTCTTATAAAGGACCAGCTGCCTCCTAAGGAATAATACAGGGAGTGGCAAGCCTGAGTTCAGTCTTTACTACTTGGATTCATTGTCTCAAACACCCTCTCATTCAATATATTACTTTCTTCACCCCAGGGAAAAGAGCTTATTTCCCTTAGTTTTTCCTGTTCAAGAGTTCAGTTCCATTATTGCAAAGCCTTTCATGTTTCCGAATCTATGGATTTTGATGTGGTATAGCTTCCTCTTCCTTTGCACTTCACTTTAGCTCCTATAGTCACCCTCAGCTAAGACACTTGGCCATCTATAACAAAAATATCTTGTTTATATGTCTTCTCTCTCATCTTACTCCTTACCTGACATTCTATGGTATTGAACAGTGTCTCTACGGGGACAATTTCCTACTTTCATAGTGGCTTTTCCACACCTTTAGATCATCTGCTTTAAATCAAAGCATTATTGACTATGCCTTTCAGGGTGGTGACACTTACTTTGCAGGAAATCCGTATGCTGCCGACCATCCAGGTTGCCGTGTGTAAGCTCTCAGCATGCCCCTTGTTACAGGCATCACAGTATTTGGCAGACGCACTTCAAGGTTACTGGCTTAGGGCTATGGCATTTCCATTGCTTTGTCAATTTCTCTCTGTCTTTCAATCTTTTCCTTATTTATTATTTATTGTGATATTCAAAGACAACAGGGGAGTTAAAAAGTCCCTCTTTGATCATTAACAAAATTACCCTAAATATTTTCAAATGGAAGACTGTAACTTAATACATATAAACTTATGAAACAAAAACTTCTAATTCAATTTAATTCAGTCCATCTTTACTGGAACCCACTGTGTTTCAGCCACCAGAGAGAGAAAGCTACATTAAGGAATGAAATAAAAGGAAGGGCAGGTTTTACAAGTGACAGGGACAGTGGCCCTGGAAAAAGCAGAAAAGTTTCAGAAAAGATATTAACATTATAGCACATACTGGCAAAACCAGTAGTGTCTACTTTTTGCTATATTAAAGGATTTATTGCCATGTATATCTCCAGGGAACATTTTGCTTGATGGGACCCAGCTAACATAAGGCATTGTTATGAGGTAAGAGGAAAACAGCCTGGGAAGTGTGAAAAGGAGAGATGATAATCTTCTGAGACTGCCATATAGGATAATTACCAGCTATTTCCAAACTTGGAGGCTCATTATGAATAATTCCTTCTCATAAGTATGAAGCTATATATACATCATCACAGAATGGAGTAAGTCATCAAGGGTTGCAAATAATAAAAAATAATCAATGCTGATCAAGTACTTTTAATATATAAGGCTCCATTCAAAGAACTTAACTTATGTAATTCTCACACCAACCTTGTGAGAGGGCAACACTTCTGCGGTCATGAGTTTACAAATAAGGAAACTGAGACAGCGAATACAATCAACTGCAAAATAACACTGAGTGAGAAAACAGCAAAGCAGAAATTTAAACCCAACGCTGACTAACCCCAAAGCCTTTCAATTCAGTAACCACGTTAAGCAATTTCATCACAGTTTTCCATGGTTGAGAGAAACAATCCCTTAAGTTCAGCTAGCTCCCTTTATAGTGGGCACATTTACTTTGCAGGAAATGTAAAGTAATATATAAATAACTTTCATTCTTAATTGGACCCTAAAATATACAGTCATGTCTGATTCTTTGTGACCCTCTGGACAGTAGCTCTTCTGTCCATGGGATTCTCCAGGCAAGAATACCAGAGTGGGTTCCCATGCTCTCCTCCAGGGGATCTTCCCAACTCAGGGATCAAACCAGCATCTCTTATGTCTCCTGCATTGGCAGGTGGGTTCCTAACCACTAATGCCACATGGGAAGCCCAAAATGTCAATGCAAAGAGTTAAAAAAAAAAAAGTAGACGTTCAAACACTTCATGAAGAGTAAGTGAACATTCAATTAGCAGAACTATATGTGCACCAGACCATTAGGGATGATAGTGTTTGAGTTTTATATGTAGGAGAATCACAAGAATAACAAGAGGTGGAAGCTCTGTTTTCTAACTTGAGGACAGTTGGCAGGTTCAATATCCCCTCTGTGTTCCCTGAATGTTATTCTTGTCTTTCCAATAAGACTTTGAACACACTTCAGTATTACTTTTTTAGATCAGCTTCTAGGTTGGAGATTGTGTCTTCTTCTAGAATCTAACACAATGTCCTGAATATAATAGAAATTCAATAAATACTGTTGAAAAATAGTGAGTGAATAAATGAATGAATGAAATAAATGCTTCCTGATAGAAACATTTTAAAAAATAAAACTTCTACGGCGGATTGTGTTCATCAATAAAGCAACTGAAATCCAGTCTCACAAGTTCTTCTATAACCATGCCATGCCTTTCACGAGACACAGGGTTTGGGTAACTTCCCCTTGGACAAGGGCAGGTCTTTATGACTGCCTTGGCAAAGAGATTATGGTGAACATAATTAATGTGACTTCCGAAGTTATTTCCTAAAAGGAGTTACAGTATCTACATTTCTCAATGCACTCTCATCTTTGAAATCTAGCCACCATACTGTGAGGAAGTTTAGGCTACTTGAAAAGATTATATGTAAATGTTCAACACCAGCTTAGGTCAAAAAGAACAATGACCATTAGCTGCCAGATATTAGAATAAGAAAGCCTTCAAAAGAACACCAACAATAGATGTTTTTTGACAGACACTGCACAAGAGGTCCTGAGAGAAAACTACTTAATCAAACATAAATCGCCCAGTTCTTAAGAAATAATGGATTAAGGAAGCTGATATAATCACATCACCTGATAGATTTTTTCCCTTTTTTGCATACAACACTTACCTCTACATTAGGGATTTGAAGAATTCTTGCTATTATTTTATTTTATGAGTATTTAGGTTGTGTCTTATTCTTCTATGAAACTAACATAACATCTGTATCATAGCAGAAGTTAATAAGTATTGATGAATATAAATAAGGAATGAATATACGAATTAATAAAAATGAAAGTTTCTTTACATTAAGATAAAAAAGTCTTTGGCAGGTTGTGTTTTATAAAAATTTACTGTAGTAATTTTGGGGTTCAGTTCAGTTTCAGTTCAGTCACTCAGTCATGTACAACTCTTTGCGATCCCATGAATTGCAGCACGCCAGGCCACCCTGTCCATCACTAACTCCCAGAGTTCACCCAAACCCTAGTCCTTCAAGTCAGTGATGCCATCCAGCCATCTCATCCTCTGTTGTCCCCTTCTCCTCCTGCCCCCAATCCCTCCCAGCATCAGAGTCTTTTCTAATGAGTCAACTTTTCACATGAGGTGGCCAAAGTATTGGAGTTTCAGCCTCAGCATCAGTCCTTCCAATGAACACCCAGGACTGGTCTCCTTTAGGATAGACTGGTTGGATCTCCTTGCAGTCCAAGGGATTCGCAAGAGTCTTCTCCAGCACCACAGTTCAAAAACACAAATTCTTCGGCACTCAGCTTTCTTCACAGTTCAACTCTCACATTCATACATGACCACTGGAAAAACCATAGCCTTGACTAGATGGAATTTTGTTGCCAAAGTAATGTCTCTGCTTTTTAATATGCTATTTAAGTTGTTCATAACTTTCTTTCCAAGGAGTAAGTGTCTTTTAATTTCATGGCTGCAATCACCATCTGCAGTGATTTTGGAGCACCCACCCCCACCCCCAAATAAAGTCTGACTCTGTTTCCACTGTTTCCCCATCTATTTCCCATGCAGTGATGTGACCAGATGCCATGATCTTAGTTTTCAGTTTTCTGAATGTTGAGTTGTAGGCCAACTTTTTCACTCTCCTCTTTCACTTTCATCAAGAGGCTTTTTAGTAGCTAAGCAGAAATAAGTAACTGGCATATCCACTTATTAGTCCCAATTTGTAGTAGACCTTGAATCCTTTTGTAAAATCTTTTTTTTCTGGTTTTACCAAAAAGATTATTAAGAAAAAGCAAACAGAAATCAACCTCAAAGTAATGGAGTTTACTTCTCAACTTGTCACTTCTTAGTTATGAAAATTTGGAATTTACTTTACCTCTGAAAACAATAATTTCATGACTTAGAAAACCTAAAAAATTACCTCAACTACTGTTTACCCACAAATATTACTGTGTACCCCAAGTCAAGTTTATTAGATAAATAGATAAATGATACAAAGATATATAATTACTTGCCAAGGGGCAGGAGGTAAAGGGGATGACAGAGGATGAGATGGCTGGATGGCATCACCGACTCAATGGACGTGAGTCTGAGTGAACTCTGGGAGTTGGTGATGGACAGGGAGGCCTGGCGTGCTGTGATTCATGGGGTCACAAAGAGTTGGACACAACTGAGCAACTGAACTGAACTGAACATTTAAATTTAGATTTCACATAGATATTTAGTTGCTGGTTTCATTTTTAGTAAATGAGAATATTTTTTTTTCCTTTGGCACACAGTTGCTATTTCTTATAAGTTCTTATATCCAGCCCCTTAAATTTATACTTACCTGTCTATGTGGGCATTTGAGTTTATGACCACAGTTCTACATCATTAAAGCCATATTAGACATTATTTTTATTCCACTGGGGAAGTTTTCCTCCACAGCTGCTATAAGAAAAAGTTACTTTTCTTTAGGTTGGTTTCCTCAGATTTGATTAAAATTACCAAATGTGGCTTTCAGTTAATTAAGTTATTCATTTAGTAAAAACTTTTTAAAATATTATGTTAGGTACTCTACAGAGTATTAGGACATCACTCTGCAAATATTAGTTGCTCCCCAAATGCAAAGTCACTTTTTGGTAATCCAAATAGGACAAACTCTCATACACAACACTGTTGTTTCTTTTTGCTTCGGACTGATAAAGGTAGAAATGAGAATAGAGCAATGTTCAATAGAATGCTCGGTAATGATGGAAATAATCTATATTTATGTAATTCAATATGGCAGCTTTCAACCACATGTGGCTACTGCAATTAAGGACAAAAATTTTAACTTAAGTTTAATTAAGTTCAATTTAATTTCTTACAGTCACACGTGGCCAGAGGCTGTAGAGTTGCACAGCCCATCTATACTTTATTGACTTTTCTATGAACTTACATGAAAACAGTAAATCCACAATGATGCCATTGCCAGTCTCAGGGTTCTTTTAGGATCTGAACAAAATATCAGGGACAGAACATTGATTAAAACAGATAATACAATCATAGACAAAAAAAGTACTGGGCACTGGATGATCATCCAGTGGAAAATAAGACAACAAAATCAACAGTTCATTGAGTAAAACAGTCTTGCCTGCCTCATACAGAGGATGAGAGAATGCTAACAGACATTCATAAAGAAAGGACTCACTGCCCGATGTATATAGAAGCCAATAGTAAAGCACAGGTTTTTGGAAAAGAAAGAGCTTGTTAGCAATGTCCGCCACCAAGGAGACAGGGGTCAGGGCTCAAATCTGTCTCTTTGATTTAGGATTTGGTCAAATTTGTCTGAATTAGAGGAATACAAGTTGGTATGTGGAAGTCCTGGCAGGATAGACTTGGATTGGAAGGACTTAAAACCAGGCCACTCATGGTAAAGTATGAAAATGGGTTTTAACACTGGATCTTTCTTGATAACGTACCCCTCACTTCGGCAGAAGGTTTGAGTTCCAATCATGTCTTTAGTTTCGCTGTGGGACAGACAATTTGATTCTGGAATTACTTCAAGTCAAAATTTCCTCTTCTGTGGATGCTCTAGCCAACCGCTTTGCAGTTCTTGCTCATTGCCCGTGCAAGGTAACTCGGACATTCTGGCGTTGATGAGATAGGACCAGTTTGAGCTAGTCTATGACGGAACTAGTCTAAGCCTGTTTTGACCTCATCTCCTTTAGTCTTATTTCCTAGGTGAGAAAACTTAGCCCTGGCAGACATGACTTAACCAAGATTACAACACTAAAGCTAAAATTTATCTATTTATTAAAGTATTTACTCAAACTGTGTACATAGCACTTTTAAGGAGCATAATGATATTTTGGGTATCATAATCATTTGGGCTACTTCACAAACATTTTAAAAAATATGGGTATCTGGTCATTAATAAGCAAATGCTATCCTATATGTCTTTTTTTTATATTAGAAAAATAATCTAAGAGATCCAGAGATATGGACAACTCTGTCAAAGGCTAGCTTCTCAGGTAAAGGCAGCCTTCAAAACACACTTCAACAGAATCCCAGTGATGCTGTTACCATGGAGACAGCAAGCACTGGGAGAAGGCTTTAAGAGGAGGGTGCAGAAGAGACTCTCAGAGCCCTGTTTTACATGCAGAGCCATCATTTGACTCTATTTTATGCAGCACTGCTGCAATTTCTGATCATACAAGTGCAAAATGGTAACAGTCTCGACAACAGCTCTGTACAAAAAGGTCAGGAAGCTTTTGACTATGCTTCTTGTCTTTTTCTTTTTCTCAATCAGAGGCTACAGAAGAGTAGGAGAGGTTTCCCCTTGGGTAGCCACAGAAAATACTTTCGGCACAAAGGTGTGTTGATTTTAATCAGTTCTGATACAGATAGTTCCAGTGTTAACCCCAAGACCCTATTATAATTGTGAATGGCATAATAAAACCATGGACATGTTTTTGTATTTGTTAATTTCCTCAAATCAAAGAAACTGGGAAAGAAGGAATACAGATAACAGACCCTTTGGTGTTTGTAATGAACATTATCTGTAAACACAATTCATTCAATAAATATTTGTTAAGAATTTTTTATAAATAGAGGCAGAACACAATTAGAGGAACTATGGAAGATATAAAGACATTTCCCACTTTGCTCTGAATTTTATTCTGAAAATACCAATTTATGCATCTGACTACTCCACACTATGAGTCCTATTTGGAAATGATGACACTGATGACTTCATCTTTGTAAGCGAGGGCCTGGCACAAAATCTGACACAGGGGAGTCACTCAGCAAGCCTTTCTCAAATGGAATATCACTGAGATACAGATCACGGAGATACCTATTTTCAAGGTATTTACTGTCTTGGTAAGTAATCTCTAACTGTGATTTTATCCGACTTGATGATTTTTAAGTGAGCTGCCTTTGAAAAACTTATGAGTGAATGAATGAGCAAAATCATCATTCAACTTACTCATGGATCCATTCACTTATTTACTGCCTAAACTTGAAAGCTATGTGTTCAAAAAACTCATTTTGGTTTCCTTGATGTTCAACCAAAGTTGGCAACGTAAAACCTCTCTTGTAAAGAAAATGCAAATAAATGGTAGCTCTAACAGAAGAAGTGAGACAAAGCCTAGGTTTTGAAATGCACAGCACCAAGAAAATGGCACTTGACTCATTTTTTTATTTCTTGCCCTGGGAAAGAATAGGCAGCTTAAATTTAGGTCTCCCAGGGCAACCAGGATATGAATTAACTCAGTACCACCTACTCAAGCTAATCTCTGCCATCAGAATCACGATGGCTTCTATGTAAGGATAGTGCAATAAAAAGAAGATGGCTCTGAGGCATGGTTATAATCTGCTTTATAATTTGAAAACCTCATTTTAAAAAGTAAATTTAACTCCTGACTTGACTATCGCAGAAACTGACATCTTCTGGGGATAAGGGGAAAAAAAAAAAAAAATCCTCATCCTTACATAGTAGTATTTCTTCATCTTGATTCTAAAAGAAACACACCTGCAAAGGAGACACCAGTATATTTTGGTTACAAAAGATCTTTAAACTTCTAATCTGATTTGTTGGTACACATCAAGCATTTGGAAATGACTGCATTTTGAGACCCTGTAGATAATCTCCTTTCAAACTCTTTCAAAATTTTGGTTATGGAAGATGCTGTTTTGAATCAAACAAAATACATTTCCATATAATTGTAGCTCATTATGGTACTTCAATTAAAATGCCAATGCTGGAAATATTATTGATTTATGTGTGTTTGTTTGTAATAAATTTTATTTATTTTTATTTATAACTCTTTGAAGAATTTCATAGACACTGGTGTTTAAATTTATCTTTTAGATAGACCAGGAGACATATTCTTCAAGTGATTCTAGTATAAATTCTGACTGTTTTTTTTTTTTTTTCTTCTGTTTTCTCTTTTTGTAAAGCAAGTGCCTGACTTCAGCTTTGATTGCAGAGGTATCCTTTTCAAAGAGGTATCCCCTTCAAAGACTGCTATCTAGGATAAGCAGGTAGCAGCTTCTCTTGGTGGCTCAGTTGGTAAAGAACCTGCCTGCTAATGCTGGAGACACAAGAGATGCAGGATTGATCCTGCTAGTGCAGGAGATGGAAAAGAGGCAGGTTTGATCCCTGGGTGGAAAAGATCCCCTGGAAGAGGAAACAGCAACTCACTCAGTATTCTTTCCTGAAAAATTCTATGCACAGATGAGCCTTGTGGCACACAGTAGCAACAAAGACAAATAAGGAACCAGGCCACCTTCCCCTGATGAGGCTGCTTTGTTTTAGAGATCTAGTTTGATTGGTTGATTTCAATAAGTGATCATTTGGACTACTTGTTTACTTTTGTTTTTTTCCCCTCTTGCTCTGCTTAAATTCCTGCTCTTCTGTTTTAAATTCACCAATAAAGAGTGAGCCCCCCCAAACCCTGGCCACCCAAGAAAAGCAAGAACTACAGGTCCTGGTTCTCTTGCTTCCTCTACCTGTTACCTTGCTGTGTGGCCTCAGATGTGCTGTGTAATTTCCAGGCCTGTTAAGCAATATAACATTTTGTTTTTTTCAGTTTCCTGATGTTTATTGTGACAGAGTGTCCTGCAATCATAATAATATTATAAAACCATAATAAAACCAGCCAAAAGGGCTGATTCAACCACAACATTGGTTATTGAGATTCTGAGACCAGCATGAAAAAGTGAAACATTATGAAGGAAGCTAGAGTTTCAATTTCCCATTATCCACTTTTATTTTCTCCTCTACCTCCCTGCTTCCACTTGGATTTAAAATGATATAGATAGATATGTATTTAAGTAAAAATGAAGAGCACATGTTGTTATTGTTTAGTCGCTAAGTCGGGTTCAACTTTTTGTGGCCCCAGGGACTGTAGCCCACCAGGTTCCTCTGTCCATGGCATCTTCCAGGCAAGAATACTGGAGTGGGTTGCCATTTCCTTCTCCAGGGGATCTTCCTGACCCATGGATGGAACCCAGGTCTCCTGCACTGCAGGCAGATTCTTTACTGTATGACACTAGGAAGCCCTTTTGCCAATAGTGATGAAAAAAAAAAAAAACATTATTATTATTTTTCTAATTTTAGTTAAAATGTCAGGCATTATTTTGTATATTTACAAGGCAATTATATATATTTTTCTTGAATATTCCTGCCTATAGTTTTTACCCATTTTTTAAATAATAGTTTTCATTTGTTTTGTACTTAATGGCAAGTATTCTTTATATAGTCTGGATATAATTTTGTTATCAGTTATATATGTTGTAATCAGTTTCTCATGTGATATTGTCTAATTTAACTTTGTTTATAATGGCTTTTGTTATATATAAAAGCCTGATGTTAAATTTATGAGCTCTTTAATAACTTTAATTTTGTAATTTTTTAAATGTCTTATTTAATCAAAGTGATACAATGATTCTGATATTTTAATCTAATAATTTAAAAAAGTTGTTTTGGTTTACATATTTGTGTTTTATTCGACTGGAATTAATGTTCTTATTAGTGTAGAATAAGGAAATGAATTTAATTTTTCCATGTTATTAACCATTTGTCCTAACATAATATCATTAAACACTTCATCTTTTCCTAGCTGATTGGAAATGTCCACACTTACTCCTTTTTATTTTTCTCTTAGATTTTCCTGAAAATCACTAGAGGGTCCTTCCATCTTTTTCTATTGCCCATTTTAGCAATCCCTCAGGTTTCAACATGAACTGTACCTCTTTCAGAAAAACGTCCTTAAATATCCACCAAACTGCTCTTTTCCACCTTTAAACTGTTTTAGAGTTTGACCCAATATTGATTACTTCAATATTACAATCAATATTGATTATTGATTTTCTATCCTATGGGAATATAAACACAAAGCATTTAACACAGAGGCGGATGCGTAGTAAGTCTTCTTGGAGAAGGTATCTTTGAGGTGAAAATACAAGGGCATGTAAAACACGCTTCAGACAAAAGGAACAGCATCTTCTGACACTATGTTTATATATTTAATGATATGCAAAAGTGCTTGAGTGAAAGGGAAAAATTTTAAAATTTCATATACCCTCATCACATTATCCTTAACAACTATTTAATGGATGCTTGCTAACTGATGTTCTAATTAAAGCCGTCATTTCACATAACATTGTTAAGGTCACAGTTCATCAAAGTACAACATCCAAAATTTATATATATATATACTTAATCCCTTTATATCAACTGGGTAATTGGACTCTGGCTAAAGACAAAGCAGAACTGACTTTATTAACCAAAAAAAAAAAGTGTTTTGTATGTTTGTTATTGAGAGGCTTTTAAATGGCTGCCTCCTCAGATTAAAAGCAGTATACACATGTCTCTACTACATGGTACTTAATATTTACTAAGCTTTCTTTCCTTTCAACTCATAAAAGTACTAGTTAAAATCATCTTCTCAGGAAACATCACAATGCAGGATGCTGCAGAAGTCAAACAGTTTAAATCATTTACATCTCATGTTCTTTACCCTGTGTACCAGTCTTGACAAGAGATGCCAAACAGACATTTCAGTAAATCTTACCTGTTTCAACTGCAGAATGCATTTATATGAAAGTTGTACCAGTAATTGGACGGGAAGAAAGTAACACAGTGTCTGGTGAGAGAAACAGAAAAAAAAATTAAATGGAGAATTCAAAAGTAGAACTATTTAAATTTATGCTTCTAATTGAAGACATAGCTATAGTAAAATTTGGAAATAACGATAAATAATAAATAATGTTCTTTTCCTGAGTCTCTAAGAAATGTTACTTTTTTTCTTATTATTTAATGTTCCAAAAAGTATATTTATCTGGGAAAACATTATGATTAACTTAAATGATAAAATTGTGCTCCATTGCCAAGAAGAAAGAACATGTATCCTCACAACGAATATAACTCATTCATTAGCCAGGTGAATGGGTGTGCAGGTACCTAAAGTCTACCTTATATCTGCTTTACCTAAATGGACACTGTGACAAAATCATATTCTGTACTCTGGAAATATTAGAAGTCTGATTTTCACACACAATTTTTTTCCTTAAAAAAATAAAAAACTATAGATATTTACACCTAGATATGTTCTCAAGACATGTACCATTTTGGAACTCAAGATTTTGAATCCATTGCAAAAATATAACAAAACACTATTAGTCATTTTTAAGATACATAAATGTGTCTGTGATTTCGGGTGTTTGCATGGTGGTTATTAAAATGGTCATTATTCTTTAAAATTTGTCCTTGGGGAAACAACCTCCAGAAATGCAACATCTCATTTTCATAAGAGAATGAAGGGACAGAGAGCACACAACTACTTTTACTGCAAACCATCACCATTAGAACAAAAGAACATGGACTAACATCATAAATCAAAAAACAGTAATGGAACAGGAATGCACAATCGGGAAGGTTAAAAGCAATTAGTAAATAACAAAGGTGGCTTTGAGGCTATGGAGCTCACTTTTTGGCTCAGCTGGGTAATATCTGTCACAGAGTCCTAGTCACGCTTTCAGCTAGAGATATTTATAGGCTGTAACACTGGCTGTAATGCTGAGAATTCTCTTTTGTGGTGCACTAGCATGTGCACTGATTAAAGAAAAGAAATGTCTCCAAACAAAGACAAACCGTAAGCATTGTTATATTTCAGTAATTCAAGAACAAAAACTGCCTTATACATTGATATATTCTCCATGTCTATTACAATATCTGGACAGAGTATATCCTCAAAAACTATCTGCTAAATTAATAGACCAGTGAGACAATAGGAAGCAAGTGAACAATAATCACGTAGTATTCCATAGTCAAAAATTTAATAACATTCCCTCAACAATTTTAGATTTGCTCGTTGGTTTATCTCATCACTCTTCATTTATCTACTCAATTAACTGAGTAGCAATTCTTTGAGTACCTCAGCTCAGTTCAGTTCAGAACTCAGTCACGTCCAACTCTTTGCGACACCATGGACTGTAGCGTGCCAGGCTTCCCTGTCCATCACCCTGTTTCTATTCTGTATAAAAGTTCATTTGCATCTTATTTTTAGATTCCACATATAAATGATATCATATGATATCTATCTTTCTCTGTCTGACTACACTTAGCATGGTAATCTCTAGGTCTATCTATGTTACTGCAAATGGAATTACCTCATTTTTTTAAATTGAGTATATACATTTTGTTGGGTAACATACTTTTTGTTGAGTAATATTCCATTTTGGAGTATATTATATATTTTTTTATCTTTTTTTCCCCCCACATCTTCTTTATCCATTCATCTGTTGATGGACATTCAGGTTGTTTCCATCTTTTGGCAATGGTAAATAATGCTGCTATAAACATAAAGGTATATGTATCTTTTCCAATTTTAATTTTGTGTCAATATGTGCCCAGAAATGGGATCACTGGATCTATGATGACTCTATTTTTAATTTTTTATGGAACCTGCACACTGTTCTCCATAGTGACTACACCAATTTACATTTCCACCAAGTGTAAAAAGGTTCCCTTTTCTTCACACCCCCTCCAGCATTGGTTACTTGTATTTTTCTAGAAGTGAAGTCAAGTGGTCTTTAGGAAGCATCACTATGAACAAAGCTAGTGGAGGTGAATAAATTCCAGTTGAGCTATTTCAAATCCTCAAAGATGATGCTGTTAAAGTGCTGTACTCAACATGCCAGCAAATTTGAAAAACTCAGCAGTGGCCATGGGACTGGAAAAGGGCAATTTTCATTCCAATCCCAAAGAAAGGCAATGCCAATGGATGCTCAAACTACTGCACAATTGCACTCATCTTACATGCTAGCAAAGTTATGCTCAAAGTTCTCCAAGGTAGGCTTCAACAATATGTGAACTGTGAACTTCCATATGTTCAAGCTGGTTTTAGAAAAGGCAGAGGAACCAGAGATCAAATTGCCAACATCTGTTGGATAATCGAAAAAGCAAGAGAATTCCACAAAAAACATCTATTTCTGCTTTATTGACTATGCCAAAGCCTTTGACTGTGTGGATCACAGTAAGCTGTAGGAAATTCTGAAAGAGATATACCAGAAAGAGATATTCTCTCTGAAAGAGGGAATACCAGACTACCTGATCTGCCTCTTGAGAAATTTGTATGCAAGTCAGGAAGCAACAGTTAGAACTGGACATGGAACCAACAACAGACTGGTTCCAAATAGGAAAAGGAGGATGTCAAGGCTGAATATTCTCTCTCTGCTTATTTAACTTATATGCAGAGTACATCATGAGAAATGGTGGGCTGGATGAAGCATAAGCTGGAATCAAGATTTCCAGGAGAAATATCAATAACCTCAGGAGGGCAGATGACACCACCCTTATGGCAGAAAGTGAAGAAGAACTAAAGAGTCTCTTTTTGAACGTGAAAGAGGAGAGTGAAAAAGTTGGCTTAAAACTCAACATTTATGAGAACTAAGATCATGGCATCCGGTCCAATCACTTCATGGAAAATATATATGGGGAAACAGTGGAAACAGTGACAGATTTTATTTCGGGGAGCTCCAAAATCACTGCAGGTGGTGACTGCAACCATGAAATTAAAAGGCACTTACTCCTTGGAAAGAAAGTTATGACCAACTTAGACAGCATATTAAAAAGCAGAGACATTACTTTGCCAACAAAAGTCCATCTAGTCAAAACTATGGTTTTTCAAGTAGTCATGTATGGAGAGAGTTGTATGAGAGTTGGACTATAAAGAAAGCTGAGCACAGAAGAATGGATGCTTTTGAACTGTGGTGTTGGAGAATACTCTTGAGAGTCCCTTGGACTGCTAGGAGGTCCAACCAGTCCATCCTAAAGGGAATCAGTCCTGAATATTCATTGGAAGGACTGATGCTGAAGCTGAAACTCCAATACTTTGGCCACCTGATGCAAAGGGCTGACTCATTTGAAAAGACCCTGATGCTGGGAAAGTTGAAGGCAGGAAGAAAAGGGGATGACAGAGGACAAGATGGTTGCATGGCATCACCATCTCAATGGACATGAGTTTGAGTAAACTCCAGGAGTTAGTGATGGGCAGGGAGGCCTGGTGTGCGGCCGTCCATGGGGTCGCAAATAGTCGGACACAACTGAGCAACTGAACTGAACTGAGAAATCAGTTTCGAGAGTAGGTAAGTTTGCCACATTAATTAGCATGTGCTATAAAATGGTAGTTTATTCTTCTGAGAAATACATGTTTAGTGCCCTGGGATCCTCAGAGACCATGGTGTTTTGGGGAGTACAAAATGCTAGGAACAAAGAAGTTTAGAAGGTAATAAAATTTTGAAACATTTACAGCATACCTATTTCCTTCACAACTATTCACAACTCCCACAACACACACATAAAACATTAGTGCAGAACCAATGAAAAACAACAAAAGTATAAATTTCAGTGGCTATTGGACAGAGCTCTGCTGGAGGAGTTTACTAGATTGCTGAGATGTTTGTAAAGCTCACAGAGGTGTGTCATAATGTTGGACAACCTTATCTGAGTCAAAAGAAAAGGTATCAAACTGAGTTCCCTGCCAGGCCACTCTGTTTCAGTGTGGATTCTTCATCTGTCAACATTTGGTTTCATTCAAGTACAACCTTTGTTTTTCCTGTTATGAGAAAGGGTTTCATGATTTCTTTAAATACAGTGAAGTATTCATTTCATGCCACAAGGAAGACTTTATACTCTTTCTCTCCCAGGGGTGATAAAAACCTCATGCCATAGACTGTGTTGCCTGGGATGCCAATTTCACAACTTTCACATCCTTCTATGTCCTGTTGTGCCTATTTTTTAAGAAATAAATGTGAAAGTAGAACTCCAGTTCCTACATATTTCCTATTGGATGATGAATTTAATCCTCATGGAAATAAGAATTAACAGCCCTGAACCAACTGACTCAAAAGCTCACTATATTGGCTTCAAAAAGAATGCAGACTCAGAAGAGACCTAGGGCCTGATGTGTATGAGAAGAAGCACAGCAGGGAGGCAGGAAGGTGACCACAAGAACATTACAGTGTTCTTTCTGACAGAGCCTGGAGTATCTTCTTTTGGCATACGTTTAATTAATTTCACTATTACACACGGCTTCCAAGACTTTGTAGCTCTTGGAGAATCTGCTGACTAGTTAATGGAAGATGCACTTTTCTGATCAGTAGTGTGTTCCCTTAGGATTTGTTGTTCCATTGTCAAAACACAGGACTGTGCACAGCAATAGGGCATGTATACGTCTGACACAATTATCCTGTTCTATCTGATCAAACATTTTGAAAAGCAGATAAAAGAAACCATAATGGGCCAATACTCTGAGGCCCTGATGCTGAATCTCCAATACACTGGCCACCTGGAAAAACTCACTGAAAAACACCCTGATGCTGGGAGGCAGACTGAGGACAGAAGAAGGGGACAAGAGAGGATGAGATGGTTGGCTGGTATCACCAACTCAACAGATAAGAGTTTGAGCAAACTCCAGGAGATAGTGAAGGACAGGGAAGCCTAGCGTGCTGCAGTCCATGGAGTCAAAAAGAATCATACATGCCTGAGCGACTGAAAAACAACCCTCAGGGCCATATAAGTAAGTTTATCACCTTGCAGAGAACTGATCTCTTTGCTGGTCCCACTACTTCTATATGTTCCATGGACAAGAGGGAAAGAATGTGATTGGAGGAGCTGGTATCTATACCATGGTGATTAATAAGCTGATTCATTTACATTTTGTAAAATAAAGATCTATCCATAATGATAAGACATAGCAGTAGGAGTTTCTCAGATCAAAATTCTTTCCATTAGTGAGAGTTCTTTATGCTTTAAAAAAATTATTTTCCATTATAGTTTGTTATAGGGTATTGAACATATTTCCCAATAAGGTCTTGTTATTTATCCATTCTATACATAATATTTTACATCTGCTAGTCAGTTCAGTTCAGTCACTCAGTCATGTCTGACTCTTTACAACACCATGGACTGCAGCATGTCAGGCCTCCCTGTCTGTCACCAACTCCCAGAGTTTACTCAAACTCATGTCCATTGAGTCGGTGATGCCATACAATCAACTCATCCTCTGTCACCCCCTTCTCCTCCTGCCTTCAATCTTCCCCAGCATCAGGGTCTCTTACAGTGAGTCAGTTCTTTGCATCAGGTGGTCAAAATATTGGAGTTTCAGCTTCAAAATCAGTACTTCCAATGAATTTTCAGGACTGATTTCCTTTAGGATGGACTGGTTGCATTCCTTGCAGTCCAAGGGACTCTCAAGAGTCTTCTCCAACACGACAGTTCAAAGCATCAATTTTTTGGTGCTCAGCTTTCTTTATAGTCCAACTCTCACATTAATACATGACTACTGGAAAAAACAGAGCTTTGCAAGTCAGACCTTTGCTGGCAAACTAATGTCTCTTCTTTATAATATGCTGTCTAGGTTGATCATAACTTTTCTTCCAAGGTGCAAGTATCTTTTAATTTCATGGCTTGCAGTCACCATCTGCAGTGATTTTGGAGCCCCCAAGGTGGCAAGAACTGAAGAACTGTACAAAAAAGATCTTCCCAACCCAGATAATCATGATGGTGTGATCACTCACCTAGAGCCAGACATCCTGGAATGTGAAGTCAAGTGGGCCTTAGGAAGCATCACTACAAACAAAGCTAGAGGTGGTGATGGAATTCCAATTGAGCTATTTCAAATCCTAAAAGATAATGCTCTATAAAATTGTGTTTGGGAGAATGGCATTGAAACATGTATACTATCATGTAAGAAATGAATCACCAGTGTAGGTTCGATACAGCATACAGGATGCTTGGGGCTGGTGCACTGGGATGACCCAGAGAGACGATATGGGGAGAGGTGAGAGGGGGGTTCAGGATTGGGAACTCATGTACACCCATGGCAGATTCACGTCAATGTATGGCAAAACCAATACAGTATTATAAAGTAAAATAAATAAATAAAATAAAAGATAATGCTGTGAAAGTGCTGCACTCCATAATTCACCAAATTTGGAAAACTCAGCAGTAGCCACAGGACTGGAAAAGGTCAGTTTTCATTCTAATCCCAAAGAAAGGCAATGCCAAAGAATTCTTAAACTAATGCACAATTGCACTCATTTCAAACCCTAGCAAATAATGTTCAAAATTCTCCAAGGCAGGCTTCAACAGTACGTGAACCATGAACTTCCAGATGTTCAAGCTGGATTTAGAAAAGACAGAGGAACCAGAGATCAAATTGCCAACATATGTTGGATCATCAAAAAAGCAAGAGAATTCCACAAAAACATCTATTTCTGCTTTGTTGACTATGTGAAAGCATTTGACTTGTGGGTCACCACAAACTGTGGAAAATTCCAAGAGATGGGAATACAAGACCACCTGACCTACCTCTTAGGAATCTGTATTCAGGCCAGGAAATATCAGTTAGAACTGGACATGAAACAACAGACTGGTTCCAAATAGGGAAAGGATACATCAAGGCTGTATATTGTCACTCTGCCTATTTAACTTATATGCAGAGTAGATCATGAGAAATGTTGGGCTGGAGGAAGCACAAGCTGGAATCAAGATTGCCGGGAGAAATATCAATAACCTCAGATATGCAGATGATACCACCCTAATGGCAGAAAATGAAGAAGACCTAAAGAGCCTCTTGATGAAAGTGAAAGAGGAAAGTGAAATAGTTGGCTTAAAACTCAACATTCAGGAAACTAAGATCATGGTATCTGGTCCCATCACTTCATGGAAAATAGATGGGGAAACAATGACAGGCTTTATCTTTTGGGGCTCCAAAATCACTGTATCTACTAGTCCCGAACTCCTAATCCAACCCTCCCCTGCCACCTTCCCCTTGGTAACCACAAGTCTTCTCTTTATGTCTGTGAGTCCATTTCTGTTTCATAGTTAAGTTCATTTGTATCTTATTTTAGAATCCATATATAAGTGATATCATATTCTATTTGTGTTTCTCTTTCTGACTTACTTCACTTAGTATGATAATCTCTAGGTCCATCCATCTAGCTACAAATGGAATTGTTTAATTTCTTTTTATGTCTGAGTCATATTCCATAAGTGTTACAGAAAAAACTGAATGAGCTTTTTGGCCATCCATATGTGTGTATATATGTTTCATATCTTTATACGTTCATCTGACAATGGACGTTTAAGTTGTCTCCTATCTTGGCTACCATGAATAACGCTGCTATGAACACAGGAAGCATGTATCTTTTTGAATTATAGCCTTTTGCAGATACATGCCGAGGAGTGGAATTATTTGATCATATGAAAACTCTGTTTTTAGTTTTTTGAGGTACCTCCAAACTGTTCTCCATAGTGGCTGTACCAATTTACATTCCTACCAACAGTATAGGAGGGTTCCCTTTTTTCATAGCCCTTCAGCATTTGTTTAGACTATTTTTTTTTATTTTTACTTTTTTTTACTTTACAATACTGTATTGGTTTTGCGATACATTGACATGAATCCACCATGGGTGTATACAAGCTTCCAATCCTGAATCCCCCAATAAAGAAGGCTACTCTGGCCAGTGTGAGGTGGTACCTCACTGTAGTTTTGATTTGCATTTCTCTAGTTATTAACTGGTGGTTCAGTGGTAAAGAATCTGCCTGCCAATGCAGGAAATGAGGGTTCAGTCCCTGGGTCAGGAAGACCCCTTAGAGAAGGAAATGGCTACCAACTGCAGTATTCTTGCCTGGAAAATCCATAGACAGAGGAGTCTGGCAGGCTACAGTCCAGGGTTGCAAAAGAATTAGACATGACTTAATGACTAAACAACAACAAGAGTAATTAAAGACATTGAGCATCTATCCATGTGCCCATTGGTTATCTTATGTCTTCCTTGGAGAAATATCTGTTTAGATCTTCTACCCATTTTTTGATTGGGTTGATTCTGTTATTGAATTGCTTTTAAAAACAAATACATTTGGGGCTTTAAAAATAACATACAACTTTAAGAAAACATTCTTACCAGACACACACTTGTTTAAGCCAATATTTCTACTGTCCAGTTAATTAATCATAATACATCTGTGAAGTACAATTTGATTTTCTTTTGTCTTTCAGATGCATGACTTTCAGGGAGTTACATAAGAACCAAGAAAAAACACTAAATAAATAAATGAAGAGTAAAACCAGGGTCATAATGCCATTTAAGAAGTAAATAAATGTGAAAATGGAAATTCATCAGCACTCATTCAGCATAACAGGAACTCCCTTTTGGCTCCTCTGGTAAAGAACCTGTCTGCCAGTGCAGGAGATGTAGGAAATGTGGGTTCAATCCCTGGGTTAGGAAGATCCTCTGGAGAAGGGCATGGCAACCCACTCCAGTACTCTTGCCTGGAAAATTCCATGGACAGAGGAGCCTGGCGGGCTACAGTCCATGGGGCTGCAAAGAGTCGGACATGACTTAGTGACTAACACTTTCACTGCTCTAATGTCCTGTATATCAGGAACTAAAAAATTGCCCTTAGGAAAAAATGTTGATTAAATGTATTTATTCTTAGGATATTAAAAAAAAAAAAGAAAACAAAAACACTGCCAAACACTGTTCAAAGCATTATTCTGTCAAGAGATATTTGAACTGTAATAAATACAAAAAATTCATTCAAACAGAATATTTCTAGCAGAGGTTTCAGGCAATCAGTAAAGAGAACTTGGGTGGGAAGATGGGATTTGACTCATTTCAATTCGTCTGCAGGTTGTTTTGTTCTCCAGGAAAGTCAGCCATGAGCCAGTCCTGTGGCCAACACTGCCTGTGGTCACCATTTAAAGCCCAGTGCTTTCTCCAAAGAACTGACCTTAAACTCTTAGAGACAATGTGCGCTAGGGGGGTGATGTGTGTCTGTCAAAAAGATACGTTCAAGTCCTACTCCCCACCCAGAAACTCATAATGTGACCTTATTTTGAAATAATATCATTACAAATAAGAGTTAAGCTTAGCCAAGTACATACTGGAGTAAGGTGGGTCTTTATTTCAATGTGATTGCTGTCCTTATAAGAAGACATATGATGCTGTAGAGGCAGATACACCAGGAGAATGCCTTGTGAAGACAGAGTTTGGAATGAAGCATCTATAAGCCAAGGAACATCTGGGACCCCCAGAAGCTGGCAGAGGCAGAGGAAGCATCCTCTCTGGAGGGATCCCTAAGCTGCCAAAACCTTGGTTTCAGATGCCTAGCTTCCAGAATTCTATGAAAATAAATTTCTGTTGTTTTAAATCATCTAGTTTGTAGTCTTTGTTATGGTAGAAATCACAACTAGTGATTTCTTTTTGCTTTCCCTCTGTATTTTTTCTCTTCTTTTCTTTTCCTCTATTTATTTATTTATTTGTATATTTAGCCAGCATATATGTAGGCTGGTCATTCACAAGGACAATGTTAGGAACCATGAGAAAACAAAGTCTCTTTTTCTTTTTACATTAAAATATTGAGAAAACTATTCCAAGGCATATCCCCTCATTGGTCTTCAACTATATGCAATACTAAAGTTTTACAGGGTTGTAGCTTTAAAATTCTTTAAAGGAGTATACAATTCTTTAGTCAAATGAATTATTACATGGCTTCTCAAAATGTGCAAGAGATCTTAAAACTGCACTTGTCTGTTTTAAGTCAAGAGTGTGTGTGTGTGTGTGTGTGTGTGTATGTGTACGTGTGTGGTCAGTCATGTCCAACTCTTTATGACCCCATGGACTGTAGCCCGCCAAGCTCCTCTATCCATGGGATTATCTGGGCAAGAATACTACAGTAGGTTGCCATTTCCTTCTCTAGGGGATCTTCCTAACCCCAGGAATCAAACTTGCTTCTCTTGCATCTCCTGCATTGGCAGGCAGATTCTTGACCATTTGTGCCATCTACAAAGGGACCCTGAGCCATACAGTGCAGCCTCTCATGATCAATCCCTTCCCTAGATGGCACCCGTGTAACACCACTGTCGCAAGTATTTTGTTAAAATAATAATTTTTCAATCAATATGTAGGTAAGAATATCTCAAGAAAACTTTAGCAAGGAAGAGAAAAATCAAAACAATACAGTGGTTATTACTAGTCAGTGAATATATCTACAGATCAAAACATTATGAATAACGTGGCTGTTCCAACTTGTATAACCTGACAAGGAGGGAAAAATTTTTCTCAGTCTTAAATATTTAGCCATTTGGTGTAACAGTTAATCTTTCTTCTGTGTAAACAGGGCAAGTCCAAGTTATAGATTTACTACTAAACAGAGAGGCTGATATTGGTGGAATGCTGAAAATATTAGCAGATCACAAGTTCAAACTCAGTCCTTCAGCGGTAACACATTATTCTCCCATTTGACTGAATAAATCACTGAGGCTGTGACTCAGACTATGTAACACGACCACGATCAATAGTGAGATACCAAGATTTAGAGCTGAGTTGGAAGTACACACATTGCCAGGAACTGAACTCTCACCATGCATGAAGAATAGGAATATTTGTCTTGTTATTTGCTTCCATGTCTCCTTTAATTAACATCTTGTCAGGGTTAAATCTCTCTTAACTCTGCTGGGTATGATGGCGAAATAAGAGAAGAATGACGGCTCCTGTGAGCTATCAACAGGAAACGCTGAGTGGGTGTAGATGTAAATGTCACAACAGGAGGTGGGTACAATATCTGTGTGGACAGGTGCGCCTGAACAGATGACCAACTGTATGGTCTCCTCACAGCACAGAGCTTGGTTTCACCTTTAATCTCTGAGGACGGGCATTATGTTCAGAGCGTTTCACCTCTGTGGTGCTATATAGCAGCCAGCACTTCCTCCCTTCGCCCCATACTTTCACATTCTATATAAAGTTATGCTCGCATGGCACTGAAATAGACATTTTTATGTTCTACAAAAATACCACTGCAAAATGGCAAAAATGCTATAACTTGAAATAGATTATCTTCTAAGATTAACTCTGCCTAAAGAACAGATTTTCCCCACATATTCATTCTGAAAGCTTTGAGTCCTAGAAAAACTGCCACTAACTCCCCACTCTTCTGGGATCTCTGCTGTACCCTCAGTTGTCTTCTTTAGGAAGTTGTTGGCCACAGGAATGCAAAGAAAATCACTTCCTACTATGTGAACCTGGGCTAAGCTCTCTAAATTGTGATTCCTTACACTTAAAATAGGAAAAAATTATTTAAAGCTATTTTCACATTTATTTTGCTTTCTAAGTTTCTCCCTCTAAGATAAATTTCACGACAACAGGAATTTTAAAAATGACAATGGAATCATCTTGTACATACTGTTATGTCACTTGATTTTACATACACACAGAGGTTTTCATGTCAGAAAAATTGATCTATCAATAACAAAGAAAATTTTAACACATTTCTGTCTGATTTTCTTTTGGTGCATTCCATAGCTTTTAGTATGCTGTTTATATTTTCATCCTTCCCAAATTACTTGTTAATTTCCCTGTGATTCTCCTCACTCATTTATTATTTATGAATGTGTTGTTGATTTCCACATATTTTAATATCTCACTGTATATTTTTTCTGTTATTGATTTCTAATTTCATGCCACTGTGGTTAGATGGCATGATACAGAAAGCAAAAACTACCAGAACTGACTGGAGAAATAGACAATTCTACAATAATCACTGAGCATCAGTGCCTCAGTTTCAGTAAAAATAGAACAATTAGACAGAAGATCAGAAAGAAAATAGAAAATCTGAACAATATTATAAAAAGAACTACTCTTCTTTTACTGAAGTATAGTTGATTTACGATGTTATGTTAGTTTCAGGTGTATAGCAAAGTGGTTCAGTTTTATATATATTCCTTTTCAGATTCATTTCCATTATGGGTTATTACAAATATTGAATATAGTTCCCTGTGTTATATAGTAGGACCTTCTTGGTTATCTATTTTATATATAGTAGTGTGTATAAACAAAGTAGTCTTTACAGATAGCTGTAGACTATTCCATCCCAGAACAGTAGACAGTAGAATATACATTCTTAGTGCACAGAAAACTTTCTACAGGTTAGACTATAATTTCGACCATGGAACAAGTCACAGTACATTTGAAATAACTGAAATCAAGTGAAAGAATAATCCTTAAGGGGCAGGGTCACTGGAAGAGTGAAGTGCTTTTGCTGCTGCTTCAAGTTCACATTAATTGAACATTTACTATACATTATCACTGCACGAGACACTGGAAAAAAGATGATTAAGACATCTGCAAACCAAAGGGACCTAACATCCTAGTGGGAAGGATCAACAGAGAAACAATGAACTGTAATACCTCCTGCTAATTCTATGAAAAACATCACTGCTCTGGAAGCTTACAGTCAAAACTCGCAAACTACTAGGTAAGGCACACCAAACTGGCAAGGAGTGAGATAAAAAGGATCAGACATGATTGACAGAGAAAGTGAAAGTTGTGGAGTCTTGAAGATCTCAAGAAGAATGTGATTTTTAACAGGAGAAAAGAGAAAGGGGCACAGAAAATAAAATCTCAAAGAGTTTTGAGGGATGGGGGTGAATGAACCTGCAAAGTAGTTTGAAAGGTCTTTTATAGCATTCTCCAGATTCCAGCCTTGATTTATTCATAAAGGTTTCTAATAAAGAAAAGAAAATGATAAGGCTTAAGTGGAACACATAGTAAACTAGTTGAAAAGGCAAAACATGCTTACACATTTATTAATCTGATGTTGTTAGGGTCTGACAATCACCAGAAACACTGAGCAGCTTGAATTCCAGGGCATATATCATGCATTCAATTTGACTGAACATGGTGTAATTCTAAGTTATGAATAATTAAACTATGTCCTCAGCCTATGGAAATGAGTAACAGTGAGCATTTCAAGGGGATTCTTTGCCGTTTTCAGCAACTAAAGATACACTGATGATGATTATCAAGTGAGTTGTCACATTTCAAAATTACTCATGGACGTGTTCCTAATTACCTGTCTTAGTGTGCAGCAAGTAACAGCTTTACCAAATTAGTAATGCTCAGCATGATTTAACAACTAGTTTTGACATCTAATTCCCTTAAAACATGTGGATGAGATTTTTTTTTTTTTTGTCTTAAAACCAATGGCAGTCCATAACCCAAGCACTTAGTTCACCAGCAACAGTCTTCTATATGAACCTATTGGCGATAAAGTGATAAAGTTGACTCCCTTGTGAAAGTCTATTCTAAAATGTCTTGGGAAACATGTGGCATGCTAGTTTTTCTTGTAATTCTGAGTAGAGGCTTCAGCTATGAAACATGAGAAAAAAAGATGTCCCTTTCATTCAATGAAGAATTGCAATTACTATCTTTATATTAGCTGACAAATCAGCATCCCAAATGCTCAATTTTCAGACAAAAAGTAAAACACAAAGTAAAAAGTAGTTTCCTTTAGTAGGAAGGAAAAACTAGGTGGACTTAGAGAAAAAAAGAGATCCCTAGTTTGGGTTAGTTTTCTGGACAAAATGGGCTATAGTAGAAAAAGACTGACTTTCTGGTCTTCTGAGCAAGCATGGTCTCCTCTTTAGAATTTAGCCTCCGACCCCAGTCTTATAACGTGCCTTTCGTATTCTAGATTCCTCATCTTTCAAATAGGGGACGATATTATATAATGGACCATTTTACTGTCAGAATTAAATAATATTATATGAAAAGGTTGTAAATGTTCAAGTACTCTAATATTAATATTTTGGTAATTAAGTTAACAATTCAGAAATATCAAATAAGACTATTTTCATAGATTCAATGTATATGGAATGTTTCTGAGTAGTCTTGGTTCCACAAAATCAAGCTCTACACGATATAAAATATAACATAGACAAGATATAGATAAATAGATAATAGATAAGTTACAGTATGAGATTATTCTAAGATTACATATGGCTTTATAAATGTGTCTATGTCTCTTTATCACTTTCTCTACTATATATCAATACATACATATTTACTTGAATATATTGAACATTTAGCTCTAGCTCTGGTTCTATTACTAATTATCTCACCCCAGGGGAAAAACACACACATATGTGCACATTAACACACACACACAAATTATGTTCTCCAAACCTCATCGTTACATTTACAAAATATAAGATTTTGACTAAATGTTCTCTAAGACTTTTGGACACAGTAGCTTTCTTTGATTTTATTTTTATCACCATCTCTTACCCTACCTCTTTTCAAAGCCTCTGTTAAAATACCTAAGTACATGTTTAAATATCAATCAAAAAAAAGGGGAAAAAATAAAAATAGAAAAAAGGATCTCTGGAAGAAGTGGCTACAGTGAGAGAACTAGAATTAAAGTTGTGAAAAAGAATTGAAGTTGAAAAAGACACATTGATCTTGGTTTTACCTCATCAAACATCTAATCAAACTTCCTTAGATTAAAGAGACATTTTCTTATTATGCAGGTGCTTATAGGACATTATATTTTTTTATAGTTCAAGTACTTATGGGACATTACTTACAAATGAACTCAATAACTACAGTAAAATTTTCTGAAAAACATCAAAATTAATAGGAGAATTAAGATTGTAAAGGTAGAATATATCAACATTTTATTCATGTATTTTTTATTTTCAAAGTCCCCAGTTATTTAAACTCTGCAAATATAGGAGCTGTCTTGAAAATGAGGCATTGCAATGAGTAAAGCTGAAAACACAGAATTTTAAAATTTCCTGGAAGACACCTTTTTTTGGCAAAGCAGATCCTGCTTGGGAATCTTGCTTATGACTCTTCTGGCAGTGTTTATCGTGATATTTGTCAGTGGGGCTACACTGGAGATACTATGAACAGAGATACAGCAAAGCACTGTGTTTTTGCCAATCTTAAATTTTAAATAGCGCTGAGTGTAACACAGTGGTGCTATGATGGAGAGATGCCAAATCAGTATCGCTCTCTGGAGGATGCTTAGCTCAGGAAATGTGCGACACATATGATGAATGTGTCTCAGCATTTATTCTGCTACGACATGGGTCGTTCAGGCAGTCTGTTATGTGCACGGTCAGCTATCACCTATTTCATCATCAGAATTAGCTCCTTTCTTTACTCTCAACATAGATATTGAACACAAGAATATTGCTGAATTTTATATGCCCCTCATAATGTGAGGGGAAGAGAAACATAAGTTTGTGTAATTTCTTCTTTCTCCTCTTCAAGGCTGTAATGCAGGGAAAGAAAAGACACCTAGAGCAGTTGTCCTGAGTAGGATACAGGAAGTTCTGGATGGTGTTCAGGATTTATCATAGTTTGAGGGAAAATATTAAATATATGTAAAGGTTTTATTTTATTTTGAATATTTTAATAATATATCAGTATATAATATATTTATGTAAGTGTTAAAATAGATGTCAAATATATTAAAAAGGTACTTGACATCACTAATCATCAGGCAATGCAAATTAAAACCATAATAAAATATCACCTCACACTTGTCAGAATGGCTTTCATCAAAATGACAAATAGCAAGTGTGAGGATGTAGAAAAGGGAACTTTCATGTACTGTTGGTAGGAATGTAAATTAGTACAGTCATGATCGAAAACAATATGGAATTTCCTCAGAAAAACAAAAAGAGTGTATAATGCCAGAGACTGGGAGGTAAGGTAAATGGGCAGATTTTGGTCAAAGAGCTCAAATTTTCATTTATAAGATGAATCGAGCTTTGGTGATTTAACGTACAGCATGGTGACTATAATTAATAATACTTCATTGCATACTTAAAAATTGCTAATAGAGTACATCACATTTGTTCTCTCTACACACTCACATACATAAAGGATAACTGTGAGGTTACAGATGTGTCAATTTGATTGCTAAAATCATATAATATATTAATACATAAATCATCATGTTGTACCCTTTAGATACATAAAATTGTATGCATTGAGAGCCGCTTGTACAGCAAGGAGATCCAACCAGTCAATCCTAAAGGAAATCAGTCCTGAATATTCATTAGAAGGACTGATGCTGAAGTTGAAGCTCCAAAACTTTGGCCACCTGATGCAAAGAACTGACTCATTGGAAAAGACCCTGATGCTGGGAAAGATTGAAGGCAGGAGGAGAAGGGGACAACAGAGGATGAGATGGTTGGATGGCATCACCAATTCAAGGACATGAGTTTGAGCAAGATCCGGGAGTTGGGGATGGACAGGAAAGAATGGCGTGCTGCAGTCCATGGGGTCGCAAAGAGTCAGACACTACTGAGCAACTAAACTGAAACTGACTCCATGATATTTGGCAGACAGGATTAATGTAGAGGTCATTTAGCAGTTCTTTCCAACTTCTACTGGCAAATACAGTGTGGGAGAACTGAGGGGTTTTGTGGCAGCAGCTGAGGACCAATCAGTAGCTTCACTGATGTCAAGTCCCATAACATCCTCTTTGACAGAACAATTCTTCCAGTGTGGCAAAGCTCTGGGTCCATGTATCCTGTGCCAGAGCTTCCTGATACCTGCATCACAACTCAGCAGAATTTTCCTGGGACCAGCAGTTGAGATGGCAGCAGCCCCATTTTGACTCTGGAGACAATAGCTTTTGTTCTATTCCTCAGATCAAAAGTTTCATGCTCTGTGCATCATAAGTAAGGCAGTACGCCCTTGGAGTTAAGAGTTCCAAGGACTGCTTCGTGATGGCCAGCCTTCCAGATAGTGCGAAAAAATAGCATTCTCCTGGTGGCCAAGTTCCATGGAATTGTTATGGAAATCATTCCTGCAAGCCAAGTCTAGAACTCACTCTTCCAGTGATGTTACCAATTTTGATAAAAGCTCAGAATTTTCTTATTTATGCAATTAAAGTGATTATACAGCTACTCTAGGATATACACTGGGTTTGATTTCATATTTAATAATTGAAAACAATTTAAAACAATGTAACAGAGAATTGAATATATGACTATATGATACATCTACACATTGAATTACAATGCATAATTAAAACTAAAATCTCCATCTATATTTATTTACTGACATGAAGCATATTATTTATAACATAGTGTTGACTAAAAAAGAAGGCTATACAATAGCATGCCTTGTGTGTATGTGTGTTTATAAAATTGTGTCTGGATATAAAACAAAAGGTGAATAAGAATTTTAAAATTATTCAATGCTTGATAATCTTTTAACATTACAATTTTCGATAACTCTCTCTTTCTTAGAGCATTTTATATTGCCGGGAATTTAAAAGATGAGCTTTATAAGGTCAGTATTACTATGAATGACATATATCTGGCATACACACACACATCTGGCCTTCCTAGGTGGTAAAGGATTCTTTCCAGGTGGTAAAGAATCCATCTCTGCCAAGGCAAGAGATGCAAGAGATGTGGGTTTGATCCCTGAGTCCAGGGAATATCCCCTGGAGGAGAAGGACATGGTAACCCACTCCAGTATTCTTGCCTGGAGAGTCCCATGGACAGAGGAGTCTGGTGGGCTACAGTCAATAGAGTTCCAAAGAATCGGACACAACTGAGTGACTGAGTGCGCACACACACACACACACAGAGCCTGAAAAGGGTGAGTCTATTAAATATAAGCCAAAAAAGAATTGAAATTGTTTAAAATATACCTCTTTTGCCTTCTCCCTCTTTCTTCTTATTTTTGACCTAAAATACAGTCTAGATAGTAATAGTCCAACAGTTATTTTATACCTAAGATGACCTTCTATATGAAAAGTACACATAAAGTATTCTGGAGCAGAATGACAGAAGGAAACTCTGTGTCTGTTGAGCCATCATAGAAGCACCAGCTGTATTTGTGAATGAGAAAAAAACAAAAGGTAAAAGCTATAATTTGAATAAACCCAATTTTATTTTTGTTCAGGGCTATGGTCTCAGTTCCAATCAAATGAAGATACTAGATAGTTCTGATAGTTTGATAGTTCTGAAATTGATAGTTTCAATTTCTCTTTATCTCTCCCTATTGATGACTAAACATAGGGCTTCCCCGATGGCTCAGTGGTAAGAAATCTGTCTGCCACTGCAGAAGACATGAATTCAATCCCTGATCCGGGAATATCCCACGTGCCGTGGAGCAACTGAGCCCAGGTGCCACAACTATTGAGCCCGTGCTCTAGAACCCAGGAATCGTAACTACTGAGTCCGCACACTACAATTGCTGAAGCTCTCACATCCTAGAGTCCAGGTTCCTCAACAAGAGAAGACGATGTGCTGCAACTAGAGAGTAAGCAACCCCTGCTTGCCACAGCTAGAGAAAGGTCCATGCAGCAGCCAAGACCCGACACAGCCAAAAGATCAAAGAAGTAAATGAAAAAAGAAATAAAACACTATTTAGAAAAGAAAGTCAATCATAGCTAGTACCGATCATCTGGATTTTAAAGCCAACACACATTTGAATACAATTAAAATTTTCATCTTTTCTCATTTTATTCTTATACTTCATCTATTTGATTTCTTTTTTCCTCTCATGACCCAACTTTGTGATTCTTTTTGTAATCATCGCTGAGGTTTCCAGACTTCTCCAATCTACTTGTAATGTTAATGGTAATATGCCAAACTACTCGATGAAATTAAGAGTGTGCTCATTATCCGCTGCCATTTACTTAAACTTTGTCTTACAGTGAAAAGTTGATCTGTGTAATAGAAAAACAGGATTCTTTCCCTTTAACGTTGTCTTTTTTTGCCTCTGCATAAAACAGACATCTTATTCCTGTAGAGATGTTCCTGCAAAGGCCCAGAATACAGTACAAATATTAATTAAGACAACATTGAAAACTTCAACTCACCAATCCACTAATCGATGCATGGGATTCTTAAAGGATTTGCCCAAGGTTCTAAAAGAGCCTCAACTCCCAGCTCTATGCTAATACACAGGCACCAGCCAGGCTCACAATTTCACATTCTCTCTGAACGCTAAAAGCTTTGTTTCCACCAGTCACTTCCGTGCTAGTTTTTAACTTATCATTTTGAAAACCACTTTGATAAGCAGATACCTTGAGCACTGAGGGAACTACAAAAAAAAAAAAAAACAAAAAAAAAACAAGGCCTAAATTTCTGTTTCAGCTTTTTAAAATTCCGTTACAGAACAGTTACTAAAATGGAAAACCTACCAATTGCTTATACTGGAATTTTCTTAGAGAAATAGGAGAATAAAATTGTACTTCTCATTTAGATTACTCAGACAAATACATGGTTATCTATATTCCTCTTTAGGAAAGTCACAAAGCAAGCCAGTATTGTGGCTATCTGAGAACACATTGCTCCTTAATTTTTTATCAAATGTCCAATATAAATCTCAGTAAGAGATTATGTACATGTCAGATCCATTTATATAACAGCTGAGTCGATTTGAAGACATAAAGCTAAAATAAGAACATTGCAGGAAGCTGTCTGTATATATTCACAGGAAATGCGCATTCTCTTTATACACAACAGGTCACGTGCCAAAACAAGGGTCCATCAAAGAGATGCGGCTATTTTTTTTCTATTTAAACCCTTACTACTTCAAATTATCTCAATCTTTATCTCCCCGGCCCCAGTTTCAGCCACTCTGCTATATTTACAAAGTAGAAATAAAAGAATCTCCATCTTCTTTCATGTATGGTCTGTTAGCAAACACATCTGGTTGGCTCATTGATGAAGAAATGAAAAACAAAGTTTATGTCTTTATCTAAATTCCTATAGCATTGTAGCAGAAGAGTCTGGGTTAAGATATACAGCTTGAAACTCTTACCCCTTGGTTTTGTTGTTGTTGTGTAAGTCGCTAAGTCATGTCTGACTCTTTTGCCACTCCAAGGACTCTAGTCTGCCAGGCTCCTCTGTTCATGAGATTTCCCAGGCAAGAATACTGGAGTGGGTTGCCATTTTCTTCTCCAGGGGATCTTTCCGACCCAGGGATAAAACCTGTGCCTCCTGCATTTGCAGGCGGATTCTTTACCATTTAGCCACCAGGGAAGCCAACCTCTTGATTTCACTTAAGCCCAAATATCATTTTCTTCTCTTTTATAAATGTCTAAATCATAATCACGAATATCAAGGATCCTCTAGTTGTGATCGTGGATGGGAAGATGGTCTTTTATTAAGCTGGTGTCACAACACTGCCTGTACTGTTTATTCCAATGATGTGGATACAGTATTATAAGATTTTTGGGTTTCCCTGGTGGTTCAGATGGTCAAGTCTGCCTGCAATGAGAGAGACCGAGGTTCAATCCCTGGGTCAGGAAGATCCCCTGGAGAATGAAATGGCAATCCACTCCAATTATTCTTGCCTGGAAAATCCCATGATGGAGGAGCCTGGCAGGCTACAATCCATGGGGTTGCAAAGAGTTAGAAATGACTGAGAGACTAATATTTTGATTTTCATTATAAGATTTTATCTACTCAAAATATTTTTTTGGAGAAGAGAAAAACAATCTACTACTTACCAGTAGCTGATATTGCCAGTTCTTGACATTGTCCCTAATAGCATCAATCCATATATTCATTCCTTCAGCAGGTGAATTTTGAAGATCTTTTATTTCCCAGATACCATTCAAAGCTCTGAAGATACCATCATGCAAAATATGTTCTCTAAGTTCAACATTTTAGGGAACTTCTCCTAGCTTAAAAATTTTTATTACCAGAATTATTTTACCTCAAATATTGATCATGGAACGTGCATTAGAAGAAATTTGTTTCTTTCTAAAAAGAGTCAGATGTTAGAAGGTTTCAAATATACAGAAAATTTGCCAGAAGTGTAAAAGGAATGCCTACATGTTCTTCATCCAGGTACACCAGCTAACAATATTTCCCCCCTTTTTTCTGTTTCTATATATATGGTGGTTCTGATGGTAAAAAATCTGCCTACAATGCTGGAGATCCAGATTAGATCCTGGGTCAGGAAGACCTCCTGGAGGAGGGCATGGCAACCCACTCCAGTATTTTTGCCTGGAGAATTCCATGGACAGAGGGGCCTGTTGGGGTATAGAGCATGGGGTCACTAAGAGTAAAACACGACTGAAGTGACTTAGCGTGCATATTCATATAATATTCTCTCTCTGAAGATTTTGAAATTGATATGTATACATAATGTGCTTTTGTCTCTAAATACTTCAGTGTGTATTTCTTAGAATAGGATATTTTCTTCCATAAATACAATAGTTGTCATCTTATTTAAATTTAAACATGACACAATCTATTTTCCTAGTCTATCATCCATATTTCAATTTTATCAATTGAACCACTAATACCTTTCTAGAACTGTTTTCCTTCCCATACAGAATCCAGTCTAAGAGCCCATATTGCATTTCATTGCTATGCCTTTTAATCTCTTTAATCTGGAGATTAAACCAGAATTTCTTGTCTTTTATGAAACTGACAGTTTTGAATCTGTCAGACAGCTCTGAATAATGCACTATGTTTTGCTTTAATAAATGGCCTTGAGTTTTGTGTTTGTCTGCTGTGTCTTTCTGGCTAGTTCAGGGTATGGATTTCCTGCTGGAATGATATGTAAGTGATATGGAACCCTTCTCAGGCTGTCACACCTGAAGACTCACAATGACTTTGCTCTCTTCCTCCCCCATTCCTAATAAATTTTAATTTGAAATAATTCTAGATGTATACAAAGGTTTCAAAGACAGTACAAAGAGTTCCCATATACTTTTCTCCTAGGACTAAGAAGTTAACATTTGTTTTTAACTGTTAGACAAACCACAGATTTCCTTTCAATTTCACCAAGTTTGCCCCGAATATCTTTTCTGTTCTAGGAGCTCATCATGGACAAGGCATTTAGCTATCAGGTCACCTTAACCTACACTGATGTGTTTCAGTCTTTCCTGGACTTTCATGACTCGGACTGTTTAGAAGAATGACCATCAAGTATGTTACATAACATATCTCATTTGAGTTTTCTTCATGGGGTTTGCCTTTTATTTTATGTTAATTTTAATCAATCAAAGTGTCTGATGTTCCAACTATATTGTTATTAATTATTCTTTCTATTTATGAAGAGTTCATAAGAAAACATTTCAAAACTTTGAAAATATTCTGCTTCTTATCAAACACCTTCTCTCCGAAACTGATGATTCTTGACTGAACCAACATTTACATGATGGTTGGAAATGAAATCTCCTATCCTCTCCAATACAAAAAAGATCTTCACGATCAAGATAATCACTCACCTAGAGCCAGACATCCTGGAATGTGAAGTCAAGTGGGCCTTAGAAAGCATTACTACGAACAAAGCTAGTGGAAGGGATGGAATTCCAGTTGAGCTATTTCAAATCCTGAAAGATGATGCTGTGAAGGTGCTGCACTCAATATACCAGCAAATTTGGAAAACTCAGCAGTGGCCACAGGACTGGAAAAGGTCAGTTTTCATTCTGATCCCAAAGAAAGGCAATGCCAAAGAATGCTCAAACTACTGTACAATTGCACTAATCTCACACACTAGTAAAGTAATGCTCAAAATTCTCCAAGCCAGGCTTCAGCAATATGTGAACCATGAACTTCCTGATGTTCAAGCTGGTTTTAGAAAAGGCAGAGGAACCAGAGATCAAATTGCCAACATCTGCTGGATCATCGAAAAAGCAAGAGAATTCCACAAAAACATCTATTTCTGCTTTATTGACTATGCCAAAGCCTTTGACTATGTGGATCACAATAAACTGTGGAAAATTCTGAAAGAAAAGGAAATACCAGACCACTTGACCTGCCTCTTGAGAAATCTGTATGCAGGTCAGGAAGCAACAGTGAGAACTGGACATGGAACAACAGACTGGTTCCAAATAGGAAAAGGAGTACATCAAGGCTGTATATTGTCACCCTGCTTATTTAACTTATATGCAGAGTACATCATGAGAAATGCTGGGCTGGATGAAGCACAAGCTGGAATCAAGAATGCTGGGAGAAATATCAAGAACCTCAGATATGCAGATGACACCACCTTTATGGTAGAAAGTGAAGAGGAACTAAAAAGCCTCTTGATGAAAGTGACAGAGGAGAGCTTAAAGCTCAACATTCAGAAAACAAAGATCATGGCATCTGGTCCCATCACTCCATGGGAAATAGATGGGGAAACAGTGGAAACAGTGTCAAACTTTATTTTTTGGGGCTCCAAAATCACTGCAGATGGTGATTGCAGCCATGAAATTAAAGATGCTTACTCCTTGGAAGAAAAGTTATGACCAACCTAGATAGCATATTTAAAAGCAGAGATATTACTTTGCCAACAAAGGTCCATCTAGTCAAGGCTATGGTTTTTCCTATGGTCATGTATGGATGTGAGAATTGGACTGTGAAGAAAGCTGAGCACCGAAGAACTGATGCTTTTGAACTGTGGTGTTGGAGAAGACTCTTGAGAGTCCCTTGGACTGCAAGGAGATCCAGCCAGTCCATTCTGAAGGAGATCAACCCTGGGATTTCTTTGGAGGGAATGATGCTGAAGCTGAAACTATAGTACTTTGGCCACCTCATGCGAAGAGTTGACTCATTGGAAAAGACTCTGATGCTGGGAGGAATTGGGGGCAGGAGGAGAAGGGGACGACAGAGGATGAGATGGCTGGATGGCATCACTGACTCGATGGACGTGAGTCTGAGTGAACTCTGGGAGTTGGTGATGAACAGGGAGGCCTGGCTTCCTGCGATTCATGGGGTTGCAAAGAGTTGGACACGACTGAGCAACTGAACTGAATTGATCCTCTCCAAATTTACCAGCTCGCAGTTGGCATTTTTCTGTAAGCAAGAGCCCTCCTTACACTTCCATTTTTTCTTTCTTTATTATTGTTTTGAAGTAATGGATTCACATTTTATTATGATTTGTAATACATTATTGTCCTTAATTATTCTGAAGCTCAAAGAATTTAAGATTTGTCCAAAAGGAACCCTTTCATGCTACCTTCAGGATCTTGTGGTCCACTCTCATTCACTTTAAGTACACTTCCTAATTATATGGCATAACAAAACAATTCAAGCTCTTTTTATCCCATTCCTTTCTCAGCCCTGAAGTTAGTCATTTTCCAAGGAAAAATCATTTCTTAAACCTTTCTCATAACCAACAAAGCCATGCTTCATAGTGGAAACTAATTTAGTGATGTCAAATACATTTTAGTGGTAATTCTTCTGTTAAGTTTAATTCGGCCTACTAAATATGAATTACTAATTACATGAACATTTCAAATTCAGATAGTAGTCAGGATCTTCACTTATTTCCACTGCGTTAAAACAACTTTATGCACAATGAACATTTAGACCTGGGTTCAATCCCTGGGTTGGGAAGATCCCCTGGAGAAGGGAATGGCAACCCACTCTAATATTCTTGCCTGCAGAATGCCATGGTCAAAGGAGCCTGCTGGGCTCCAGTCCAAGGGGTTGCAAAGTGTCAGATATGACTGAGTGACTAACATTTTCTACTGCTTTCTTTCTAACATTTAAAAACTTGAGAATAATTATGCATATTCCTATATTCTTTCAACACCAAAATCAACTGAATTTACAGATCTCCCAAGTCAACTGTGTTCTTTCTTTTACAGTCATTCCTGTAAGTTCTCCATTTCACTACCCTGGCCTTCTCATTATTCACTCAGACCCTGCCCCAAACCTTTAGCTTATTATGTCTAATCTTTCTTTAATTCTTCCTAGCATATCTGGCATCCAGCTACCTTAAGAGAAATCATTTATTTTTCTTTCCAGTTTACTCCGGTTCCCCAACAACTTTCTTCAAATAAGGGGCATAGTAATATCATGACTTCCCATTTCTACATCCTAACAATAACTCTTCCTCTTTTGTATATGAATTATTCTCCTTTAAGACCAATTTGCATCCATTCTTTACATCACATTGCCATGTCTCCTGTTATTTACTGGTGAATGTGAATTCACATTCATTGAGTTACTTTGACACCTAAATTTTGCTTTACTTTCATCCCCAATTCAGTCACTATCTTACAGGATTTAGTGTCCATTAGGAATCATTCCAAGTTTAAAGTATAGTATTGCTTGTATACTCAAGTACAATTATCAATTCTGCTTCAATATACAAATTCTTAAAACATAAACCTATGATCTTTTCATATTCATATTGTTTCACCTATGAAATAAAATCATGCATAATTTTTCACTACTATTTATCCTTCCAGACTCTCCCCCTTCTCTCTTTCTCTCTCTACTCTCCCTGCCTTCCCTTTTAAACTGTACTTCATTATTTGACTCTTCCGTTTTTTCCTTCTCTCCCTTAGCACTCTACCATCTTGCTTCTTCATCCATTAACACTATTTTTATCTTATCTCTTCATCTATCAGATTTGATCTGAATTTCTATCATCTCATTACTTTCTTACCAACATAATGTCACTGCATGCCACTGCCTTTTCACCATACCTCACTGAACATCTCAAATTCTGGCTTAAACCCAACCATCTTCATCATCCTTTCTCGTGTACAGATGCATTAAAATGGCAAAATTATGTAGATTGATGCCACAAGTACACTACTAATCTCAGATGTGACTCAGTCACACCTGGTCGCCACCTTCACATGTTGGCATTCTACTTCTTCTAGTCCTTTTAAGACCTATCCCAAATTTTTATTAAATTAACTTTGTCCACTATATTGGAACATATAAATTGCCCTCACAATTCACAATGAAAATAAACATTGTGAACCATTAATATAATTAACTTTCCCTTAAACCTACACATTTATCTACATCTTCACAAATTTTTGTCCCTTTGTCCCGCATTAGAAAAGGTCTTCATCCTCTTATCTCATACCCTTTCTCTTTTTGTGTTTTTGGTCATTCCCAGGAACCGTATCTCATCTCTTTTCTGTCTGTATTTTCAGTTTCTTTCACTTGGTTGGTTCCAACCTTTCAGCTTCTAAAATTGTTCAAGTCTATTCTAAAAAAGCTTCAAGAAACTTCTGTTCTTTTAAAAGTAGTATTCTCAGGGTTTCAGCTCTTTCTAATCAAATTATATATATATATATAATATATATAATTATATATAGATTATATATAATATATAAATTATAATTATATATATATAATTATTTTTTTGAACTCTAATTATAGTCAAGGCTCTGGTCTTCCCAGGCTTCCCTTATCTCACAGTCACTAAAGAATCTGCCTGCAACACAAGAGACCTGGGTTCAATCTCTGGATTGAGAAGATCCCCTGGAGAAGAAAATGGCAACCCACTCCAATATTCTTACCTGGAGAATCCCATGGACAGAGAAACCTGGCAGGATTTCAGTCAATGGGGTGACTGAAGCAAGAGTCGGGCATGACTTAGTGACTAAACCACCATCACCACTGTCTTCACGGTGATCACAGACAGTTGTGAGAGCTGGACCCTAAAGAAGGCAGAACACCAAAGAATTGATGCCTTTGAACTGCGGTGCTGGAGAAGACTCCTGAAAATCTCTTGGACAGCAAGGAGATCAAACCAGCCAATCTTAATGGAGATCAACTCTGAATACTCACTGGAAGGACTAATGCTAAAGCTGAAGATCCAGTATTTTGGTCATCTGATGTGAACCAATGACTCATTGGAAAAGTCCCTGATGCTGGGAAAGATTGAGGGCAGAAGGAGAAGAGGGCCTCAGAGGGTGAGATGGCTGGACAACATCACCGATGCAAGGAACTTGGGCAAACTCTGGGAGATGGTGTGGACAGGTAGGCCTGCTGTGCTGCAGTCCATGCAGTCCCAGTTGAACGCAACTGGGTGACAGAACAATTCATGGACTTGGTCACTGCTTTATGGAATGGAATCTTTACCTATTTCTGTGCTGCAACAGCTCCATATAGGTCACTGTTGATCACCTGAGTTAAATGTATTGATTCCTGTCCCTTTTTTTAACCTTTGACCTCTCTGTGAGATTTGCTGCTGTTGACTGCAGTCTCTCTTTTCCCTTGGTTTTTACTGCCCTTCTATTTTGTGGGTGTTCTCTACTTTCTGACTCCTTTTTGTTTTTCCACTAAATTGTCAACTTAATTATGTAAAACTTACTGTTCCACACTGATCAGATATTAGCCTTTACTTCACTTCTTAATATATCATCTTGAGTATTTTATCCAAACACTTCTATAATTTTAACTACAACACTATATTTTTGACCACAAGGTATTTATTTTTAGCCTTAATCTGTGATCTGATATTCAAAAAATTGCACCTTCTGTCTAAAAGCTATAATTACTTAACTAACCTGATAGTACATTAACTCAATAGTCCCAAACCAAATTGTCTTCCCCTCCCTTATTTCCTCTATTATTACTCTTTTGAATACACTGTTCTTGATAATAGAAACTTCGTGGTGGCAAAGGAGAATCTTCTCATTCCCAAAACTCAGTACCAAATCTCTCATCTACTCTCTACTTCAATATACTTAGCATAGTTTCCATGCCTTATAGTCTTGCCTCTTATCAATCTTTCAAACTTGTTATTGTAAACCAAAAAGTTGATTATTTTTTCTCCTTTTATTACACTTATTAACTCTATCACATACTGATACACATTACTATAACTTGGGCTGACTACCTTGCCTACTGAAACCAAAGTAGACATGACTAGGTGTCATCACCTTGATCCATGCTCTTCACATATGTCATGGAAGCAGTACAGTACCACAGTTTTGTAATGGATGCTCCATGTATGCAGAAGATCACTTCTAGTCAATCAAGTACTCACTTAACCAACAAGCCTGGATACCCCCAGATAATTACCAATCATAAGAGGCTTTGCTTTTGTATACTGGGGGAGAGAAAGGGTTTTAGTCCTCTCTGACTTATAGTTCAATGCCTATCTAGACTGTTTGAATGATGAGTTAAACATTCAGCAATAAAACCTCTCCATGCTGGGCTTAATCATTATGTTATTATTTTATAGGTTCCCCAAACTCATATTGAAAAATATTAAACTCTGTAGTAGGATATTTAAGGTTTGGCCTTTATTTCTCCGTTCAGATATATTTTCTGCAATCACTTTTTACCACAACACCACTATACATTCTTCTCCTTTCAAAGACTAGGACTAATACTTGCATTATAATATTCAGTTCAGTTCAGTTCAGTTGCTCAGTCGTGTCCGACTCTTTCTGACCCCATGAATCCACAGCACGCCAGGCCTCCCTGTCCATCACCAACTCCCAGAGTTCACTCAAAGTCGCATCCATTGAGTCCGTGATGCCATCCAGCCATTTCATCCTCTGTCGTCCCCTTCTCCTCCTGCCCCCAATCCCTCCCAGCATCAGAGTCTTTTCCAATGAGTCAGCTCTTTGCATGAGGTGGCCAAAGTACTGGAGTTTCAGCTTTAGCATCATTCCTTCCAAAGTAATCCCAGGGCTGATCTCCTTCAGAATGGACTGGTTGGATCTCCTTGCAGTCCAAGGGACTCTCAAGAGTCTTCTCCAACACTACAGTTAAAACGCATCAATTCTTCAGTGCTCAGCCTTCTTTACAGTCCAACTCTCACATCCATACATGACTACTGGAAAAACCATAGCCTTGACTAGATGGACCTTTGTTGCCAAAGTAATGTCTCTGCTTTTTAATATGCTGTCTAGGTTGGTCATAACTTTTCTTCCAAGGAGTAATCATCTTTTAATTTCATGGCTGCAATCACCGTCTGCAGTGATTTTGGAGCCCCAAAAAATAAAGTTTGACACTGTTTCCACTGTTTCCCCATCTATTTCCCATGGAGTGATGGGACCAGATGCCATGATCTTTGTTTTCTGAATGTTGAGCTTTAAGCCAACTTTTTCATTCTCTTCTTTCACTTTCATCAAGAGGCTTTTTAGTTCCTCTTCACTTTCTGCCATAAGGGTGGTGACATCTGCATATCTGAGGTTATTGATATTTCTCCCAGCAATCTTGATTCCAGTTTGTGCTTCTTCCTGCCCAGCGTTTCTCATGAGGTACTCTGCATATAAATTAAATAAGCAGGGTGACAATATACAGACTTGACGTACTCCTTTTCCTATTTGGAATCAGTCTGTTGTTCCATGTCCAGTTCTAACTGTTGCTTCCTGGCCTCATTACTAGTACTAATATTTCCTCTAAATTGTTCCCCACCTTAACCGTGCAGGGACACTCCATTTCCTGAATTGGACCATAAAGAAGGTGGAGCACCAGGGAATTGATGTTTTCAAACTCTGGTGCTGGAGAAGACTCTTGAGAGTCCCTTGGACTGCAAGGAAATCAAACCTTGTTAATTCTAAAGGAAATCAACCTTGAATATTCATTGGGAGGATGATGCTGAAGATGAAGCTCCAATACTCTGGTCACCTGATGTGAAGAGCCGACTCATTGGAAAAGACTTTGATGCTGAGAAAGATTGAGATCAGAAGGAGAAGGGGTGACAGAGGATGAGAAGGTTGGAAAGCTTCATCATCAATGAAATTTGAACAAACTCTGGGAGATAGTGAAGGACAGGGAAGCCAGTGTGCTATAGTCTACGGGTTACAAAGTTGGACATGACTGAGCGACTGAAGAACAACTCATTTTTCAAAACCTAACACAACTATCTTCCTTCCTCTATATATCCTTCTTTCCTTCTATAGCCTCTTAGTTGCCCCCAGGCAAAGCAAACTACTACACCCTCTGTTCTACTATCTTCTCTTATAAAAACAAACATTACTTAGCTCATTGCTTTATTCTGTAATTTACTCATTTGTAAGTCTGCTGATCTGTGAGGATATGAATTCTCTCAACTGCTGCTGCTGCTAAGTCGCTTCAGTCGTGTCCCACTCTGTGCAACCCCAAAGACGGCAGCCCACCAGGCTCTTCCATCCCTGGGATTCTCCAGGCAAGAACACTGGAGTGGGCTGCCATTTCCTTCTCCAATGCATGAGAGTGAAAAATGAAAGTGAAGTTGCTCAGTTGTGTCCAACTTTACGATCCCATGGACTGCAGCCCACCAGGCTCCTCCATCCATGGGATTTTCCAAGCAAGAGTACTGGAGTTGGGTGCCATCGCCTTCTCCAGAATTCTCTCAAAGCAGGATATATTTCTTATGCAAATGTGAATCCCATCCCTAGTGTGTGTGCATTCTAAGTCCCTGACTCTTTGTGACCCTATGGGCTGTAGCCTGCCAGGCTCCTCTGTCCATGGGATTCTCCAGGCAAAAATACTGGGGTGGGTCTGCTATGCCCTTCTCCGGGAGATCTTCCCTACATAGGGATCTAACCCATGTTTCTTAGGTCTCCTGCATTGGCAGGTGGGTTCTTTATCACTTTTGCCACCTGGAAGGCCTCTATCCCTAGCAGATGTTGCCTATTCAATAAATGCATGTTTGATGTTTTTGAATAATACAATACAACCAGTCAAGATTTATACTAGGAAGAGCATATTTTGGCTAGAGTGGAACATTCAGAGGCTAGAAGGAAACAAAGTGAAACTGATACATTTCCTCTTTAATTTTCTATTAGCATGTAGCACAATGTATTATTTAACCACAGATAGATCTATCATTTCCTTTGTTTAATTTGACTTCATACAGCTTGGAAACTTAACTCATTCAATAGCTCCTCATTACTGAGTGAAAAATTCCCAAACCGCTTGGCAGCCTCCATTGCCTCCATGTTTTCATTGTTACATAATCTTCCTAACCCGATTTCTTCAGCTCTCCTGCACATATCCAGATAATTTTATTGGGGCTTCACACTTCTCTTGACAAATGTAATATTTCCTGCCATATCAGTAAACAAAGGATGTCACGGTCAGAGGTTGGAGCCTCTGCCAATGGTGTGCTGATGAGCACTGAGGAGACTCAGGAAATAAAAAATACCTGCCATCTAGCAGGCATCAGACCTCAGCTATTCCCTACTATGAGCCCTGAGGAAATTCAGGATGTGAAAACAGGACACTGACCTCAGATAGCTGAGGTGCATATCAAAGGAAAGATTTCAGTGAGCCCAGACTCTTGCATCTGCCCATACCTAGAAAAGCACTAAATTCTTTAAGTTGGCATATCTGATTTCTTTAATTAATAGCAATCTTTTGCTGTTCCCTACTACCTATACTTTGTGGCAAAACTCTTATATATTCTAGCTTCCCCTTTCGCCTCCTCAGAGCAGTTTCTCAGCACTATCTGAAATGTTATGTCCTGAGCTGCAGTCCTCATTTTGCCCCCAGTAAAACTTAATTCATAACTCACGACCTGCATATTGTCTAAGTCAACACATGCCTTAGTACAACTGCTGACTCTTAAAAAGACATGTGGCTGAGGAGTTTGCCCTCTCTAGTTTTAGAAGCAGTTCAGCGCAGTGGGATGAGGGTGGAGAAACTGGCTTTAAAGAGAGATTCTTAAGTTAAAACTCTGGCTTTATATCCAATCAGCTATGAGCTTCAGCAAATTTCTTCACTTCTTTGTTTTTGTTTCCTTATCAAGAAAATTAGGATAATGCCTGACCATGATAATATCAAATATTGTAATAGAAAAAATTTATTGTATTAAAAATACAACTGTATTAGAAATAATTTATATAAAGCATCTGTCACCTAGAAGACACTCAATGACTAGTAGTTTCTAAATAGCATTATATTGCTGAAGTGTTATTTACTTTTAAAAGCTGTGCCCTGCCCATATTGATTGTTCCCTACTTTTAGTACTTACAGTCATTTTCCCACTTACCTCTCATTAATTACTGTAATATCTTATTAAACTTTTATTTGCTCTTTTATACTGATGGAAGACATTTGCCTTATTCAACATTGCATTTCCTAAGCTTACCAGAAACTCAATAAACATCTGTTAAAATGAGGGAAATTTGTCCTATAAAACTATTCAATTCCAAAATACAGGGAAGAAAAATGAGGAAAAAAAATAACAAAATGTCTGTCATGGGCAGTGCACCAAAAATGTAAACATAATTTATTATGATTTAATTTATCAATATTTCATCTTATAAAGGTAAATTAATATTTTAACTATCTGGAAAGCCCATAGGATTATAGTGTTGGTGATAATAGTTAACTCTCATTCAGGTCAATACCATTCTCACATTCAAGAAAATGTTCTTCTGAATCAGGTAAAACTGCTAATGGAAAAGACATTACTTCAAGACCATCCTCTCAGCACAAGGCTGATATCAGAAGCTCACTTGGATCAATTATGTTCTAATTGCTCATTGCCCTTTGAATGCATGAACAATAATTTGCTTTCAGTGAAAATCACATAGGGTTAATTAAACGGAAAGAGGGCCAACATACAGAGGCACAAACAGTATATACTGGGATTCAGTAGAAAATATATTTATCTGTTTACAAAATCCAGTGTATTTCCTAGCAAATCAAACATTCTAGAGTAAAGAAAATTATTGTTGAATCAAAATCTAAGGGTCTGAAGTTGAATAGAATAACATACGCTTAATTATTTGGCAATAGCTTTGGTGGTAAGAACAAGGGCAGACTTGTGAAACATTCTCACAGTATTCATAATTGTTGTTCCTATTTTTTTCATTTCATTTCCACTTTTCAATAATATTAAAGCCCTTTATCTTACATTAGGCTTTCTACTCAACACCAAGAAAGTACATTTATGAATAAAACTTTTTTTTCCCCCTTCCAAAATAAGAATATTATTGATTGGCTTCAGTCATGCTTGCTTTTACAAATTCAGAAAAAAATGAAAAAAAAGTGGCCATTTACATAATAGTTCATTAAAGTGATAATTAATCTTGCCAGCAAGGAATAAAAATTGTTAACATATTACTCTACAAAATTGCTTTTTGTAGCATCTTCACATGTCAGTACATTTTTCCAAGCCAAGACATATGCTCTATTTAATACAACTCAATAGTTGCATCCATTTTTTATGGATATACTAACACTTACTGATATCCATTTAGGTTTATTTGGCTTTTTACTCTTTCATTTGGTCTAAAATTACACTATGATAAATAATCCTATTGCTACAATGACATACTTTGCATACCTCACTTCTTGCTTCCATAAATTTGTAGAACAAGAGTTATTTAAACAGATCATTTTTCAGAAAATTTCTGTCTTGCGTTTATATTATACTATTTAAGACAATGCCTATGTGTCTACAGGGCTTTCCCAGGAGTTCAACAGTAAAGAATCTGCCTGTAATTCAGGACACAGAGACATGAGTTCAATACCTGGGTCTGGAAGATAACATGGAGGAGGGCATGGCAACCCACTCCAATACTCCTGCCTGGAGAAGCCCCTGGACAGAGGAACCTGGTGGGCTACAGTCCATAGAGTCACAAAGAGTGGGACACGACTAAACCAACCTACACATCACATGTGTCTACAACCTTTTAAACAATGAGTATTTTCAATTATTTTAGCTGTAATCACTAACCTGAGAGATGAACTTATCATATCTTAATATTAACTAATATGAACATATTTTTACATTTAGAGGTTAATTTAACTTTTAATCATATATCTGTCAACTTTTGCTTGATATATTAATACTTCTTTTAAAAATGTTTACTCAATTATTTGTTAAAATGTACTTTTTTTTTTTCTGTCAGCTTTTTATGTTTTGTGCGATTCAGGCTTAGAAAGATCTTTCAAACTCATCACTATGATTATAGTTCTTCTATTGTTCTTCTTAACTTTTTCCATAGTTATTTGTATAACTATCTCTCTAACTCATCAGTTCAGTTAAGTTCAGTTGCTCAGTCATGTCTGACTATTTGCGACTCCATGAATCGCAGTACGCCAGGCCTCCCTGTCCATCACCATCTCCCAGAGTTCACTCAGACTCACGTCCATCGAGTCATTGATGCCATCCAGCCATCTCATCCTCTGTCGTCCCCTTCTCCTCCTGCCCCCAATCCCTCCCAGCGTCAGAGTCTTTTCCAATGAGTCAACTCTTTGCATGAGGTGGTCAAAGAACTGGAGTTTCAGCTTTAGCATCATTCCTTCCAAAGAAATCCCAGGGCTGATCTTCAGAATGGACTGGTTGGATCTCCTTGCAGTCCAAAGGACTCTTAAGAGTCTTCTCCAACACCACAGTTCAAAAGCATCAATTCTTCGGCACTCAGCCTTCTTCATAGTCCAACTCTCACATCCATACATGACTACTGGAAAAACCATAGCCTTGATTAGATGGACCTTTGTTGACAAAGTAATGTCTCTGCTTTTGAATATGCTGTCTAGGTTGGTCATAACTTTTCTTCCAAGGAGTAAGTGTCTTTTAATTCCATGGCTGCAGTCACCATCTGCAGTGATTTTGGAGCCCCCAAAAATAAAGTCTGACACTGTTTCCACTGTTTCCCCAACTATTTCCCATGAAGTGATGGGACCAAATGCCATGATCTTCGTTTTCTGAATGTTGAGCTTTAAGCTAACATTTTCGCTCTCCTCTTTCATTGTCATCAAGGGGCTTTTTAGTTCCTCTTCACTTTCTGCCATAAGGGTGGTGACATCTGCATATCTGAGGTTATTGATATTTCTCCCAGCAATCTTGATTCCAGCTTGTGCTTCTTCCAGTCCAGCATTTCTCATGATGTACTCTGCATAGTAGTTAAATAAGCAGGGTGACAATATACAGACTTGACGTACTCCTTTTCCTATTTGGAATCAGTCTGTTGTTCTATGTCCAGTTCTAACTGTTGCTTCCTGACCTGCATACAGGTTTCTCAAGAGGCAGGTCAGATGGTCTTGTATTCCTATCTCTTTCAGAATTTTCCACAGTTTATTGTGATCCACACAGTCAAAGGCTTTGGCATAGTCAATAAAGCAGAAATAGACGTTTTTCTGGAACTCTTGCTTTTCCATGATCCAGCGGATGCTGGCAATTTGATTTATGGTTCCTCTGCCTTTTCTAAAACCAGCTTGAACATCAGGAAGTTCACAGTTCATGTATTGCTGAAGCCTGGCTTGGAGAATTTTGAGCATTACTTCACTAGCATGAGATGAGTGCAAACTAATAATGCATAATTCTTTAGAAGAAATATGCATTTCACCTGAATTTTCAAATTTATTAGTATGTATGGAATTCAGGTAGAAATATATATATATATAATATATATCTTATTTAATCTGGTATATTAAACTATAAACTGGTTGTTTTTAGAATAGTTTAATACTCCAGAAGAAATTCAGAAATTCTTTGAGAAATAGACAATTGAATTTGGGCACATTGAGAATTTGAATTACTCTTCATTGATATGTGACCGACTGAGACATCTAGTTAACTTCCATAACAGCATAACCTAGCCTATACTGTCACATTGAACTTGTTACTAGAGAAGAGGAACTGTCAAAACACACACACAAACAAACACACCAAAAATAGATGGTACCAACTTAAGGGGCAGATAAAAGACACTGAGAAATAGCCATTGGAGACTGAAAGGATGCTTCTCCAGGTTATCTAATGGATAGTATTAAAACATGATTTGTGATAATTTGAAAGGAATTACAAACTATAGCCCATAGGTAAAATGGTGGGAAATAGAACTTGATAACTTGGTGATGACTACCGCTACTGCAGTTTTATTGCTATGGTTCGGTCTCTAAGTCACGTCCAACTTATTGTGACTCCATGAACTGCAGCAGGTCAGGCTTTCCTGTCTTTCACCATCTTCTAGAGATTTCTCAAACTCACATCGATTGAGATGGTGATGCCATCCAACCATCTCATCCTCTGAGACTCCCTTCTTCTCCTGCCTTCAATCTCAGCATGAGGGTCTTTTCCAGTGAGTCAGCTCTTCACATTAGATGGCTGAAGTATTGGAGCTTCAGCATCTGTCCTTCCAATGAATATTCAGGATTGATTTCCTTTAGGATTGACTGGTTTGATCTCCTTGATGTCCAAGAGACTCTCAAATGTATTACCCAGCACCACAATTCGAAAACATCAATTCTTTGGCACTCAGAGTTCTTTGTGGTCCAACTCTCACATCCATACATGACTACTGGAAAAACCATAGCTTTGACTAGATGGACCTTTTTCAGCAAAGTGAAGTCTCTGCTTTTTAAAATGTTGTCTAGGTTGGTCATAGTTTTCCATCCAAGGAGCAAGCCTATTTTAGTTTCATGGCTTCAGTCACTATCCACAGTGATTTTGGAGCCCAAGAAAATAAAATCTGTCACTGCTTTCACTTTTTCCCCATCTGTTTGCTGTGAAATGATGGGGCTGGATGCCATAATCTCAATTTTTTGAATGTTCAGTTTCAAGCCAGCTTTTTCACCCTTATTCACTCCTCTTTCACCCTTATTAAGAGGCTCTTTAGTTCCTCTTCACTTTCTTCCATTAAAGTGGTATCATCTGGATATCTGGGGTTACTGATATTTCTCCTGGCAATACTAATTCCAGCTTGTGAGTCATCCAGCCTGGCTTTTCACTTAATGTACTCTGCATATAAATTAAATAAACAGGGTGACAATATACAACCTTAAAATACTACCTTCCCAATTTTGAACCAATCCATTGTTTCATGTCTAGTTATAACTGTTGCTTCTTGTCCTGCATATAGGTTTCTCAGGAGACAAATAAGGTGGTCTGGTATTCCCATCTCTTTAAGAATTTTCCACACTTTGCTGTGTTTCACACACTCAAAGGATTTCATGTAGTCAATGAAGCAGAAATAGATGTTATTTTGGAATTATCTTGCTTTCCTATCCTCCAACTAATGTTATCAATATGATCTCAGGTTCCTCTGCCTTTTCTAAATTCAGCCTGAACATCTGGAATATCTCGGTTCACGTATTGTTGAAGCCTAGCTTGAAAGAATTTGAGCATTGCCATGTGAAATGAGTACAACTCTATGGTATTTTTGAACATTTTGTGGCATTCCCTTTTTTGGGGGATTGGAATGAAAACTGCACTCTCTTGTCCTGTCGTCACTGCTGAGTCTTCCAAATTTGTTGACATAATGGGTGCAGCACTTTAATAGCATCTCACTTAGGATTTTAAATAGCTCAGCTCGAATCCCAACATATCCACGAGCTTTATTCATAGTGATGGTTCCTAAGGCCCACTTGACTTAACACTCCAGGATGTTGGTAAATTACTAAATGAATGAGATGAACTCAGAAAAGTATGGGTCAATTTGCAAAAAAAGAGATGAGAGAGAGAAAATTCAAGCACCAAGGAACTTTAGAGACTAATTTCTGAATTCCAAATGACAAAAGCTGATAAAAATACAACTTTGATCAAAAGGATCCAATCTAGGACATAGACTTCACACCAAGTGCTGTAACCACTGAATGAATTAAAATTCTTCACCTGGACAATACAGCTCAAGAAAAAAGAACTAAGAATGGCTCTTTCACTAAACCCAAAAGAACTATTAATAAATTGGGAAAGAAAGAAAAAAATATAGGTAGAAAATTCTGCACTGAGCACATACACACTCAAGAGTATAAAATATTTGTCCCTAAAAGAACTGTTGGCATGACTATAGACACATGGAGATAATTAACCTCTGCTGAGAGATTTATGCTGCTAAAAGCCTTGACAACCTGGATTAAAAGATAGAGTAACTGTCTGATTACAATTACAGATTACAGATTGGTCACAGATCAACTACAATTACAACCACAGATTGGTCAACAAACATTCATAGCAGAGGTGAGCTAAGGAATTGCTTAACCCTCAAAAAGGTCATCTTCTCTGATGCCATCTAGATGCAGGTGATAGAAAATAGAAACAGGAAAAGAAGAAATTCTCAGAGACAAGAAGGAGCCAAAGGCCACAAAGAATGGAGGAGTGAACCTCTTCCAGGGAAGAATTTGACTCAAATAAATTATTCTCTACACTAGGATATGCCACTCTGGAAACATCTGCCCAGGATTAAAGATCTAATATAGATCAATGAGTGCTATGTCACCCTATATTCTTCTTTATAAATGCTAGCTGTTATCACTTCCACCGTATATTTTGGTTGTATGGGTTTCAATTAACTTTCCTTTTTAGTCTACCAATTTCTGCAGCAAGATGATTCACACATAAAAGTACCACGCATCATCTTCTATTATTGTGATGACTGGGCACTATCAAGGGATACTGAATTAATTGATTCTAACAATGGATGGGGTTTTTTTTTGCATCCCTTGGCAAGTGGGAGGGTAGATTATTTCATGGGATGAAGACCAATCTAAGACTTTGATTTTTATTTTTTTTATTTTTTATTTTTCATGTGTCTAACACTTTTAAATTAATAATAATTCATGTGATTAAAACATAGCAATAACTAAAGTAACAGCATGTAATTTGGGAAATAAAAAAGCATTCTCCTGCTACCCTGAAAGTGATTGGGGTCAGAAATATTTATTTATTTATTTATTTTAAATTAATTTATTTTTAATTTTTACTTTACAATTCTGTATTGGTTTTGGCATAGATTGACATGAATTTGATTTTTAGAATGGTGAATTCTGGTAGCTGTGAATTTTGTTCAACAAATATTTTCCATTTTCCTCCCTCCAAGTAATCTTGGAAATTAAGTGGGGTCCTCTGCTTTGCTTTTTTTAATGCAACATGAACAACAATAACATGTAGCACTGTTGGTTGAAGCCTTTAAGAATCAATATGCATATCCATCTATCTTGTTTATTGCTTTGGCGATTGAGAAAGTATATATTCAGGTGAAGTTTCTATATCTTGATTCCCTTTGAGACAATAATAGCCAAATGCTTCCTACCAGCTTCCATTAACCCAAATTAGATAGGTATTATGAGCAAGAAAAAGATATCTTTCATTACTTTAATCCACTGAGATGTGGGTGATTGGGTTTTGTTGCTGTTGTTGTTGTTGTTGTTTTCTACAACATAAATTTATACTCTAAGTGGGACTGCCTATGATACACAGCATTTAATATAAATTTATTTATTTTCATTGGAGGCTAATTACTTTACAATATTGTATTGGTTTTGCCATACATTGACATGAATCTGCCACGAGTGTACATGTGTTCCCCATCCTGAACCCTCCTCCCAGCACCCTCCCCATACCATCCCTGTGGGTCATCCCAGTGCACCAATTCCAATCATCCTGTATCATGCATCAAACCTGGACTGGTGATTCGTTTCACATATGATAATATACGTTTCAATGCCATACTCCCAAACCATCACACCCTCACCCTCTTCCACAGAGTCCAAAAGATTGTTCTATACATCTGGGTCTCTTTTGCTGTCTCACATACAGGGTTATTGTTACCATCTTTCTAAATTCCATATATATGCGTTATTATACTGTATTGGTGTTTTTCTTTCTGGCTTACTTCACTCTGTATGATAGGCTCCAGTTTCATTCACCTCATTAGAACTGATTCAAATGTATTCTTTTTAATGGCTGAGTAACAATCCATTATGTATATGTATCACAGCTTTCTTATCCATTCATCTGCTGATGGACATCTAGATTGCTTCCATGTCCCGGCTGTTATAAAAAGTGCTGTGATGAACACTGGGGTACACATGTCTCTTTCAATTATGGTTTCCTTGGTGTGTATGCCCAGCAGTGGGATTACTGGGTCTTATGCAGTTCTATTTCCAGTTTTTTAAGGAATCTCCACCCTGTTCTCCATAGTGATTGTACGAGTTCGCATTCCCACCAACAGTGTAAGAGGGTTCCCTTTTCTCCACATCCTCTCCAGCATTTATTGCTTATAGACTTTTGGATCACAGCCATTCTGGCTGGTGTGAAATTGTACCTCATTGTGGTTTTGATTTTCATTTCTCTGATAATGAGTGATGTTGAGCATCTTTTCATGTGTTTGTTAGCCATTTGTATGTCTTCTTTGGAGAAATGTCTGTTTAGTTCTTCGGCCCATTTTTGATTGCGTCATTTATTTTTCTGGAATTGAGCTGCAGAAGTTGCTTGTATATTTTTGAGATTAATTCTTTGTCAGTTGCTTCATTTGCTATTATTTTCTCCCATTCTGAAGGCTGTCTTTTCACCTTGCTTATAGTTTCCTTCATTTTGCAAAAGCTTTTAAGTTTAATTAGGTCCCGTTTGTTTATTTTTGCTTTTATTTCCAATATATTGGGAGGTGGGTCATAAAGGATCCTGCTGTGATTTATGTCAGAGAGTGTTTTGCCTATGTTCTCTTCAGGAGTTTTATAGTTTCTGGTCTTGTTTAAATCTTTAACCCATTTTGAGTTTATTTTTGTGTATGGTGTTAGAAAGTGTTCTAGTTTCATTCTTTTACAAGTCGTTGACCAGTTATCCCAGCACCACTTGATAAAGAGATTGTCTTTTCTCCATTGTATATTCTTGCTTCCTTTGTTAAAGATAAGGTGTCCATAGGTGTGGATTTATCTCTGGGCTTTCTATTTTGTTCCATTGATCTATATTTCTGTCTTTGTGCCAGTACCATACTGTCTTGATGACTGTGGCTTTATAATAGAGGCTGAAGTCAGGCAGGTTGATTACTCCAGTTCCATTCTTCTTTCTCAAGATTGTTTTGGCTATTCGAGGTTTTTTGGATTTCCATACAAATTTTGAAATTATTAGTTCTAGCTCTGTGAAAAATACCGTTGGTAGCTTGATAGGGATTGCATTGAATCTATAGATTGCTTTGGATAGTATACTCATTTTCACTATATTGATTCTTCTGATCCGTGAACACAGTATATTTCTCCATCTATTAGTGTCCTTTTTGATTTCTTTCACCAGTGTTTTATAGTTTTCTATATATAGGTCTTTTGTTTCTTTAGGTAGATATATTGCTAAGTATTTTATTCTTTTCGTTGCAATGGTGAATGGAATTGTTTCCTTAATTTGTTTCTATTTTCTCATTATTAGTGTATAGGAATGTGAGGGATTTCTGTGTTTTTATTTTATATCCTGCAACTTTACTATATTCATTGATTAGCTCTAGTAATTTTCTGGTGGAGTCTTTAGGGTTTTCTATGTAGAGGATCATGTCATCCGCAAACAGTGAGAGTTTTACTTCCTCTTTTCCAATTTGGATTCTTTTTATTTCTTTTTCCACTCTGATTGCTGTGGCCAAAACTTCCAAAACTATGTTATAGTAGTGGTGAGAGTGGGCATCCTTGTCTTGTTTCTGATTTTAGAGGAAATGTTTTCAATTTTTCACCATTGAGGATAATGTTTGCTGGATACACAGCATTTAAAAATACAGATTTTAATGTCCATTTACCCTGTGGTTACTTCTAACTATTGGGGTATTCAAAAACTGCACCCAATTATTCACATTTCTATATGTGAAAGTCCAAGAACAGTGTCTGGAAAAAATAATATTGATTGTATATAGATTGATTTAAATTGGGAAATAAATCATAATTAATCCTTCTACACAATATATCCATATCACTCAGACCCTTAGTTCATACATCTTTCTTTCCTCTGACTATATCTTAGAGAATTTTACAAACTTATTAACAAGACAGAAATATTTTCTTAATTATTCTAATAAACCTGAGGCAATATATATATTTATATTGGCTTTGTTTTTTAATATATTACACCATAAATGTTTGTTATGACCCAAATAATTTGCTTTGGTAGCCTGCAACTCAAGTCTACAGAAAATAATTAAATTTATATATCTGTTGTATTAATATTTCTATCATCCCATCCCACAATGATTCTTGCTGCCACTCTCCTCTTCATTTTATACTAATTTCCTTTTTACTTTTACTTCTTTCTTTTTCAACTGCCTTTTAAATTTACTGATGCTTTTAGTTGAATTGTTTCCAACTTCATCAATTCAATAACTGATTAGTATTTTATGTTATTCAAGACACTGACATATTATTATCAAGAGGTTTAAACATATGATTGTCTTAAACAATACAAAATATTCCTCACTGAGGATAGAAAATATAATAAAAAACTGGGCTGCTGTGACTGACATAACATTCTATCATCAGTCTGGAGCAAGGGAAACTGGAAAAAAGATGGTGTATTTTGCTGTTTCTAAATTTTAAATTATTTTCACATATCTATGAAACGAACCAAGATTTTTTCAACCAACAAAATATATTACATTACCATATGTTTTAAGTGTCAAAATGTATTACCATTCATACTCAGTTTGAATCAATTGAGCTTATCAAGATCAGGGTGTTTTAAGTTACAAGCAACCAAAACCCAATTCATACTGGCTTTAGCTAAAAAGATATTTTTTTATTCATATCACTGAGAAAAGTCAAGGGTCCAAAATATGCTGACAGGAATCAGTCTCTATGTCTTGCTATGCATTACTCTGGCTTGGCATCATTTGCAGGTAAGCTTTTTAGATATGGTGACAAAAATAGCTATCAGCAACTCTAAGCTTACATTCTAACTGCTCAGCAGACACTACAGAAGACAAAATCCGAGCAACTGCCAGGTCTGCTCCTCTTTTTTTCACTACTTTGCTGTGTCTGACCCTTTATGGCCAACAGATAGAAGCACGCCAAGGTTTTCTGTCCTTCACTATCTCTTGGAATTTGCTCAAACTCTTGTCCATTGTCCATTGGTGATGTCATCCAACCATCTCACTCTCTGTCAGCCCCTTTTCTTCTTGCCTCCAATCTTTCCCAGCACCAGGGTCTTTTCTAATGAGTGACTTGTGATTTTTTTTCTCTACTTAAGCTTTCCTAAACTCAATCTTGTACCTAATCTAACTTCACTGTCCCTGGATAACTACATGTAAAACAAATGAAATCAGATAATTCCTTAACTCCATACACAGAAACAAACTCAAAATGGATTAAAGACCTAAATGTGAGACAAAAAGACACTATAAAACTCCTAGAGAAAAACACTCTCTGACATAAATTGCAACAATATCTCTTTTAATCTGTTTCCCAGAATAACAGAAATAAAAGCAAAAATAAACAAATTGGATCCACTTAAAATCAAAAGCATTTGCACAGAAATGGAAACAATAAATAAAACAAAAAGACAACCTACAGATTGGGAGAAAATATTTGCAAATCCTCTTTGGAGACAAGGGATTAGTCTCCAAAATTTACAAAGAGCTCATGATGCTTAACAGTATCAGGATGAACAACTCAATCAACAAATGGGCAGAAGACCTAAACAGACATTTCTCCAAAGAAGACATACAGATGGCCAAGAGGTACATGAAAAGATGTTCAACATCACTAATTATAAAAGAAATGCAAATCATAACTACAAAGAGATATCGCCTCACACCAGCCAGAATGGCTATCATCAAAACATCCACAAACAATAAATGCTGGAAAGGATGAGGAGAAGGGAACCCTTCTACAGAGTGGTAATATAAATTGCTACAGCCACTATGGAGAACAGTATGGAGGTTCCTTAAAAAACTAAAAATAGAGCTACCATTGTTGTTTTGTTGTTGTTGTTCAGTCGCCCAGTCATGTCTGATTCCACGACCCCATGGACAGCAGCACGCCAGGCCTCCCTGTCCCTCACCATCTCCCAGAGTGTCCCCAAGTTCACATTCATTGCATCGGTGATGCCATCCAGCCAACTAATTCTCTGATGCCCTCTACTCTTTCTGCCTTCAATCTTTCCCAGCATCAGGGACTTTTCCAATGAGTCAGCTCTTCGTGTCAGATCACCAAAATATTGGAGCTTCAGCTTCAGCATCAGTCCTTCTTCGTGAATTATTTAGGGTTGATCTCCCTTAAGATTTACTGGTTTGATCTCCTTGCTGTGCAAAGGACTTTCAAGTGTCTTCTCCAACACCACAGTTTGAAGGCATCAATTCTTTGGCTTCTGCTTTCTTTATAGTCCAGCTCTCACAACCATACATGAACACTGGGAAGACCATAGCCTTGACTATATGGACCTTTGATGGCAGAGTACTGTCTCTGCTTTTCAACACACTGTCTAGGCTTGTCATTGCTTTCCTGCCAAGAAGCAATCATCTTCTGATTTTTTGGGTGCAGTCACCATCCACAGTGATTTTGAGGCCCAAGAATAGGAAATCTGTCACTACTTCCACCTTTTCCTTTCTATTTTTGATGCAGTAATGGGACCAGATGCCATGATCTTAGTTATTTTAATATTTAGTTTTAAGCTGGATCTTTCTCTTCACTCTCAACAACAGGTTCTTTTGTTTATCTTTGGCTTCTGCTGTTAAAGTGGTATCCACATATCTGAGGTTGTTGATGTTTCTCCTGCCTATCTTGATTCCAGCTTGTAACTCATCCAGTCTGGCATTTCTCATGATATGCTCAGCGTATAGGCTAACAAACAGGGTGACACCAGACAACCCTGTCATACTCCGTTCTCAATCTTGAACCAATCAGTTGTTCCATACAGGGTTCTAATTGTTTCTTGACCTGCATATAGATTTCTTAGGAGATAGGTAAGATGGTTTGGTATTCCCATCCCTCTAAGAGCTCTCCACAATTTGTCATGATCTACACAGTCAAAGGCTTTAGCAAAGCTGATGAAACAGAGATACATGTTTTACTGAAATTCCCTTGCTTCTCTATAATCCAGCAAATGCTGGCAATTTGACCTCCAGTTCCTCTTCTTTTTTGAATCCTAGCTTGGCTATCTGGGATTTCTTGGTTCACATAGTGTTGAAACTTACCATGCAAGATGCTAAGCATGACTTTACTAGCATGGGAGATGAGTGCAATTGTCTGATATTTAGCACATCCTGTGGTACTACCCTTCTTGGGAATTGAGATTAGGATTGACCTTTTTCAGTCCTGTGGCCTCTGCTCGGTCTTCCAGATTTGCTGGCATAATGAATATAATACCTTGATGGCATCATTCTTTAGGGATCTGAATAGTTCTGGAATTTCATCACATCCACGATCTTTATTAACAGCAGTGCTTCTTAAGACCCACTTGACTTCGCACTCCAGAATGTCTGGCTCTGGGTGACTAACCACACCATCATAATAATCCAGTTCATTAAAGTTTTTTTTATACAGTTCTTTTTGTATCCTTTCCATCTCTTCTTGACCCCATCAGAGTGTAATTGGTATCTACAATTTTTATCCTTTATTGTGCCTATCTTGGGGCAAAATGCTCACTTAATGTTTCCAATTTTCCTGAATAGATCTCTAGTCTTTCTTATTTTGTTGTTTTCTTCTATTATTAAGCTCTGTTCATTGAAGAAGGCCTTCTTGTCTCTCCTAGCTATCCTTCGAAACTCTGCATTTAGTTGAATGTACCTTTCCCTCTCTCCCTTGCTTTTTTTTTTTTTTTTCACTTCTTTTCATTCTTACGCTATTTGTAAAGCCTCCTCAGATGCCATTTCAGCTTCTTGCTTTTATTTTTTGGGGGTATGGTTTTCTTCAACGCCTCCTGTACAATATTAAGGACTTCTGTCCTCAGTTCTTCAGGCACACTGTTAACTAGATCTAGTCTCTTAAATCTATTTGTCACCTCTACTATAACCCATATGGGTTTTAATTTAAGCCATATCTGGCTGGTCTGGTCTTTTTCCTGTTTTTTTTTTTTTTTTAGTTTAAGCTTGAATTTTGCTATGAGAAGCTTATGATCTGAGCCATAGTCTGCTCCAAGTCTTGTTTTCTGCTGACTGTATATAACTTCTCCATCTTTAGCTACAAAGAATGTAATCAATTTGATTTCGATATTGACCATTTGATGATGCCCATGTGTAAAGTTGTCTCTTGTGTTGTTGAAAAAAGGTGCTTACTATGAGTAATGCATTCTCTTTGCAGAATTCAGTTAGACTTTGCCCTGCTTCATTTTGTTTTCCAAGGCCAAACTTGCCTATTACTCCAGGTATATCTTGACTTCCTACTTTTGCATTCCAATCCCCAGTGATGAAAAGAACATCTTTTTAGGTGTTGGTTATAGGAGGTTTTCTAGGTCTACATAGAACTGATCAACTTCAACTTCTTTGGCATCAGTAGTAGGGGCATAGACTTGGATTACTGTGATGCTGAATGGCTTGCCTTGGAAATGAACTAAGATCATTCTGTCATTTTTGAGGTTGTACCCAAGTACTGTATTTCAGATTCTTTTGTTGATTATGAGGGCTGTTCCATTTCTTCCATGGGATTCTTGCCCACAGTAGTAGATACAATGGTCATTTGAATTAAATTCACCCATTTCTGTCCATTTTAGTTAGCAGATTCCTAGGATGTTGATGTTTATTCTTACTATCTCCTGCTTGACCACATCCAATTTTCCTTGATTCATGGACCTAACATTCCAAATTCCTATACAATACTGTTCTTTGCAGCATCAGATTTTACTTTTGACACCAGACACATCCACAACTTAGCATCATATCCACTTTGGCCCAGTTGCTTCATTCATTCTGGGACTATTGGTCATTCTTGTCCACTCTTCCCCAGTAGTATACTGGGCACCTTCAAACCTGGAGGACTCATCTTTTGGTGTCATATCTTTTGGCCTTTTATACAGTTCATGAGGTTCTCATGGCACATATATTGGCGTGCCCTGCCATTCCCTCCTCCAGTGTATCACATTTTGTCAGAACTCCCTGTTATGACCTGTCCATCTTGGGTGGTCCTGCATGGCATGGCTCATAGCTTCACTGAGTTACACAAGCCCCTTCGCCATGACAGGGCAGTGATCCATGAAGGGGAGAACTACCATATGACCCTGAAAATTCTACTCCTAGGCATATATCCAAAGAAAAGCATGATCTAAAATGATACATGCACCCCAGTGTTGGCTGAAGCATTGTTTATAATAGCAACCTAAACATCCAGGGGAATGGATAAGGAAGATATGGTACATATATATCATTAAGTACTACTCAACCATTAAAAAGAATGAAATAATGTCATTTGCAGCAACATGGATGGACCTAGAGATTGTCATACTGAGTGAAGTAAGTCAGATATAGAAGAATAAATACCAGTATGACATTTCTTATATGTGCAATCTAAAGAAATGATACAAATGAGCTTATTTCCAAAATAGAAAGAAACTCAGACTTACAGAACAAAATTATAGTTGCCAGGGGAGGGATGTGGAGAAGGAAGAGTTAGGGAGTTTGGAATGGACATGTATACACTGCTATATTTAAAACGAATACTCAAAAAGGATCTACTGTATAGCACAGGGAATTCTGCTCAATTTTATGTGGCAGCTTGGATAGGAAGGGAGTTTGAGGAAGAATAGATACATGCATATGAACAGCTGAGTCCTTTTGTTGTCTACCTGAAACTATCACAACACTATTAATCAGCTATACCTCAATACAAAAATAAAAAGTTTAAAAAACAAAACAACTTAATGCAGGGAAAACTGCTTCTACAGCTTTATGGTAAACTTCCTACAGGCATCATCCTTGGTATCCATGAAGGGACAAGAGCATTTCAACTTCTGCCCAGAGTTAATTAAGCTGTACCATTTTCTGTCTCCCTAAATGGTGGAAATTATATATTTATATATATATTTTTTTTTTTCCCCCAAGATAAAGTACAGTGGTTTGAGAATCAAGGCCCACAGTTTTTCTTTTTCATTCATCTATTTATACAGTGAATTCTTATTGATTACCAGCTAAAGGCTGTCAGCAGTGTTCCAGGTTCTGGGAATATAAAACTAGCAAGGGTCTGAATGACCATGCTCATATTATTCATAAATCTTGTGCCAACAGAATAAAGAAATATGTTCAGTGCTATGATGAGAAGAAATGCCATAATGAGTGCTTAAACTGGGGTTGGGGGCATACATTCTCTAGGATATTCAGAGAAAGTCTCTCTGAGGAATTATCTTCTGGGTTGAAACCTGAATAGAAATAAAAGATCCAGCTGTGCATTAGATTATTATTAAAGAAGCTTTATTTCATCTGCAAGTATTCAAATTTATTTCTCAAGCCCCTGACCCTTTCATCCAGAGGAAGTCACTCAACTTACCAGTGAGAACAGTCAGTTTTTCTCCTTGCAGTTTTTCCATTATTATTCTTCACACACAGAGTTATATTTGCAACTCATTGTCTATTGGACAGACTTTATACTGCAGAAAGAACAATAAAATTATGACTTGGTGACAGATCTACTTTATTGCCAAGGTATCTTGTAGCTCTCCATTAATTTCATTGTTTCTCTTCTTTCTGTCTGTCATTTTTCAGGAAGCAAACAAAACTGATGCTTTCAATGACAAGCGGACACAATGAAAAGATACCAATTTAAAAACAAAAACACAACAGTTTCTCAAAGATCCTTCAGATGCTGGCAGTTCAAATTTCAAAAATGCTTAAAAACTTACCACTTGTTATCAAATGAAGGATGGAGGAATGTTAATAATGATTTCCCTTGTTTTTGAAATCGAAAATCTGTCCCTCTGGTCTTTTTTCTTATAGCATACAACCTAATAACAGGACAAATTGTGTCCATAGCCATACATCTCTGAATGAATAAATGGAAAAATTGTGCATGAAGAAAAACAAGTATAGTTTTTGTTTGTGATATCTGTATGGAATGTTTGAAGGACATGGGATAAAATAATTCCATTGTGATGGTTATTAAATAGCTTTAACAAAACAAAATTTTTGCTCCTACACAGTATGCATTACACCTTATAATGAACAACCTGATATGCTCTTGAGATGTCCTAAACACAGAAGGAAAACAGAAAAAGCTCAAACTAATTTTAAAAAAAGAAATAATTACAAGAAGAGAAACTGAAATGAGAGAAGTTACAACACACTGGAGAAAGGTGAAAGAAAAGACATGCTTGAAAATCTCAAGCATCTAAAACATCTAGAAGAGCAATAAAATAATCAAAGCCAAGAATGAAAAGAAATATGGGATATTTGAAGTCTGTGCAATCAAAATGGGAACTAAGATTCATTGTATGTATATGCACCATGCTGACTGAAACTCTTATTAATAAATACTCCATGCCACGGAAGATGCTAAGAACACCCAAATGCATATTTTTTAATCCTTACAAATCTTTTATATGTGAATTACAACTGTGTTTCAGAGAATTGAGGTGACTTTCTCAAGTACTCACAGGTGTGTGCATGTGTGCCCAGTCGTGTCCAACTTTCTGTGACTCCACTGACTGTAGCCTGCCAGGCTCCTTTGTCCATAGAATTTTCCAGCCAAGGATACTGGTGTGGGTTGCCATTTCCTTCTCCAAGGGATTTTCCCCACCCAGGGATCAAACCTGTGTCCCTTGTATCTCCTGCATTGGAAGGGGAATTTTTTACCAGCTGAGCCACCAGGTAATCTCAAGTCATAGTGGCAAGAGGTAAAAGAAAATTATGAGAGCATGGTCTTTCTCTTTAGAATTCAAATGTTTTCTTGTTATACACTGTTATATCTCAGTGAAAAATTTCTTGAACCCAGGTCTTCCACATTGCAGGCAGACGCTTTAACCTCTGCACCAGCAGGGAAGCCCCAAGACATGCCTAGAACAACCCAATCCCTTTTAATCCTATCACTATTTTAGAGTTAGTCAATCACTAAGCTTCTTCTGACAGACTTTGTGGCCTCCAGGAAAGCAGTGACTGTACAGTCAGTAACCCTCCTTGAGCTTGTATCTAGCAGATTCACCTACAGGTCCTATCACATTCCATTTTCAAACAAAATGTCAGAGCAGGAATTAATACACAAAATAAGTAAAGAATTCATTCAACTCAACATCAAAAAAAAAAAAAAAAAGCCAACAACCCAATGGAAAAGTGTCAGAGTAGATATTTTCCCAAAGAAGACATACTGCTGGCTAACAGACAATAGAGAAATGCAAATTAAGACACAATGAAATGCTACCAATTTATACCAACGATGGTAATGATGATCCTACATGCAAAGCAGCAAAAGAGACACAGATGTAAAGAACAGACTTTTGGACTTTGTGGGAGAAGGATAGAGTGGGTTGATTTGAGAGAATAGCATTGAAATATGTATATTACTATATGTAAAACAGATGACCAGTGCAAGTTCGATGTATGAAGCAGGGCACCCAAAGCCAGTGCTCTGGGACAACCCAGAGGGATAAGATGGGGAGGGCGGTGGGAGGGAGTTTCAGGATTGGGAGACACATGAAAAGTGTAGCTGATTTGTGTTGATGTATGGCAAAAACCATCACAGTATTGTAAAGTAATTATCCTTCAATTAAAATAAAATAATTTAATAATAATAAAAAAGAAATACAAGGGTTGGCCCAGATGTGGAAAAAGGGAACCCTGATGCAATAACTAGACATGGGTTCTATCCCTGGGTCAGGAAGATTCCCTGGGGAAGGAAATGGCAAACCACTCAGTATTCTTGCCTGGGAAACCCCATGGACAGAGGAGCCTTGCAGGCTACAGTTCATGGGTTGCCAAGAGTTGGACACAACTGAGCAGACACACACACCTGAACTGTTAATGGAGATATAAACTAGCACAGTCACTATGGAAAACAGTATGGAGATTCCTAAAAAAAATAAAGATAGAACTACCATATTAACCAGCAGTTCCACTCTTGGGTATTTATCCAAAGAAGATAAAAAAAAAAAACTTAGTCAAAAAGATATATGTACTCAAACAGTTAGAGCAGCATTATTTACAATAGCTAAGATTCAGTTCAGTTAGTCACTTAGTCGTGTTTCTTTCTGACCCTGTGAACCGCAGCAAGCCTGGCCTCCCTGTCCATCATCAACTCCCGGAGTTTACCCAGACTCATGTCCATTGAGTTGGTGATGCCATCCAACCATCTCATCCTCTGTCGTCCCCTTCTCCTCCTGCCTTCAATCTTTCCCAACATCAGGGTCTTTTCAAATGAGTCAGGTTTTTGCATCAGATGGCCAAAATATTGGAGTTTCAGCTTCAACATCAGTCTTTCCAATGAATATGGGCTATTATTCAGGCACAAAAAAATAAAATTTTGCCATTTATGGCAACATGGATAGACCTGAAGGGTATAAAGCTTAGTGAAATAAGTTAGAGAAAGACAAATACTGTATGTTTTAATTTATATGTAGAATCTGAATAATAAAACAAACAAATGAATATAACAAAAACAGAAAGATTCACAGATGCAGAGAACAAGCTAGTGGTTTCCAGAGGGCAGAAGGGTGAAGGGAGGGGTAAAACTGTTGAAGAGGATTAAGATGCACAAACTACTAGGTATAAAATATATATATGAAGCATAATCTACAAAAACATCAAATGGCTATGTTGTATACCTGAAACTAAAATAATATTGTAAGTCATCTATACTTCAATAAAAAATTTAAAATAGCTATTCAGATCAAGATTGTGTATGTGTGAACAGGTATGTATGGCAGTAGCAAGTGGTACTTGTAATCAGGCCTATAAATAACCACATAATCATCATTTAATTATTGTTGACTTAAAAAGAATCATTTTTCTTTAAATGTCTTTAAATTCAATTCTCATTTTGTTAAGTCCACAGAAATCTGCTCTCATTTCTTTTTTATAATATATTCCATTTAAGTATTTCACATGGAAGATGTCTTTTAAGGAAGAAAATGTAGCCGTATGCAAAGATCTTTTGCATATCCTTGCTAATGATATGTGATAAATAAAATACCTAATAACTACAGTAGTTAGAAAAATATTAAAATATAGTACTTTCAGGCATGATAGGAATGAAAATAAAACCTTCACAGTATAATAGTATTTCCTGATAATTATACTGTAAACAATTAGACTAAATTCTTGGAAAGAGCAATAAAATATGTTAACCATTCAATTTGGGTTACATAATCCTACCACGTAGTTATTCAGGCTTCTTATGTAATCACATGAAACAGTGAATTGATTCATCATTCAATTTCCCAGGGAACTTCAATTTTATTTAGTTATTTATTTAGCTTGACAATAAAGGATTTTTTTTTTTTTTAATTAAAACTCTTGGGGTAAATACATTATGTTCAAGGCAATAGAGAATTTTAAAAATCTACATATTCTCATCCTACCAGAAATTCTTACTCATTTATGAACTCAATTGCAAGGTGAACTTCTGATCGGAAGATAATAATTGGAAAAATATTGAGGTTTGTGAGAATCCTGGCCACAGACTGATGCCTACACTTAGGTCTGCGTTGAATTTGCATGTTAGTCAAAGTGAAGTTTCTGCCTGACAGGGCTACAAAAACACTGTTAATTTTACCACAAACTGTAAATGGTGGCCAAATGGTGTGTTAAATAAAGGAAATGTTATTGAAAACAGCAAGAGAACTTTGGGATACAGTTCATTTTAGTTTACAACAAATGTCTGAATTAAATATATTTATTCTTCAAGAGCTGAGTGGTTAAATCTGGCTATAAATCTGATTGTCTAAGTACCTTTTCAAACATCTCCAGTTGCTTGAACAATGACATTCTTGCTAGATAAAAGTAGAGAAAGTAAATTTTAATTTGCACCTCTATGTTGTTTGTTTAAGGGAGATGGAGTTACAAAATGTTTTGTGGGCTGATATAAGCATTTGTGAAATTTCTGAATATATATATATATAATGTTTTATCTGGGAGATACATGATCTTCAAACTCAGGTAGGAGCCAGAGACTTCTCTCAATATTCTCACTTTGTCTCAGATCCTGAGGAGGATAATAACAATGTCCTATAGACCTTGGATGTAGAAGACAATTTATCAGTACATGCTCAGAAATGCACTGAGACATAAAACCTTGCATAATCATAGAAAAGAAACTTGTGGTAACCAAAGGGGAGAGGAAGAGAGGCTGGACAAATTAGATATATGGCCTTAACAGAAGAATACTACAACATGTAAAATAGATAAGCAACAAGGATTTACTGTATAGCACAGGGAATTATTAGAGAGGGAAATGGCAGCCCACTCCAGTATTCTTGCCTGGAGAATCCCAGGGACAGGGGAACCTGTTGAGTTCTACATGGTTAATAATATTTATTGCCCCCTTACATACCCAGACTCAGCACTGTGTATAAGATGCAAACAATTGTTTATAAAATTGAATTTATTTTGTACATTGGTGTATTTCTATTAAAAAGATTTGAGATTTTGTAGATCACACAACAGTGTTTTTCAACAGAGTAGGTGTTTTAAAAATATATACGTGCAATAAATGAATATAAAAAAAAATTAAATGCTTAAAAGGCTTGTGTCATCGTTATGACAGTTTTGTCCTTCTCGAGCATTGGCTGTCAGTTTCCTCCTTTCAGTGGGTAGTTTTGCCAATTTGGGTGCATTTAGCTGCAAGGAATACAATGCCCAAATAATAATGAGCTAATTAATGAAAACATAGGCTTTATGTAACACTCAAACATACATTGAAATATTTGCAATCTTTCTTTACTCTCTGCCATTATCAATCTATTAGCAAGTATTGTTGTTTATATGCTTATCACTGCTTAATCAGAATATAACTGAGGAAGCTCCATCCATTGTTAAACTTCCTGAATCATGCTGAATAGAGGAAGAACATTGAACTTTTTCTATTTTTAATATCTAGATTTACAATCCATTCCAGAAGATTGCATCTCCCACTGGATGCCAAAGCTTCACCTACCTATCACTTGACTAAGGGGGTTGAAATCACTGTTCAAGTTAAGACCAACTGCTGTTATTCTATGGTTGATAGAAGAGATTATTTTCCCTGAACTATTATCCTGCCAGAACAAAAGTAGGGCAGAAAAGATGAATGACTTTTGATAGTCAGTCATTACTGTTCATTTCATTCAAAGTCAACTTGCGGTTACATTTTCATCACTTTTTTTTTTTTTTTTAAGAGGAGTCACTATTCTGTTAAGCTCGTTCAGGTAATACCCACTTTAAATTCCTTTTAAGAATTCACATTTTATAGGAGAGCTACAGACTACAACTATGTCGGTCATACTATATTCATTCATCATCTGCTCTTAACATAATTGTGTGTGTGTGTGTTCAGTTGAGTCTGACTCTTTGCAACCCCATGGACTGTAGCCCACCAGGCTCTTCTGTCCATGGGATTTCCCAGGCAAAGTACTGGAGTGGGTTGCCATTTCCTTCTCCAGGGGATCTTTTTGACCCAGGGACTGAACCGGCATCTCCTGAGTCTCCTGCATTGGCAGGCAGATTCTTTATCACTGTTTCACCTGGAAAACCCAACATAATTTATGGAAACTACTTTAAAAAGAAAAGTTAAATTGTAGATAAGGCATCTACACTGCATGAAATAACAAAAAATAACTCGTTAAGGAAAATAGACATCCATTAGCTTGAAAGTTCTAGATGTGTTTTCTGTAACACTATCCTTACTCCACAAGACAATCGACAAGAAGAAAAATTATCTAAAATTTCAAGTTTAGCTAAGTAAAGATCATTTAACTGGTTAGGGTTCATCAGTTATTCCATTTACCCTCCAACTGAATCTAAAGCCCATCCTTCTTGATTCTTCCACTCAACTTGCACAGGGAGCATCACTCACATTGCTAACAACCACAGACAGCACACTGGAGTCTCCTTTTTAGGAAACTTTCTAATTGCACCTGCTTCTGAAATAGTTATAACTAAAGTTGGCTTATCCATGGTGCAGTAGGAGATGTCAAAGATTTCCCAACTTCTGCCAAGGACAGGGGTAGAGTAGGATGGAAGGGTATGGAGAATTAATCATTTTCATCAGCACAAGAGTGAGATGACTAATTGCTAGCCACACAAAACAATTGTATCTCCATGGACAGACTTCAAGCAGCATCTTCCAAACAGTTTCTTGTCACAGCAGTTGCTCAGAGTATTCAAATATGTCTATTTTTCCCTTAGGCTTGCACGCGGTCTTTTTCCTAGGTTGTTCTTTACTCACCTTTGTTATCTCTGAGGGAGAAGAGGAAGAATCATTTAAGAGGCTACAGTCAAGCTAAGCTGGACAAAATCACTCCATTTGGGTACATGGTGAAGAAATGATTCATCAGGAGGTCATTTTCTTCAATCAAAAATATCATACTTGCACCCTAGTTTTGTAATGCTTATTAAAAACGTTGATATTTTCTATGATTTAGGCAACACAATTGCTGATTCACTTTCATAAATCTCTTCAACTAAAACTATATAGAAGGCAATGAGGGACAATAAATGCACATATAAACAAGGTGAGATTAATCATTTCCACACAAGAAAGAACTTCAGAATTTTTATCTGATTTTCCCCATTCTGAGTTCCTCTTGGCTCAGAGGAAGAAAAAAATAGGTCAATGGACAAAACTCATCATTGAAACTGACTCAAGGTGGTACTCTTTCTTTCCTTCTTTTTTATAGAGGTCACTTTGAAAAGTATGCTGATGATGAAATGTGATGTTTAAGATCTTATCATGTTCTCCCTGCCATAAAGGCTGTTGTACTAATGACTATGTGCAGCTTCAAAATAAAGGACAAATTCTTGAAAAGGACACACACACAAAGACACAAAAATCTCTTGGTGATCTAGATTCTTATGTTCAATGTAGTCACCATGTGTTTTAACCAGACTAAACTAATCTCCTGGGAAAGAAGCAGAATTTACATGGTCCCAAGCTTCTGTATATGCCCTTTTTAATGAGTCCCATTCCATAATTAACTCCATTTCACATGGTAACTCTGCTCAAAGATAATCCCAGCCAGAAAACTTTCCTCAATGCCCTTCAGTGGTGAGTGGACATACCACATGTGTATAGCACCCACTATATGGGTGCTATATAAAATATGGACTTATATTCTGTTATCATACTTTTTTAATATAATTTGTGTTTATCTTCCTCACCAGATTTCTGATTATTTTGAAAATAAAAATTATTTATTGCTTTTTGTGTGTCCTCATAGGTTTTAAGAGTCTAGAAGAATGCAGGGCCCAAATTTTGTCAGACAAACACTTGTGTTCCCTTATGTGAGAGAAGCAATTTGGGGAAGAAATACTTATTCCCATCAATGTCCATTTTTCTGTTCTGGCAAAGAAGTCCCTGTATGATTTGATTTTGTGGAGCCATTAGACCAAGTTCAAGCAATAGAACTTCTAGGCTGACCTATATAACCTCTAGCATGGTTCTTCTGCTCTCTCTATACTCATCAGCCAGATGGAGGCAATGATCCAGAATCAGAAGATGACATCAACACAATGGAAGGGTCCTGGTTCCCAGAGTGAATCAGAGGAGAATCTGGATCCCTAAGTGAATTCATAGAAGGAGCCTGTGTTTTTTAACGACCCAGTAGAATAGATCCCCAATGATCTGGGTTATGATATGATGAAAACAAACATTCATTGTGTTAAGGTATCAAAACTTGAAGGTTGTTTCAGAAATCCAACCAGCCTGATAAATTAAAAGATACTGGGGACACTGCAAAGGAAAGGCAAATAAATTTTATACTAGACAGAAAATATTTTTTTGCACTTCAACTTTATCTACATTACTTTCCTTGATCATTTATTCTCACTCTAAATTTTTATCTCAGGTTCATTTGTTAAACCAATGACCTGTATGTGAAAAGTCTGGCATATTGAATGAAAGGAAATCTGTTGAGCAGCTCAGATACATTATTCTGTTTTAACATTCTTCAACCTCACATATACTTTCAAGTGGGCTAGGGAGGCAGCAATGGGGGCTTGTAGATCGTTACTTAATGGCAGTGTTAGGTTTTTTTCTACGCTGGGATAGAGGACTCACTAGATCCAAGGAAAGAAATTGGGGTTCCCCTGGTGGTCCAATGGTTAGGAATCTGCCTGCCAATGCAGGGGACATGGTTTTAATCCCTTGTCTGAGAGGATCTCACATGCCATGGAGCAACTAAGCCCATGCACCACAACTACTGAGCCTGCACTCATACTCTAAAGCCCAAGAGTCACAGCTACCGAAGTCCATGAGCCTAGAGCCTATGCTCCACAACAAGAAAGGCCGACGCAACGAGAAACCCACATACCGCAACCAGAGAAAGCACACACATACCAGCAGAGACCCAGTGCAGCCCAAAATAATTTTTTTTTTTTTTAAGAAAAGGAAGATGAACAAATCTGATATTCTTGCTTCATGTCAGTGGTTCAATCGTGTCAGACTCTTTGAGACCCCAGGGACTGTAGCCTGCTAGGCTCCTCTGTCCATGGGCTCTCCCAGGCTAGAATTCTGGAGTGGGTTGCCATTTCTTTCTTCAGGGATCTTCCCAACTCGGGGATGGAGCCCACATATCCTGTGTCTGCTGCACTGGCAGGCAGCTTCTTTACTATCTGAGCCTGTAAAATATCCATTTGCAGTACTGCATCAGAATCACACTGTCCTTCAATTGGCAATTATTCCCCTAGTTTTCTGTTTACATGTTCCTCAAGTGGCTTTCCTCCATTATGCAGGAGGCACAAAGACAAGTCTACTTTTTAAACACTCAGCCACCTAATCATGTGAGTTCCTTTCAGACATCTCTGCTCACTTCCTTACAGAGAAACATGTACTTAGTTAAAAAAAAAAAAATCTGAGTATTAATAGATTCACACTCTCTATATAATCTTATCCTCATCCTGGCAGAGTAGGATATATCCCTCTATAAAAGGAGCTCTCTCCTCAAACCTCATCATTACCCACTCACCTCATCTTTCTCACAATAGGTGAGAATGATTTGAAGAGATGGACTATTAGGATTATGTGGTTGAAAAGAAAAATAGCATCAAGGTAATAAACGCTGAGAATGAATCAATTAGCCGGGGATGTTTCAACACCATATGTGAGTGGGAAGGAACTTGGGTGGGTCACCCAATGAACCCAGTGCCCTACAAATACTGTTAATGGAGACTTGCTTACTCAATCTACGCAGTGTTGCCTTACTTCAGACGAGAATACAAGCTCTCCTAGAAACAGATTTTAAGAAGCTACTTAGCTAAGCAGTCTGTATCCAAAGTACGTAGTAAGATCTGTTTTAAAAGTCCAGATTGCTAAACTAGAATTAGTTGCTAAGGGAAACAGCAAAATGGTACTTAGATAGATGATATATGATTGATAGATAGATAGGAGAGACAGAAGAAACAGAAGGAAGAAAAGGAGGGAGGAAGGGAGGGAGGGAGGAAGGAGGAAGAAAAAGAAAGATGATGGGAGGAGAACTTCTGAGTTTAAATGAAGTACCTCAAGTTAGACAATTACAAGTTGCTTAATCCAAACTCTTAGAGTTAATTTTGAATTTATTTTCCTCACAGATCAGTTCTAATCTATCCAAAGCCCTGTGAGCACTGTCTTTAGAATATCAGTTCAGTTCAGTCACTCATTGTTGTCTGACTCTTTGCGACACCAGGGACTATAACACGCCAGGCTTCTCTGTCCTTCAGCAACACCCAGAAGTTACACAAACTCATGTCCATTTGAGTCTGTGATGCCATCCAACAATCTCATCCTCTGTCGTCCCCTTCTCCTCCCACCTTAAATTTTTCACAGCTTCAGGGTCTTTTCAAATGAGTCAGCTCTTCACATCAGGTGACCAAAGTACTGGAGTTTTAGATTCAGCATCAGTCCTTCCAATGACCGCACAGGACTAATCTCCTTGAGGATGGACTGGTTGAATCTCCTTGCAGTCCAAGGGACTCTCAAGAGTCTTCTCCAAAATCACAATTCAAAAAACTCAATTCTTTGATGTTCAGTTTTCTTTATAGTCCAACACTCACATCCATACATGACTGCTGGAAAAGCCATAGCCTTGAATAGATGGAACTTTTTTGCCAAAGTAATGTCTCTGCTTCTTAATATGCTGTCTAGGTTGGTCACGGCTTTTCTTCCAAGGAGTAAGTGTCTTTTAATTTCATGGCTGCAGTCACCATCTACAGGGATTTTGGAGCCCCCCAAAATAAAGTCTGACACTGTTTCCACTGTTTCCCCATCTATTTGCCATGAAGTGATGGGACCGGATGCCATGATCTTCGTTTTCTGAATGTTGAGCTTTAAGCCAACTTTTTCACTCTCCTCTTTCACTTTCATCAAGAGGTTCTTTAGTTCTTCTTCACTTTCTGCCATAAGGGTGGTGTCATCTGCATATCTGAGGTGATTGATATTTCTCCTGGGAATCTTGATTCCAGCTTGTGCTTCTTCCAGCCCAGCATTTCTCATGATGTACTCTGCAGATAAGTTAAATAACCAGGGTGACAATATACAGCCTTGACATATTCCTTTCACAATTTGGAAGCAGTCTGTTGTTCCATGTCCAGTTCTAACTGTTGCTTCCTGACCTGCATACAGATTTCTCAAGAGGCAGGTCAGGTGGTCCCATCTCTTTTAGAATTTTCCACAGTTTATTATGATCCACACAGTCAAAGGCTTTGGCATAGTCAATAAAGCAGAAGTAAAGGTTTTTCTGGAACTCTCTTGCTTTTTCCATGATCCAGCAGATGTTGGCAATTTGATCTCTGGTTCCTTTGCCTTTTCTAAAACCAGCTTGAGTGTCAGGGAGTTCACGGTTCACGTATTGCTGAAGCCTTAGAGAATTTTGAGCATTACTTTACTAGCATGTGAGGTGAGTGCAATTGTGCGGTAGTTTGAGCATTCTTTGGCATTGCCTTTCTTTGGGATTGGAATGAAAACTGACCTTTTCCAGTCCTGTGGCCACTGCTGAGTTTCCCAAATTTGCTGGCATATTGAGTATAGATTCACAGCATCAATTCTTAGGTTTTGAGACAGCTCAACTGGAATCCCATCACCTCCACTAGCTTTGTTTGTAGTTATGCTTTCTAAGACCCACTTGACTTCACATTCCAGGATGTCTGGCTCTAGGTGAGTGATCACACCATCATGATTATCTAGGTCGTGAAGATCTTTTTTCTGTACAGTTCTTCTGTGTATTCTTGCCACCTCTTCCTAATGTCTTCTGCTTCTGTTACGTCCATATCATTTCTGTCCTTTATTGAGCCCATCTTCACATGAAATTTTCCCTTTGTATCTCTAATTTTCTTGAAGAGATCTCTAGTCTTTCCCATTCTATTGTTTTCCCCTATTTCTTTGCACTGATCACTGAGGAAGGCTTTCTTATCTCTCCTTGTTATTCTTTGGAACTCTGCATTCAAATGGGTATATCTTTCATTTTCTCTTTTGCTTTTCACTTCTCTTCTTTTCACAGCTATTTGTAAGGCCTCCTCAGATAGCCATTTTAGTTTTTTTGCATTAGTTTTTCTTAGGAATGGTTTTGATCCCTGTCTCCTGTACAATGTCACGAACCTCTGTCCATAGTTCATCAGGCACTTTGTCTATCAGATCTGATCCCTTGAATCTGTTTATCACTTCCACTGTATAATCCTAAGGGATTTGATTTAGGTCCTACCTGAATGGTCTAGTGGTTTTCCCTTCTTCAATTTAAGCCTGGATTTGGCATAAGGAGTTCATGATCTGAGCCACAGTCAGCTCCTGGTCTTGTTTTTGCTGACTGTATAGAACTTCTTCGTCTTTGGCTGCAAAGAATATAATCAGTCTGATTTCAGTGTTGACCATCTGGTGATGTCCATGCCTTTAAAGTATAGCAACTTCCAAATAAAGTCCCGACCATCTAAATCATTTTGCCCTCATCTAATGCACCCGTAGCTTCCTTTATTGGCATAATAATTCCTAACATGTTTTACCTACCTCTACACTAGCCCTGTGCATTCTGTTTCTACTTAGTAACCAGAGTGCTCTTGTTAAAATGTATGTTAATCACATAATTCCTCTGTGCAAAACTCTCCAATGAACCCCCTTTATCAGTTTCTTATTGCTATTTTAACAAATTACCACAAACATAATGACTCAAAGCAATACAGATTTATCTTACAGTTCTGGATGTCAGAAGACTGACATGAGTTTTACAGAGGCTAAAATCAACATTTCCACTGCATTCCTCTTGGAGGCTCCAGAGAGAATCAATGTCCTTGCCTTTTCCAGTTTGTAGAGGCTGCCTGCATGCCTTAGCTCATGTTCCCTTCTTTCATGTTCACATCATGTAACATCTGCTTCCTTAGTCAAATCTTCTTTTACTGACTTTGACTCCCTTGCCCCCTTATTATAGCTCTTGTAATTATATTAGGATAATTACATCTGGATAACCTGGGATAATCTCCTCATCTCCAAATACTTAACTTAATCACATGCACACATTTCCTTTTGTCTTATAAGGTGATATATTCACAGATTCCAGGGGTTGGGTGTGGTAATCTTTGTGGATCATTCTTCTGTTTATGGTATGTCCCTATTTCAGGCAGATTAAAAAATTGAAATCCTTACTATACCTCAGTGGATTGAGCACACAATAGTTCTGACCTATGTATGGGTTGAAATATAGCTCAGGTGACATTGTAAAATAAAAAAGGTTAAACTATTCAATGCATAGTGCTAGGTAAAATATGAAATCAGCATTATCTCATGTCAGTCAAAGACAACAATTTGAAATGTTATAAAATTATCTTGGGAATTTCCTGGCAGTCAGTGGTTATGACTCTGCACTTCCAGTGCAGAGGGCACAGGTTCAATCCCTGGTCAGGGAACTAAGAGCCAACATGGTATGATACGTGGCCAAATATTTGAAAACAAACAAAAAAACAAAAGGTTCTCTTTATAATCTCAGGAGAAGAAATTATTTATTTTAAAGACACAATTAGTAATAACTGCTGCAATAAGAAATAAGGATAAATGCAACCATTTTAAATTTAAAAAGTTGTGTTGTGGTTCTTTCAAAGCACACAAAGGAAAATGAGGATAAACAACAGGATAGAAAAATATATCTGCAACACACACATCTGATAATTTCTGAATGTTGACCTTTAAGCCAACATTATTTTTTTTTTGCGGGGGGGGCTCCAAAATCACTGCAGATGGTGACTGAAGACATGAAATAAAAAGACGCTTACTCCTTGGAAGGAAAGTTATGACCAACCTAGATAGCATATTAACATGCAGAGACATCACTTTGCCAACAAAGGTTCATCAAGCCAAGGCTATGGTTTTTCCAGTAGTCATGTATGGATGTGAGAGTTGGACTATAAAGAAAGCTGAGTGCCAAAGAATTGATGCTTTTGAACTGTGGTGTTGGAGAAGACTCTTGAGAGTCCCTTGGACTGCAAGGAGATCCAACCAGTCCATCCTAAAGGAAATCAGTTCTGAATATTCATTGGAATGACTGATGTTGAAGCTGAAACTCCAGTACTTTGGCCACCTGATGTGAAGAGCTGACTCATTTGAAACGACCTTGATGCTGGGAAAGATTTAAGGTGGGAGGAGAAGGGGACAATAGAGGATGAGATGGTTGGATGGCATCACCAGATCAATGGACATGAGTTTGAGCAAGCAACAGTAGTTGGTGACGGACAGGGAGGCCTGGCATGGTGCAGTCCATGGGGTTGCAAAGAGTCGGACATGACTGAATGACTGAACTGAATTAACTGATAACTGCTTCCCTGGTGGCTCAGACAGTAAAGAATCTGCCTACAATACAGGAGACCCAAGTTCAATCCCTGGGTCAGAAAGATCCTCTGGAGAAGGAAATGACAACCCACTCCAGTATCCTTACCTGAGAGAATTTAAGATGTAGGGGTTCTGTGTTGGTCATCTTTCTTTGGGCTTCCCAGGTGGCTCAGGCACTAAAGAATTTGCCTGTGATGCAGGAGACCAGGGTTCAGTCCCTGGTTGAGGAAGATTCCCTGGAGAGGTAAACGGCAACCAACTCCAGCATTCTTTTCTGGGAAATCTCATGGACAGAGAAGCCCAGCAGGATACAGTTCATGGTGTGGCAAGGAGTTGGACACGACTTAGTGACTAAACTACCAACAACTGATAATTGCTATCTAGAATAAATAGAAATTTCTCTATAAAACAATAGGAAAATGGGCAAAAGACATGAACAGGCATCTCAGAGAGAAAAATACCTGTGTGGAGATTCACCATAGATTCATAGATTTCAGGTGAAGTATTCAGTATGAACTGTTCCATATGGAGAAGGCACAATCTGTTTAAATAATTCCACAGATAAGGACTCTCCTGGCAAATACTGTGTTTTCTAGCACATCTGTCATTATTATCTGTACTAACAACACATTTTTTTTCTTGCCAAGAGTAGGTCCAAAAATCACAAAACTGTTCTTTGTTTGTTTTAATTGGAGTATTATTTCTTTGCAATGTTGTGTTAGTTTCTGCCATACAACTTGAATCAGCTGTATGTATACATATAGTCCCTCCTTCTTGAGCCTCTCCCAACACCCCAGTTCCACCCCTGTAGGTCATCGTAGAGCACTGAGTTGAGCTCCCTGTGCTATACAGTAGCCTCCCACTAGCTATCTATGTTATACATGATAGTTTATTTATATATATATATAACATATATATCTCTCAATTTATCCCACCCTCCCCTGCAACTGTGTCCACAAGTTTATTCTCATCTGCATCTCTATTCCTGCCCTACAAATAGGTTCATCAGTACCAACAGAATTATGTTTTAACCACTTTCTTCCCAACGCATCCTCTGACCTTGGTCAATCCCTGTGCTTAGTCACTCAGTCATGTCCAAATCTTTGCAACCCCATGGACTGTAGCCCACCCAGCTTGGCTCCTCTGTCCAAGGGGATTCTCCAGGCAAGAATATTGGAGTGGGTTGCCATTCCCTTTTCCAGGGGAATCTTCCCAACCCAGGGATCGAATTCAGGTCTCTCCAATTGCAGGTGATTCTTTACCAGATGAGCCACCAGAGAAGCCCCAGAATATTGGAGTGGGTAGCCTATCCCTTCTCCAGAGGAACTTCCCAACCCAGGAATTGAACCAGGGTCTCCTGCATTGTAGGCAGATTCTTGCAGCTGAGCTACCAGGGAAGCCCTGGTCAGTTCCTACTTGCCACATATTTGTCTCATGTCTTCTCATTGTTCAACACTATATTATGCAAAAGACAAAAGTTCCCTAACACCCTAAACTGACCAGAATTTGAATCATTCAAATGGGATTAGGGATTCATTTTTATAAAATTTTAAGTAGAAACACATTTTTTTCACAAGGTTTTTTTTTGTTTTTGTTTTTAAATTATTATTATCTTACTAGACCAGCTAGGTATTTTCTTCTCTATTATCCACATATACATGATTTTTTTTATACTTGAATATTTTTATATGTGTTGATGGAGGAATCCTTCTGTATCATTTTTCTAAAGCCAAACTTACTTCTTATTTTGCCTATCTGATTTCCATAGGTATTATTTTAATTGTGAGCAAGGATATCATATTCTCACAAGCTTTACTAACCTGAAGGTGGAAATGTACCAATTTGCTTCTATACTGCATAATTGTGGTGGAGAGGTTAAAGCAATGTTTATAGTACCTTCCCAACAAGAAAGGCTTTCCCCCATGGATCACACATGCTGTGTTACTGGGTCATGATGAGAAAATTTTTGCATAGGAAATTCAGTGTTCAGTAGTAAAAGTTCCAGATACAGCTTCCAGATCTTACATAGCAGCACTTTTTTGCACCCTAGAGCAATGATAAGGTATTGTTTTTTTTCCTCCCCTGTGAAAGTGCAAGCAGTTGTACCACAGGGAAAGCAATTCCCCTTTTTATCTATATCACCAGGTCTTTAGAGAACAGGGACAAAGCCACACAGTTCAGGGATCCTGCCACAACCAGGCTTTGCATTATGCTCCCTCTGGGCACCCAGTACCCTTGCTCTTTAGCTTTGTACCGATATACAAAGACATTAGATCCCACAGTGATTAGAATATCTAATAGTCCTCCCTCAAAACGATTATAAGCTTTCTTTCAGGTCATTGATGATTATAATATTATTATATTCATTATTTGATGAGTCCTTTCACCTGTAAATTGCATTTGAATGATAGCTGAATTCATCTATGTGCCTATCATATTTTTTTTCCTCCAAAGTATCCAGATAAAGTTTCTATGTATAGTTTAGAAGTCAGTGGGGCCTCAGTTTCCTTTGTCCAGAACAAACAAGTCTGAAGATTTCTCCCTGCATTAACTGTTATTCAATGTTAGATCTGAGAGGTATAATTCAGAGTATTATGATACTAGAGATCAGACTTCTGGTTGCCAAGAAGGAGGAGCTGGGGAAGGGATGGATAAGCAACAGGATCCTATTTTATAGCACAGGGAACTCTATTCAATATCCTGTGATAAACCAGAATGGAAAATAACATGAAAAATGAAAGTGTTAGTCGCTTAGTCATGTTTAACTCTTCGATCCCATGGACTGTAGCCTGCCAGGCTCCTCTGTCCATGGAATTCTCCAAGCAAGAATACTGGAGTGGGTTGCCATTCCCTTCTCCAGGGGATCTTCTTGACCCAGGAATTGAACCAGGGTCTCTTGCATTATAGGCAGATTCTTTACCATTTGAACCACCAGGGAAGCCCTCTGTGGTATATATACACATAAACTATACTTCAATAAAATAATTTTTTTATAAATAGTGTGATTACCTTACTCTGTGGTGTTTTTCCTGGACCTAGTATAGCTCTATTCCTCATTGGGATCATGACCCACTTATGAGTATTCCTTCTATTTACTATGATCCCTTCTGCTTTCAATCTATTTTTGGTTTGGACCCAGACCACCCTCCAGGCTGACAATAACAGCAAGTGTGCTAAAACATCTCAGTTCCAGCCCTAGGCTGATGTTCTAGAATTTTACAAAGCCGAGTGGGTTGCCTATGACACAGCCTTCGGTAAATCCTATATTAATTATTTTTGCTCAGAGTCCCATTTCAATTAAAGCTTCTTTTTTGGAGATTATTAAGGGGAGTCAATAGGGTTCTTCAGATAGAAATATGATTATTGCCAAAACTCAAATAGCCCTCTCTGTCTCTGAGTTTCTTGTCTGTGAGCAGGTTCTGCAAGAGATTTTTAACTTATTTTTTACAGTGATGAGTAGTATATTTTGGTTGTTCCAGATCCTGTAAATCTCAGGAATTTTTTAAACTGGTTAGCTCTAAAACTTTAGCCAGATATATCACCTATTCTCCATTAGTCATACAGGTAACTATAGTCCTTGAGATCCTTGGAAAAGATGATAATCATGACTGCATTAATGTAAACCATGAACTTGCACTCAATAAGTAGCAGGTCCAAATCCCAACCCACTGTGCTGTTAAGTGCTATGTAGCTTCAGATGCATCTGACTATTTGTGACTTTGGATTGTAGCCTGTCAGGATCCTCTATGCATGGGATTCTCCAGACAAGAATACTGGAGTGGGTTGCCATGCCCTCCTCCAGGGGGTCTTCACAACCCAGGGATCAAATCTGTGTCTCTTGTCCTACATTGGCAGGAGGCTTCTTTCCACTAGTGCTACCTGGGAAGCCCCCCAACTCATTCAACAAGGCAATTTTCTTGACAAAGTAGCACCCTGGTATACTGATATATGTCTATTATATTCTATCCCTTAGGCATGTAATCTCTGCCTGGTCAAAATTCAAATTGAACAGAAGGCATGCATTAGCCTAACATCTGGGAGCTCAGACAGTGCAGAATCCACCTGCAATGCAGGAGACCAGGATTCAGTTCCTGAGTTGGGAAGATCCCCTGAAGAAGGAAATGGCTACCCATTTCAGTATTCTTGCCTGGATAATTCCATGGACATAGGAGCCTGGCAGGCTACAGTCTATGGGGGTCACAAAGAGTCAGACACGACTGAGCAACTTTCACTTTTTTTTTTTTTAAACGTCCTTGGTCTGTTGTACCTTGTGTATTCTACAGCATACCAGAGGCAGCTAAGATATTTAGAGAAATCATATAGCCTAATCCTTGATCATCCCTTACTGAATCCATAAAACATCTGCCTTATGCATTAGCTAGACAGGACTATTAAATAAGGGGGTCAATGAGATTCAAAACTCCTGACACAACCATTTTTCTGACCAGAGTAATGACCTAATCATCCTAAAGGCTCCACCTAGTAAATACCATCAGATAGGGCATTAGGATTTCAACATCCAGATCATTGCAGGAAACATTTATTTCACAAAACTTTCTTTTCATCCTCAGTTATACTGTTTAAGGAACATTGTCCAAGGAACCACGTCTCATGAATTCAGATCCTCACTTTATTCCCCAGATGGCTCAGTGGTAAAGAATTTGACTGAAATGCAGGAGATGAAGGAGACATGGGTTTGATCTCTGGGTCAGGAAGATCCCCTGGAGGAGCAAATGACAACTCACTCCAGTATTCTTGCCTGGAGAATCCCATGGACAGAGGAGCCTCACAGACTAAAGTCCATGGGGTCGCAGAGTCAGACACAACTGAGCAACTAAGCATGCGTTTATTTCCTGTAAGCAAAGCTAGACAGAGCAGGTGCATCCTGTGAAAGTATCCCAAGAACAGGATATTTCAGGTATCACTTATCATTAAGTATGTCTGCCAGCAGTTCTGTCCCTGGTCTATTTACAGGGATATTTCTTGGGTCACCTACTATATAATCATTTCCTTACAAAGGAGTCCCCAACGTCATTCATCTTGTGAGAGTCAGTGCCTCAAAATGTTATTTCTCTTTTATACCAACAGCACACCAATAAAATAACAAATGATGCCTAAAATATCAACCTAGGTATGATTAATTAGAGCTAGTTTCAAACCATTTATTTACCAGCACTTACCTCTGCCCATTACTCTCTGTATCTAGTCTCCATAGAGACATTTGTGACTACTGGACTCCAGGTTACTATCTTCTGTGGAGGGCAAGCTGAGATGGTTTCAGAGCTCATGAATGATGAGACTTGTAGGTAGCCAATGAAAACAGGTGCTAGTGAAGGAGACTCAGTTTCTCCTGCCCTGCCCTTAAGGATGTTTGTCTAACATGTAACCAAAGATGTCTAGGAGCTCCAAGAACAGTTTTTGTATATTGACAAATTTCATGTGTCTTCATGGAATGGAGGTGCTTGGTTTGTAGGCATAAACATAACAGAAGGTTGGGTTAGAGATAGAACTCCAGATAAAATAAGCAGGATTCTATACAAAGCCAAGGTAAAACATCTGATGAGTTCTCCTTTTAGACTTAGTTATTTGGACTGTGTAGACTGGATATTTAACTATATCTTACTTGATCATTTAATCATATCTTACTGCTCTTACTTTACATGCTAGTAAAGTAATGCTCAAAATTCTCCAAGCCAGGCTTCAGCAATACGGGAACCGTGAACTTCCTGATGTTCAAGCTGGCTTTAGAAAAGGCAGAGGAACCAGAGATCAAATTGCCAACATCCGCTGGATCATGGAAAAAGCAAGAGAGTTCCAGAAAAACATCTATTTCTGCTTTATTGACTATGCCAAAGCCTTTGATTGTGTGGATCACAAGAAACTGTGGAAAATTCTGAAAGAGATGGGAATACCAGACCACCTGACCTGCCTCTTGAGAAATCTGTATGCAGGTCAGGAAGCAACAGTTAGAACTAAACATGGAAAAACAGACTGGTTCCAAATAGGAAAAGGAGTACATCAAGGCTGTATATTGTCACCCTGCTTATTTAACTTATATTCAGAGTACATCATGAGAAACGCTGGACTGGAAGAAACACAAGCTGGAATCAAGATTGCCCAGAGAAATATCAATAATCTCAGATATGCAGATGATACCACCCTTATGGCAGAAAGTGAAGAGGAGCTAAAAAGCCTCTTGATGAAAGTGACAGAGGAGAGGGGAAAAGTTGGCTTAAAGCTCACATTCAGAAAACAAAGATCATGGCATCTGGTCCCATCACTTCATGGGAAATAGATGGGGAAACAGTGGAAACAGTGTCAGACTTTATTTTTGGGAGCTCCAAAATCACTGCAGATGGTGAGTGCAGCCATGAAATTAAAAGACGCTTACTCCTTGGAAGAAAAGTTATGACCTACCTAGATAGCATATTCAAAAGCAGAGACATTACTTTGCTGACTAAGGTCCATCTAGTCAAGGCTATGGTTTTTCCTGTGGTCGTGTATGGATGTGAGAGTTGGACTGTGAAGAAGGCTGAGCGCTGAAGAATTGATGCTTTTGAACTGTGGTGTTGGAGAAGACTCTTGAGAGTCCCTTGGACTGCAAGGAGATCCAACCAGTCCATTCTGAAGGAGATCAGCCCTGGGATTTCTTTGGAAGGAATGATGCTAAAGCTGAAGCTCCAGTACTTTGGCCACCTCATGAGAAGGGTTGACTCATTGGAAAAGACTCTGATGCTGGGAGGGATTAGGCGCAGGAGGAGAAAGGGACGACCGAGGATGAGATGGCTGGATGGCTTCACGGACTCAATGGACATGAGTCTGAGTGAACTCTGAGAGATGGTGATGGACAGGAAGGCCTGGCGTGCTGTGATTCATGAGGTCGCAAAGAGTCGGACACGACTGAGCGACTAAACTGAACTGAACTACTGCTCTGTAAAATATATTGTATTTAAAGACAGTCATAAAATGATTTTGGAGAAGGAAATGGCAACCCACTCTAGCATTCTTGCTGAAAAGTCCCATGGACAGGGAAGCCTGGCAGGCCACAAGAGTTGCACACAGTTTTGTGACAAAACCACCACCACCACCACCACCACAGAGTGATTTAGGAGCCTACTCTAGCATGAGATCAGAGTGTTTATCACACGTGTAAAATTCAGACAAATGTTTGCACATCAGCATTGTTATTATTCTCTTTTATCACATTATTAACAGATTTGAAATTTCGTTTTGGTGCCTTGTTAGGACACAAACTTAATATTTACTAGGAAAAGGGAATGGTTTAATTGGGAAATGAAGGTTTTATATTTTATGATGACATCATAGTAAATAAATATTAATGAAACTTGTCTCTGGGATCATACCCTAGCTTAGACCGTTTAAGTTTCTCTTATCTTCTGCTTTTTGTACACATTCTCTGGAGGATTAAATGACATTTGGGCAAGTAAATGTCTAATTTACTTGGAATTATTAGTGGTTGGTGGAGAACTTTTACCTTTTTATGAAGATATATTTATTTTGGATTTAAAATGTATTCTTGAGAATGTAAGGTTTGTGAGGACTGTCTGCCTCATTCACTCTGTTATCCTCAGAACAGTGGTTGGCATATAGTATCTAAAAATTGCTCTGTATGAATGAATAACATGATAGAATTAGGAGAGCATTGCTCACAAGACATTAGGGAATATTCATAGGATATATGATTAAATTTTAAAAAATTATGCCAAGATATACTGGATAGTCAGAGTGAGAGCGATTGTATAGTGCTGATTCAGTGATATTATTTATCACTCTCTGTATGAATTACATTAGCAAGCAGGAGAGTGTGATGTCCCAAGGTGACAGATTGATTTTTTTTTAATGTTTGATCTATTAGTGTCAGAGTTGGCCTGCTTTCATACAAACACAGTTGGCCTTATACACTCACCAAACATTCCAGTCACGTGTAAAGACCTACAACCAGATAGACAAATGGATGCCTTTCTCTTGAAATTTGGTGAAAAAGAGCTTGTTGTTCCTGGTTAGCACAGTGTTATTTGAAGCATTCACAGAGATGTGACATAGATTTCAGAGACCATCCATTCCAATGCCTTTGTTTTTCAGATAAAACAGATGCTACGAGATAGCTGATTGATTGTGAAAATGACAAAAATCTCTGTATAAAAGAATTGGAAGAAAAACAAACTGACCTAAAAATAAATGTTACTGTCTTAGATCTCCAGAATTTTTTTGTCCTGAAAACTTTCTATTAATTTTAACACTGAATAATCTTTTAAAAATATAGCTTTAAATGAAACTCTGTCTTAGAAATTATTTGTAGACATTGGTGCAATTTCAGGTGATGGATTCTTTGGATTAATAATGGTAAGTAAAATAAGCACACTATCCTGATAGTGACACATCAAAATGTACCCAAAAACATTTCTGCTGCTATTTATAACAAAGTGACTTGCTTATTTACTTATTTACTAATTTGCTTATTTTTACTTTATTCATTTTAGGGGTGTTTCTTTGGGTAATTTCTAAGAATAAGTTAAAAATGATGCTTCTTTGGTCCAGCAAGTAGTATGAGTTGTGAATTTTGCAGAGATATTACTTTCTTGTTAAAGGTCTGTATAGTCAAAGGTATGGTTTTTCCAGTAGTCATCATATATGGATGTGAGAGTTGGACCATAAAGAAGGCTGAGTGCCAAAGAATTGGTCCCTTTGAACTTTGGGGTTAAAGAAGACTCTCTAGAGTCCCTTGGACTGCAAGGAGATCAAACCAGATTCACTGGAGAGACTAATGCTGAAGCTGAAGCTCCAATACTTTGGCCACCTGATGTGAAGAGCCGACTCACTGGAAAAGACCCTGATTTTGGGAAAGATTGAGGGCAGGAGGAGAAGGTGAGGACAGAGGACAAGATGGTTTGATGGCATCATCAACTCAATGGACATGAGTGTGAGGAAGCTCTGGAAAATGGTGAACTACAGAGAAGCCTGGTGTGCTGTGGTCCGTGGGGTCACAAAGAGTCAGACACAGCTGAGCAACTGAATAATAACAACACTTTATTCCACTTCTGCTACCACCACTAAATCTATGTTGCCAACATGTTTGACTGACGTATATTTAATCTTTTAATTCACTCCCCACTGCCATTATTCTACATTACAATTTTTTTTTCTCCAAATAGTAAGCATGATTTAGAAAAAAACAAACTTGAGGTTATATTATATCCTTACTTAAAATTGTACAATGGCTTTCTTTTGCATTCCTAATTAAGATAGCAATAATAATTCCACTCATCATATGAGATCCTACTAATTTAACTCTTATTTACAGTTGCAATCTTGTCTATGACACTCTTCGTACCTCTCATGTTCCAATCACATCGATCTTCTCTTAGTTGCTACACATTTTCCAATCTCTGGGTTTGCTGTGTATGCTGTTCCTTCCTTTCAGAAATTGTTCCCTTTGAACCTGTACACGTGAATAACCCCTATTCACCCATTTTGCTTCATTTATTTATTTATTGTATTGTTCAATCACTAAGTCATGTCCGACTCTTTGCAACCCCATGGACTGCAGCATGCCAGGTTTCCCTGTCCTTCATCATCTCCCAGAGTTTGCTCAAACTCATGTCCACTGAGTTGATGAAGTCATCCAACCATCTCATCTTCTGTTGTCCCGTTCTCATCTTTCCTTCAATCTTTCCCAATGACGGTCTTTTCCAATGAGTTGGTCCTTGTGTCATTTATTTATGTGTCATTTATTTATATGTCATCTCAATTGAGAAGCCCTCAACTCCATCTGATGTAAACTGGTTCTCCTTAAAAATCTACATGTTCTTTAACTCAGTCCCACATTTATTTCCTTCATAACACTTATAATATATTGTGGTTGGTGTAGCTCTTCCTGTCTCTATAGTAATTATTTATATTTCCCTGTATACCATAGACTACTTGAAGACAAGGTCCATGTCTGTCCGTGTTCATGGTTGAATAACAAGTGTCTGGCATATAAGCTGGGCCAAAATAGTTAGTAAATGTTTGATGAATTAATAATTAAATGTTTCATTATCATGATGTAGCTATTCATAGAAAAATGAATGGGCTCCTAAGTAGACATTTTTCATGCTGTAGTTCAAGAAATGTATGGTTTGAAGTTGAAGGTCCCCTTAGATATTTTAGCTAACCTTTCGCCATAGTTTCTTGAGCTGTGTTGCCAAATATGGTAGTTACAATCAACACACATGTAGCCTTTTCAATTTCAATTAGTTAAAATCCAATAAATCTGATAATTAAATTCCTTGGTTGCACTAGCTACATTTTAAACACTCAATAGCTAGGCTAATGTCTATCTAACATAAGTCTAATGGCTGCTGTATTGTACCATATAAATGATCTATCATCAAAGAAAACTCTATTGTAAAGTTATGTTTAAAGACTCATCTTCATAATAGTGCTTGAGTGCACTCATTTAAAATGAGAAATAGAATTATCAAGGATCTTAGGCACTGTAGTATCAGGATCAAATCCTGAGTTCAAAGCCTCTTACCTGAAGTCCAGCTGGCATTGCTTGGTCTCTATATTGATATGAAGAGAAATAGATGCTCTAGAGGAGAAAGAAAATTGTCAACATGAATATGCTCTTAATTTGGAGTTGATAAGTATGCAAGATGATCTATTTTGCTACTATTTATCTGTTTTGTTATTTTATGGTGAAAGCATCAATATGCCATTTTAAGATCTCCCCTATCCATTCAATATCAAGTTCTGATAAGTCAGAAAAATAAATATTGAAACCATTTAGAATGTGGTTAAAAAGTAATATAATACTGATATAAAATAATAAGTATGACATTTGCAAAGTGGAATAAAATACTCTGATCTCATTGCAGAGTATACTCCTAAAATCACTCTAGGATGACAGTCTTAAATATTACAGATTCTAAAGTATAAATAAGATATAAGTCCAATAAGATAAATTAAATAACTGATGTTTGCATGCTTGTGTGCTAAGTCACTTCAGTTGTGTCAGACTCTTTGTGAGCCTATGGACTGTAGCCTACCAGGTTCCTCTATTCATGGGATTCTCCAGGCAAGGGTACTGGAGTGGGCTGCTGAGTCCTCCTCCAGGGGATCTTCCAGACCCAGGGATCAAACCCGCATCTTTTATGTCTCCTGAATTGGCAGGCAGGTTCTTTACCACTAGCACCACCTGGGAAGCCCAACTCATGCTTAGATGTTTCAAAATCTTTGCTCTAAATGAAACATTTTCAGACATTTTACTGAATTCTGTTCACTTTATCTGCAGTGTCATCTCTAACTTGATCACTTTTTACACTGATGCCTACAAACTAACTCCATCTGCTAAAGACATGAGAGTTGTCAACATGAGGGTACTGCTCTGGGAGCACCTGTAAATCCCAGTGACATATGACACAGGTGTCCTTAAGAGCAGGTGAAGCTCAATCTGTTTCACTATCACCTGCTTTTGTTGGCCGCCCACAAGTGGTTCCTCATTCGTGTGCTCTCAAATGATCTCAGCTTGCTCTCCAGAGAAGAATCTAACTTTGAGTTGAATAGTTCAAATTTCTCTATGGCTACTGGCTGGATGGGGATCAGAGGAGCAAGCAAGGCCACAGGTATTTGTTGGTCAGCAAGAGACTTGTTATCTCATTATAACCTTTTCAACATCCCACTGAGGCGTGCTTGCCTTCATTTTTTCAGATGAGAATAATGAAACTCAGAGTTTACATTTGATGCCCAAGGTCAACGGGCCAATACCAACTAGCCCAGTGAGTTGTTCTAAGAATTATAATGTGTTACCAAATGTATAACTATGAACTGCAGTACCTTGTATATTGAATCATTTTTTTTCTGAAAAAACTACAAAGACTGCCAACAGCCTATAGCTACCTTATAGTGTGTGTGTGTGTGTGTGTGTGTGTGTGTGTGTGTGCACCTGAGTGCACATGCTTAGCCATGTCTCTCTCCGTAACCTCATGGACAGGCAGATTTCTCTGTCCATGGGATTTTCCAGGCAAGAATACTGGAGTAGGTTGCCATTTCCTTCTCCAGGGGATCTTCCCGACCAGGGATCACACCTGGGTCCCCCACACTGCGGGCAGATTCTTTACCATGTGAGCCACCAGCTGCCATTTTCTCCTGCAGGAGATCTTCCTGACCCAGAGATTGAATCCAAGTCTCCTGGGTCTCCTGCACTGGCAGGTAGATTCTTTAACAATGAGCCACTTTGGAAGTCCCACCTTATTAAACTTCACTGAAAACTGAAATATCTTCAACACCCTATCTATCAAATTTACTTGTCAACCTGAAAATATGATGGCTCACCCTCACATAAAAGATAGCGGTGATAAACATTAAAAACAAGTACAATTGTAAATACAGTCATTTACCTTGGGAGAATAAATGGTGACTATCTTTTTGATTTCTCCATTCCTACTGAATTTTGCATATTGATAACATCATTTTTAAAGAACTGCATAGAAACTTATTATCAAGTCAAAAAAAAAAAAGAGAGAGAGAGAGATTTATGTTTGAATATTTCAATCAGTTTCAGCCCAGGTATAAGACAAGATTCTTTCGGCCAATATGGTTGGAGAGAAAACAATTTAATCCATGTTAAAATGAGCTGCATTAATACTTCTGGGCTGTCAGAAAATTCTGTACTTAAAATTTCTCTTTATGTTCCTACTTCTTTGCAGCAGAACTTCTAATATTTTCACAGTGATGGTATGAAGGAAAAATCAACAGAAGATATCTTTTCTTTAATTAGGACCATTTAATGCAGGGCAAAAGCCAGTCTTGAGAATCACAGATGATACTTGAAAGGTACCTATTTTGAGTTCTTATTCATCCCATAGGGCTTGCATGTGGAAGGCCCATGAACAGGCTTCAAAGAGTTCACAGCTCCCTGAAACTTTATAAAAATATATATGCATATTTCTCAGTGTGGGTTTATAGCTTTCATTAGATTCCAGCATGACTGGAAAATAACCAGGCACTTGCTTTCCCCAGCACCTGTGCTAATTTAAAACCTCAATTAGCATTTGTAAGATGCTAAATCCAAGATGCAATATCCAAATGTTGGAGCCATAAATGGATATAGCAGAGATAATGGTTGGAAGAAATCCGTCTACAACAAAGAAACTCAGAATTCAAAGAAACCTTAAGAATAATCTACTATCCTCTTATAGTCTTCATTTTAATTTATTCTTTAACCTGAATCTCCTTTACTCATCTCCAATAGATATTTATAATTTTTTTCTCTATTCATAGAAAGTCTACACTGTGTAAATGTTGGTTGCTTCAAATAGCCATTCGTTAAAATGTTACTAATCTTAATATGGTGACTCAGTGTTGAAGAATCCACCTGCCAATGCAGGAGACCCAAGTTTAAGCCTTGGGTTGGGAAGATCTCCTGGAGAAGGAAGTGGCAATCCACTCCCATATTCTTGCCTGGGAAATCCCATGGACAGAGGACTCTGGCAGGCCAAGGTCCATGCAGTAACAAAAGAGTCATATACAATTTAGCAAATAAACAATAACAACAAAAAGTTACTATAAATAATGAACACCACTTAGAGTAATAGCCCAAGAAAGAGCAGCCCTAAGAAATGACTTCTCTAGTCTTTCAAAAGAGGTTCATTTCATCAGGAGAGTAAATTACTGACCAACTTCACCATCCTCCCCTGTCACAAGAAATTAGTTATTATCATCTAATGAAGCCCCTCACTTTAAATGAAGAAAATCAGTATTATCCTATTTGAATGCCTCAATCTTTCAACTGAATCCAGAATTTGCAGACAGAAATCTCCAATCCCAAGTCATGTGGTGTTTTTATTGTGCTAAAAGTCTTTAACAACTAACCTTAATTTGTACCCAGTAACTTCTATCTGTAAAACCCTTCCATGTCATCCTGGTCCACTTCAAATAAAATAATCATAATATATATTTAAAAAACCGTATACTTAGAAACTGCCCTGGTGGTCCAGTGGTTAAAACTTCACCTTCAATGTAGTGGGTGTGGATTTTATCCCTGATCAAGAAACTGAGATCCCACATGGCTCATGGCCAAAAAAAACAAAACATAAAAGCAATATTGTAACAAATTCAATAAAGACTATAAGAGTGGTCCACATTAAAAAAAAAAAAAAAAAAAAAAAACTATATTGCCTAGAAGACACTGTAGAATTGTTAGGTAGTTAGAACAGGAAAAAGGAGTCCAAAATGGCAGTGGCTGAAAGACAAAGAAGGGAAAAGCCAGCAAAAATAGAACAAAGGAAGGTCCTGGGACCCAAGTGAGGGCCTCAGGTAAAACAAACAGCCTTCCTGTCTAGCCCAATTTACATAGGGGGAGGATACAAATGTATAAAAGAAGGAAGCCTATAAGGATTAAGGCCTCTCTTCCCTTTATCTTTTGAGTTGGCCCACCTTCACTTCTCAAGCATGTACTATCCTTTGTTTTTCCTAATAAAACTGAGCTATAACACTGGTCTGTCCATAACTCCAAATTTTTGCTGTGGCAAGACAGAACTGAGAAAATTATATACTCTCTCAACATCTAAATTGGGTTAGCTAGGAGAGCTGTTTGTTTACCTGAGGTCCTCACTCCTGTCCTCGGATGTTTCTTTGTTCTATTTTCAAGGGCTTTTCTCCCTTTGTCTTTTAACCACCACCATTTTGGACTCCTTTTTCCTATTCTAACTACTTAACAGAATCTTTTTTTTTTTTTTGCCTTCTCTATGTTCATTACATGCCTCTCTACCCTACTGTTGCCATACTCCAACTACATTAGCCTTTTTCTGGTTCCTCAAATACAAAACTCTTTTTTTTCTCTTTGAATATATGGTTCTTTTTCCTGGAATATGTTTCTCCTTGTTGTCTCAATTCTGGTTCCCTTTCATCATTCCAGTCATAGTTTGAAAGTTACCTCTTCAGAGGAACCATCTCAGACCATCAAACCTCAGTGAAGACTCACAACAGCCCCTGTCCCCTGCCTCCATTTTATTCTATTATTTTATTGCTTTTGTATTTTTCACCATGTTTGTCACAATTTTAACACATATTCAAACAAAATAAGTGGAATATTTCCACTTTGCCAGTCTTCCTCTATGAAAACAGATTCTACAATGAGCAGAGTGGTTGGTAAAGTTTTAGCCACCAGAGAATCTTTCTTCATAGTGGATCCATGCTGAAGTTGAGACTCCAATACTTTGACCACCTGATGTGAACAGCCGACTCATTGTAAAAACCCTGATGCTGGGAAAGATTGAGGGCAGGAGGAGAAGGGGACAACAGAGGATGAGATGGTTGGATGGCATCACTGACTCAGATGACATGAGTTTGAGAAAACTCTGGGAGATGGTAGACAGGGAAGCCTTGCATGCTGCAGTTCATGGGGTTGAAAGAGTCAGACACAACTTAACATCTGAACAACAACAGGTTATTTTCTATGAAAAAATTCTTCTCAGATAATCTCAAATAAAAATCAGAAACATCAGTTTTAATATGTTTTAGTTGCATCATTAGGAGCCAGCATAATTATGAGCAAGAAATGACTAAACAAGAATACTGTGAGCTACAGTCCATGGGGTCGCCAAGTGTCAGACACAACTGAGCGACTTCACTTTCACCATAGCAATAAGGAATGTTTAACAATATAACCACAAATAATATCTAGGGCTCTGGTGGCTACTCACTGTAAGGTACATTTCAAACTCAGTTCACAGTGAAAAATAAATGAATAGTAAGTCCATAATTATTTCCACTATGTGGAAAATTGTGAAAGAGATGGGAATACCAGACCATCTGACCTGCTTCTTGAGAAATCTGTATGCAGGTCAGAAAGCAACAGTTAGAACTGGACATGGAACAACAGACTGGTTCCAAATAGGAAAAGGGGTATGTCAAGGCTGTATATTGTCACCCTGCTTATTTAACTTTTATGCAGAGTACATCATAAGAAATGCTGGGCTGGATGAAGCACAAGCTGGAATCAAGACTGCTGGGAGAAATACCAATAACCTCATATATGCAGATGATAACACCCTTATGGCAGAAAATGAAGAAGAACTAAAGAGCCTCTTGATGAAGGTGAAAGAGGATAGTGAAAACATTGGGGTAAAGCTCAACATTCAGAAAACTAAGATCATGGCATCCAGTCCCATCACTTCATGGCAAATAGATGGGGAAACAGTGGAAACAGAAATAAAGACATTATTTTTATTTTTTATTTTTATGGGCTCCATAAAAATATTTTTTCGGCTCCAAAATCACTGCAGATGGTGACTGCAGCCATGAAATTAAAAGACGCTTACTCCTTGGAAGAAAAGTTATGACCAACCTAGACAGCATATTAAAAAGTAGAGACATTACTTTACCAACAAGGGTCCATCTAGTCAAGGCTATGGTTTTTTTCACTAGACATGTATGGATGTGAAAGTTGGACTATAAATGTGTTGAAGAATTGATGCTTTTGAACTGTGGTGTTGGAGAAGACTCTTGAGAGTTCCTGGGACTGCAAGGAGATCCAACCAGTCCATGCTAAAGGAAATCAGTCCTATTGTTCATTGGAAGGACTGGTGTTGAAGCTGAAACTCCAATACTTTGGCCACCTAATACAAAGAGCTGACTCATTTAAAAAGACCCTGATGCTGGGAAAGGTTGAAGGCAAGAGAAGAAGGGGATGACAGAGGATGAGATGGTTGGATGGCATCACTGACTCAATGGACATGAATTTGAGTAAACTCTGGGAGTTGGTGATGGACGGGGGGGCCTGAAGTGCTGCAGTCCATGGAGTTGCAAAGAGTCAGACATGACTGAGCAACTGAACTGAACTAAATGAATTCCATTATTATTTGCATTTTAAATAATTAATTGGGATTTGATTTATAATCTTTATCAAACACTTCTAAATATTTACCTTTTTTTTCCCCAATTCTCTTGGGACCATCTCATAAACCAAAGTCCTAAAATTCCCTTCACAATAACCCTTGAGATTTTTGGTGTTCTTTCCCTAGCTTCTTCTCTAAGCACAACCTTAACTTCTACATAAAATTTTTTCTCAATTTTATCATCACATTTCTCCTAAACCTATATTTAAGCATCATGAATGTTCAGTAATAGCTTGAAAATGGACCATAAAGGGACCATTCTCCTTAGTGAGATGGGGATCAAGATGGAGGAGGATAAATCTGATTGGGAGAGTACTGATAATAAAGGCCTTCTCCAGGTGCTTTATTTTATCCTGCACAGAACTCACACTCAAACATTATAATGACATTTGTTTGTCTACAAAGGATCTTCATTTTTATTCCATTGCCAATCAGATATGCCTTCTTTTTAAAGCACTATTTTAAGGCACTATTAAAGACTGTTGCTGCTGCTGCTGCTAAGTCTCTTCAGTCGTGTCTGATTCTGTGCGATCCCACAGATGGCAGCTTGCCAGGCTTCTCTGTCCCTGGGATACTCCAGGCAAGAGTACTGGAGTGGGTTGCCATTGCCTTCTCCGATTAAAAATTGTTACTATATTATTATCCTTTATAGGCAGCTGGGGAAAACCACAAACAATTGTGAAAACAAAATATACATAATTATTCAAGAAAGTAAAGAGAAAATAAAGAAATTTTGGAGGTAAAAATATAATCATTAGAATTAAAAATGAGATACAATAAAAACTGCACAGGTTTATATTAATGAGGAATATAGTGAAATTGCATGTACTGTCAATTTACTCAGGATGCACTATGGAGAAAAAAATATCAGAAATATGGAAGAGGATTAGACATCAATGGAAGATAGACTAATACCACCACATACACGGATTTTTAAAATGGATAAAATTTTGTAAAAATATCTTGAAGATATATCATCTAAGAATTGTTCATGAATCTCGAAATTGAAAGTGAACACTGAATATTGAACATGAAAATTATTAACACTCAGATGTTTCATGGGCAGATTTCGGAACATCAATGATTAAATAAAACTTTAAGTGACCTGCCACTAGGGTATTTTTAAAGCAACAATATATTTCAGAAGTTACTAGGGTATATATTCCAAGTGCCTATAAACATTTCTGAATCTAGAATTTCACCAAGTGAAATTATCATCCAAGAGTGACAACAGAAAGAAGACATTTTCAGATATACACAAAGACACTTAGCTCACAATTCACACACTAAATAACAATGGGAACCTCATCCTCAAACAGACACTTCACAAGGTAACAGCTTTCATTTATGGTCTCATCCCAGGGCTCTATGCCGTTGTTGGGTGACACTGTCTTTACTCTTTCACCTCAGAAACTGGGACAGTTCAATGCCAAAGGCAAGGACCCCAAGGGCAGCAATGACTCCTCTTTCCCAGGCCCCAGTGACCAAACTCGTATACCTGAGTGGGACACGCACGGCGAGGCTGTTGGTTACAGGCAGGAGGCTGAAGACAGAGTTCTGCTTGAGCACCAACAGGAAGCAGGAGTGGAAGAGGGAGCCGTGAAGTCGGTGCAGAAGCCTGGACTGATGGTACTGATGAAAGAGCTGTCAAACAGCCACGCAGCCATAAGGTCACCTTGGCCTCTGCCAGGGACACCCAGAAGTAGTTAGGCAGCGTCCGCAGTCTGTTTAACCTGCCAGGAACACCGGAAGTAGTTAGGCAGCGTCCGCCGTGGTTTAACCTGCCAGGAACACCCGGAAGTAGTTAGGCAGCCTACACAGGGTGCTATTGGGCTTCCCTGGTGACTCAGAGGTTAAACCTTCTGCCAGCAATGCGGGAGACATGGGTTCGATCCCTGGGTCGGGAAGTTCCCCTGGAGAAGGAAATGGCAACCCACTCCAGTATTCATGCCTGAAGAATCCCAAGGATGGAGGAGCCCGGTGGGCCCCAGTTCACGGGTCGCAGAGTCGGACACGACTGAGCGACTTCACTTTCACACAGGGTGCCTAAGGGGCTGGCCTCCAGCAGTATGCCCGCCCAGTCAAGGCATCAGGCTCCGCCCCGCCGTGCTGCCCGGAACCACCCTGGAAAATTCTCTGCTTCAGTTCAGTTCAGTCGCTCAGCCGTGTCCGACTCTTTGCAACCCCATGAATCGCAGCATGTCAGGCCTCCCTGTCCATCACCTTCTCCCGGAGTTCACTCAGACTCACGTCCATCGAGTCCGAGATGCCATCCAGCCATCTCATCCTCGGTCGTCCCCTTCTCCTCCTGCCCCTAATCTCTCCCAGCATCAGAATCTTTTCCAATGAGTCAGCTCTTCTCATGAGGTGGCCAAAGTACTGGAGTTTCAGCTTTAGCATCATTCCCTCCAAAGAAATCCCAGAGTTGATCTCCTTCAGAATGGACTGGTTGGCTCTCCTTGCAGTCCAAGGGACTCTCAAGAGTCTTCTCCAACACCACAGTTCAAAAGCATCAGTTCTTCAGTGCTCAGCCTTCTTCAGAGTCCAACTCTCACATCCATACATGACCACAGGAAAAACCATAGCCTTGACTAGACGGACCTTAGTCGGAAAAGTAATGTCTCTGCTTTTGAATATACTATCTAGGTTGCTCATAACTTTTCTTCCAAGGAGTAAGCGTCTTTTAATTTCATGGCTGCAGTCACCATCTGCAGTGAATCTGGAGCCCCCAAAAATAAAGTCTGACACTGTTTCCACTGTTTCCCCATCTATTTGCCATGAAGTGATGGGACCAGATGCCATGATCTTCGTTTTCTGAATGTTGAGCTTTGAGCCAACTTTTTTGCTCTCCTCTTTCACTTTCATCAAGAGGCTTTTTAGCTCCTCTTTACTTTCTGCCATAAGGGTGGTGTCATCTGCATATCTGAGGTTCTTGATATTTCTCCTGGCAATCTTGATTGCAGCTTGTGTTTCTTCCAGTCCAGCGTCCCTCATGATGTACTCTGCATATAAATTAAATAAGCAGGGTGACAATATACAGCCTTGATGTACTCCTTTTCCTATTTGGAACCAGTCTGTTGTTCCATGTCCAGTTCTAACTGTTGCTTTCTAGCCTGCATATAGACTTCTCAAGAGGCAGGTCAGGTGGTCTGGTATTCCCATCTCTTTCAGAATTTTCCACAGTTTCTTGTGATCCACACAGTCAAAGGCTTTGTCATAGTCAATAAAGCAGAAACAGATGTTTTTCTGGAACTCTCTTGCTTTTTCCATGATTCAGCGGATATTGGCAATTTGATCTCTGGTTCCTCTGCCTTTTCTAAAACCAGCTTGAATGTCAGGGAGTTCACGGTACACGTATTGCTGAAGCCTGGCTTGCAGAATTTTGAGCATTACTTTACTAGCATGTGAGATGAGTGCAATTGTGCGGTAGTTTGAGCATTCTTTTGCATTGCCTTTCTTTGGAATTGGAATGAAAACTGAGCTTTTCTAGTCCTGTGGCCATGGTTGAGTTTTCCAAATTTGCTAGCATAATGAGTGCAGCACTTTCACAGCATCATCTTTCAGGATTTGAAACAGCTCAACTGGAATTCCATCACCTCCACTAGCTTTGTTCATAGTGATGCTTTCTAAGGCCCACTTAACTTCACATTCCAAGATGTCTGGCTCTAGATTAGTGATCACATCATCATGATTATCTGGGTCGTGAAGACCTTTTTTGTACAGTTCTTCCGTGTATTCTTGCCACCTCTTGTTAATATCTTCTGCTTCGGTTAGGTCCAGACCATTTCTGTCCTTTATCGAGCCCATCTTTGCATGAAATGTTCCCTTGGTATCTCTAATTTTCTTGAAGAGATCTCTAGTCTTTCCCATTCTGTTGTTTTCCTCTATTTCTTTGCACTGATCGCTGAAGAAGGCTTTCTTATCTCTTCTTGCTATTCGTTGGAACTCTGCATTCAGATGCTTATATCTTTCCTTTTCTCCTTTGCTTTTCCCCTCTCTTCTTTTCACAGCTATTTGTAAGGCCTCCCCAGACAGCCATTATGCTTTTTTGCATTTCTTCTCCATGGGGATGGTCTTGATCCCTGTCTCCTGTACAATGTCACGAACCTGATTCCATAGTTCATCAGGCACTCTATCTATCAGATCTAGGCCCTTAAATCTATTTCTCACTTCCACTGTATAATCATAAAGGATTTGATTTAGGTCATACCTGAATGGTCTAGCGGTTTTCCCTATTTTGTTCAATTTGAGTCTGAATTTGGTAATAAGGAGTTCATGATCTGAGCGACAATCAGCTCCTGGTCTTGTTTTTGTTGACTGTAGAGAGCTTCTCCATCTTTGGCTGCAAATAATATAATCAATCTGATTTTGGTGTTGACCATCTGGTGGTGTCCATGTTTAGAGTCGTCTCTTGTGTTGTTGGAAGTGGGTGCTTGCTATGACCAGTGCATTTTCTTGGCAAAACTCTGTTAGTCTTTGCCCTGCTTCATTCCTCATTCCAAGGCCAAATTTGCCTGTTACTCCAGGTGTTTCTTGACTTCCTACTTTTGCATTCCAGTCCCCTATCATAAAAAGGACATCTTTTGGGGGTGTTAGTTCCAAAAGGTCTTGTAGGTCTTCATAAAACCATTCAACTTCAGTTTCTTCAGCATTACCGATTGGGGCATAGACTTGGATAACTGTGATATTGAATGGTTTGCCTTGGAGACGAACAGAGATCATTCTGTCATTTTTGAGACTGCATCCAAGTACTGCATTTCAGACTCTTTTGTTGACCATGATGGCTACTCCATTTCTTCTGAGGGATTCCTGCCCGCAGTAGTAAATATAATGGTCATCTGAGTTAAATTCACCCATTCCAGTCCATTTTAGTTCACTGATTCCTAGAATGTCGATGTTCACCCTTGCCATCTGTTGTTTGACCACTTCCAATTTGCCTTGATTCATGGACCTGACATTCCAGGTTCCTATGTAATATTGCTCTTTACAGCATCAGATCTTACTTCTATCACCAGTCACATCCACAACTGAGTATTGTTTTTGCTTTTGCTCCATCCCTTCATTCCTTCTGGAGTTATTTCTCCACTGATCTCCAGTAGCATATTGGGCACCTAATGACCTGGGGAGTTCCTCTTTCCGTATCCTATCATTTTGCCTTTTCATACTGTTCATGGGGTTCTCAAGGCAAGAACCCTGAAGTGGCTTGCCATTCCCTTCTCCAGTGGACCACATTCTGTCAGATCTCTCCATCATGAAACGCCTGTCTTGGGTTGCCCCGCAGGCATGGCTTGGTTTCATTGAGTTAGACAAGGCTCTGTCTAGCTCATCTTAAACATTGTATAAAGCTGAAACTCCAGTACTTTGGCCACCTCATGTGAAGAGCTGACTCATTGGAAAAGATTCTGATGCTGAGAGGGATTAGGGGCAGGAAGAGAAGGGGATGACAGAGGATGAGATGGCTGGATGGCATCACTGACTCGATGGACGTGAGTCTGAGTGAACTCTGGGAGTTGGTGCTGCACAGGGAGGCCTGGCGTACTGCGATTCATGGGGTCACAAAGAGTCGGACACAACTGAGCGACTGAACTGAACTGATAGTATTCTAACATAAGAATGTACCCCCATTTATTTCCTTATTTTTCTCTTCATGGACATAGCAAGTGTTTCTTTCTTGTGCGTGTCTCCTTTTGTATTATCTTCAGGACTTTCTAGGTTTTCTAGAGAATGCCAAATTGCTTTGAAAAAGTAAATTTTACTTTTTCATACTCCCATCAGTTGTGTTGGCATCTGACTCTTGGTGTTGCTGTTTTTAATTCTGTCAGTTTGAAATGATTTGAAATGATGCTACTTCAGTTTGCTGATCACTCCTCTGATTGAGTTTTTAGATCTTTAGAACTTTAGGGGTTCCTCTGATGAATGTTTTGTTCAGTCCTACAAAATTTTCTAAAGTAACTATTTGGGATTGTATTTTATCAAAATGAAACAGTGAACCTAAAAAAGATGAACTGATACTTTCCAGAAAGTTCTGAGTCCTGCAAAAGAGAGCTGTAAAAAGGGTGGCCAGACTAACTATCAGCTGTGGAAAGCAGGAGAATAGCTGTAGAACAATTATCTAAAAAGCTAAAAACATAGGGAAAAAGACAACTATCAGATTATTAAGTGTGCCTTTGCATTTCTTAAAATTATTAGGAGATATTTGAGATTTCTAAAGGAGACTTGTTTTTAAAAAGTTAGCAAGAGGTACATAGAACATTAAGCATAATTTTACAAATATGAAACAATACTAACTCAAGGGAAATAAAAATGTTGCAAGAGAAAAGAAAAGCTGTAAAAAAAAGTTTGGTAAAAGTAATCCAGAAGCAAATGTGGTTTGACTTCGTTGCTGTCCAGACCCCAACCTGACTAGCAATAAAACTGTGTTGTTTCCTCAAACAAAAACCTTAAGACCTTAATAATAGTTCAGTTCTGCTCCCCCTAAACGATATATCCCTATTGCCCTGCCTTCTCCATCAGATACTTCAGGGACACAGTCTATTTTAGGTGGGTGTCGCTCTGCCCTGGGCACAGGATGAAGTCCAAGGTGGCCTCCAAGTGAGGGCCACTAGAGGCATCTGAAGTCCTCATGTTGAGCTTACTATCCACTGGTTCTCCAGAAATAAAGATATGGTTACAGCTCTAAGTGATACTGGGGCTGAATTTTCTCTAATACAAAATAGCCCTCAGAAGTTTTCTGGCCCTCTCAGCACCATCAATGAGTACGGAGGGCAAATGGTTACAGTCTAAAATATACCTTTGACACTGCAATTGGGTATTTTCCTTCATGAGGAGACAAGGCTTTTATTACTTCAATACTAAAGAACATATATTAATATATTAGGTATTGACATGTCAAATTTTACAAACCTCTATATAAGAATTCTGCCTCTGGTTTAGAGGCAAAGCCCAGTGCTGAGGGGAAATGTCCACTGCGAATCAGTAAGTCTACCACTCCCTTAAAGACTGGTGTCAACTGAAAATATAGTCACAACCTCAAAGTAGAGAGATATTTTATTTGGTGGGAATGTTTAGGACTCTGAGCCCAGGAGATAGTATCTCAGTAGCACTAAGAAAACTGCTCCAAGGAGGAAGGAGGGGAAGTCAGGCTATGTACAAGTTTGCAACAATAGAAGCAGGCGTTCTGAACACCAAAGACCAGGTATCAAATAAAGGAATTTAGTGTTCTGTGTGTGTGAAGATGCACGCCTCTGGGCTCATTGAAATTCACTCCTGTCACATGCTCCTCAGCTGTCTGGGGCCAATCCTGTTTCCTGTTCATCTTGCTTCCTGCATTCCACCAGCTCCTCAGCAATCACCGTGGAGGGGATGGCATCATTTGCTGAATCACTGTTTGGGGAGCCCTCAATCACATTTGGAGGCCAGAGGTTGCTGATAGCTCTGACATTTTTTTGTTTATTATTATGGTAGGTGATATTTTCATTTTGAACCAATAATGAAGTCGACTCCCGCTTCTATACCCTCACACTTGAGAGGTAGAGTTTTGGGTAAAGTAGAAAAAAATAGCTTTGTTGTTTTTCCAGGCAAATGGGACCACAGTGGGACAGTACTCTCAAAATTGTGTGTTTCAACCTGGAGAGGGTAGTGAGAAGTTGTATAGTAACAGTTCAAAGCGAGTATGATCAGCTCATGGACATTCTTCTGATTGGTTGGTGGTGAGGTAAGTAGGAGTCAGCATCATCCACTTTCTGGTTCCAACAGGTCTCGGGTCTATGTGCTTATGTGCAGCATACGTTATTTAACCTTTAACTTCTCCACATGGTGGTGTTTCAATATCTGAAAACACCTCAGAGATATTGTTGTGTGTATCCCTTGATGGGGAACCAGAACCTTGCCCCAGAGGCTATTTTTTAATAGTTTAATATCCAGAAATCCGGAGAAGGCAATGGCACCCCACTCCAGTACTCCTGCCTGGGAAATCCCATGGGCGGAGGAGCCTGGTAGGCTGCAGTCCATGGGGTCGTGAAGAGTCACACACGGCTGAGCGACTTCACTTTCACTTTTCACTTTCATGCATTGGAGAAGGAAATGGCAACCCACTCCAGTGTTCTTGCCTGGAGAATCCCAGGGACGGGGGAGCCTGGTGGGCTACCGTCTATGGGGTCGCACAGAGTCGGACACGACTGAAGTGACTTAGCAGCAGTAGCAGCAGCATCCAGAAATCTTTGCTTACAGACACATCGTATACAAAAAATGTGTTCTCTATCTCAAATAATTTATAGAAACAAACACAATCCTTTTTAAAAGTTGCTAGACTATTTAGAAATTTACTGATAACAATAGCATTGATGTCAAGGAAGTTTATGCACATTTCAGTAAAATTATTTTCATTAAAGTGACTAAGTTATTTCTAAATTAAATACATTTTATATAATAGTATATTAATAAGTATGCAGGAATAATCTGATACAATAATATATAATTCTATTGATACTTTATTAAGCATCCAAATTTACCAGTTAGTAAAAATAAGTCTCTTATTTGCAACTTTCTTTTTGAAAAATGTGGAGCCACTTGCTATTTCAGTTCATTTATATTGATGCATTTAAGACATTTTTTTTTTTACTATTTGTCTTTACTATAAATTAGATCACTTAAGGGAAATTACTTTGCCTTGTTTTTAACTTTTATCTTTTTGATCACTGTTGATTTTGTTCCTGACATTAAAGACTAAAAAGTGACTGATGGGAATGGGAAAAGGTTTCCTTAATAATTTGATGGTGTCATCAAATTCACCAAAGTATCTGCTTCTCAGTGAAATTAAAAGGCCGAGAGAGATAGATGGATCTTAGTGAAAAGATTTTAATACATCTTTTCAAGGATTTCTTACCTACTAATTTCACTGTAAAATAAATCCCTCAGTTATGAATCCAAATATATCAGTTAGCATTTTCTCTTTTCTGTGTGCTCCAGAATAGCTGTTTTAAACAAGGTTGTCTTTAAGAAATTCAGGGTAAATATATAGGAAATGAAATCAGACCATAATTGGTATTCTTTATTAGTCATTATTTTTGCTGCATTTTCTTCCATTGGGGGGAAAAAATCATTATAGTAGGATTGCTAGAATTGGCAAGTAAAAATAAAGAACAGTTAATTTGAATTTCAGGTAAAGGATGAATGAAACTAAATATATAGTTGGGTTTTTTTTTTCTGAAATTTAAATTTAACTGAGTGCATTTTATTTTATCTGTCAAATGTAATTATAAATTCTTGCCAACATAAGCATACCTTTTTTCTCAAGAAATTTACTCACACGGTCATTATACTTTTTCAGGTAGATATGCTATTAGTCTCATGAAAATACACACACACACACACACACACACTTGTACACAAAAACTAATAAAAGCAAATCCTTAAGATTTGAGAGTGATCCAAGCTCTAAATGATTTGGAAATAAGTAAACAATAAGGATTATATGTTACTACATTTACTGATAGAACCAATACTGGAGAATGGGACTTAGTTGAACAGTAATAATAATATAACATTTCTAGTAGTGAACCCTAAACTTACAAAAAATAATTATAAGCAGCCTTGATCAATCCATCTTTTCCATATGGAGATCTCAAGGCTTATGTAAAAAAAAAAAAAAAAAAAAAGATTTTTGTCCAGTACTACATCCATCAAGTTAGAATTATTTTGTAGCTGTTTAAGGTGGTAAAAGCAACTTGATTCAGGAAATGCATAAAAGATGGTGAACCTTGATATTCAGTTAGTATACACCTTCTATGTGAAACTAAGTAAGATTCTCAGAGGCTTGGAGTATTCGAAGTAAATACCACTTTGGGAGGACTAGCAGAGTAGGGAGAATCCTCCTCAAAAAATGACAATGTGGTAACACTGGAGGTAAGAACCTGCCTGCCAATGCGGGAGATGTAATAGACATGAGTTCAATCCCTGGGTCTGGAAGATCTCCTGGAGGAGGGCATGGCAACCCACTCCAGTATTCTTGCCTGGAGAATCCCATGGACAGAGGAGCCTGTGGACTACAGTCCACAGGGTAGCAAACAGTCAGACACAACTGAAGTGATTTAGCATGGATGCATGCTTACCGTGTTGACTTGATAGAAATAGACTGCCAGGTAGTTCTCCAGCAAAGATTGGTTTATTAAAAATCAGCAGAGTTGCAGTTTGGAGTCTGCAACCATGGCAAGCCAAATGCAAGTCCCCATTCAAGGGGAGGACACTTTTATAGAGGGGGGAAAGGACGTTGGGTAGGCCATAGTAAACAGAGTCTGTAGCTTTTCATTGACTGAGTCCTCACCAGGAAAGAAGAGCACTCTTTTTTCTTCTGTTGGGCTCTGCTGTCATTGCAGGGTATGAGAGCTCCTCCTCTGCTCTCTCAACTCTATTAAGTGAGATTTCTGTTTACTAATTTTTTTACAATTGCAATGTATTTATCTAAAAAACCTATTTATTAATTTTTACAACTGCAGTATATTTATCTAGAAAATGAGCATGCTGTATTTCCCACATTCCTTTCTCAGTCTGAGATTTGATGACTCTTAACACTCTCTCTGTTTACCAAGTAACCCCTGTCATCCTCAATGTCAACTTGTCATGTATTTCAATAGGGTGAAACATATCAAACATGCAAAGCCTATTTGTATGTGAGAACTATAGTTGAAAGCTCTCTCTAAAAATATATGAAGTAAAAAATTGATTTATGTTAGATTTATAAGAAATAGCCTCTAGTATTAATTCATTATTCATCCTTATATCCTCTACTAGAACTCAGTAGAGGTCCAACAGAGGTTTGCTGGCTGAATGAAAAAAACAATTAAGATAGAAAGCATTTGGTTTTGGCTGTCACATGATATTCATTAAAAAAAAAAAAAAAATCCTAGGGTAAATGCATCAAACCTGAAAATCCATAAAAGTAAAGAGCTGAAAGTATACTGTAATCGCTGTATTCCAACATATTACCTCTAACGATTCCTCTGCAAATCATCATAATTTGAGTTATGATAATATATGAATTCCTTTCAATGGTAAGCCAATACAATGTGGAAAAGGCAAAATAGAATAAAACAAGACGTCTACCAAGTCACCATGAAAGTGAAAGTGAAAGTGAAATCGCTCAGTCCTGACTCTTTGTGACCCCATGGACTGTAGCCTACCAGACTCCTCCCTCCATGGGATTCTCCAGGCAAGAATACTGGAGTGGGTTGCCATTTCCTTCTCCAGGGGATCTTCCCGACCCAGGGATCAGGTCTCCAGCATTCCAGGCAGATGCTTTAACCTCTGAGCCACCAGGGAAGCTGTTATTAAATATTTGTCTTTTCATTGTCCCCATTTTGATGATTGAAAAATTACTGTGCATTTTTCAACTTATGTATAAAGACAAAGTTGACAACAACTATATTTCTGAGTGTGGAGATCAAAATTAAAGGTTTTTTTTTTTTCTTTTGAATTGATTATGAGTCTATAAGTGACATATAATTTTTACCATTGTTAAATCCATCTGGCAAAGTAATGTTATTGTTTAAGTGGTACTTACATGAGTATGGAAAAAATTATTCATATCTCATGTGAAGCTGTACATTGAAAATATAATATTAGTTGTGATAAGTGAGTGACAAATAACTCTTACCTAAAAAGTTTAGCATTTATCAATATATGTATAGTTAGGCAAATGTCAAATTTAAAATAATATCAGGAGTTAAATTCATGCCAATCAATCTTTCAGCATTCAAAAGACACTGTTTTGAACTAAATAATTATAAAATAAAAATAATCCTGCCAATATAAGATTTAGTTTAAAAAGAGGAAAATCTTGGACCCACATGTTTTATCAAAATTTTTGTTTCACCCTGAAACCACATGCATGGAATCTGCTTCTCTTTCCCCATTGAGACTGTTTGGCTTTGCCTTAACACTTTTTTTTATCTCTGTATCATTTATACTGGTCTCTCTCTCCATTTCTCCATATATATATTTTTTTGTGCTCTTCATTTTTTATTATTATTATTTTTTACCTTACAATACTGTACTGGTTTTGCCATACATTGACATAAATCCACCTTCTATAGTTTTGCTCCCTCTCACAAGGTCCCTTTGAATAAAAGACTCTTTCCTAAAAATGCATTGCCCTCTTTCAAAAAAAATTCAGTTACTTTCCTAGAACTCCATTTGCTCAAACTGGAGGGGAAAGGAACTTCCAGGGTAGTCCATAGGCTAAGATTCAGCCTTCCCAATGCAGGGGGCCAGGGTTCAATCCCTGGTCAGGGAATTAGATCCCACATTCCATGACTAAGAGTTTGCAAGTTGCAACTAAAATTCCCACATGCCACAACAAAGACTGAAGATCCCCTATGACTAAGACCTGGTGCAGCCACATAAACACATTAAAAAAAAAAAAAAAGTTGGAGAAAAGAACATTTTGTCCTCCGGCTCAAGAGACCCCACAGTAGTTTGCTTTACCCCACTCTCTGATACAAAGAGGCTTAATTCTATCTAGACACAATGAAAAGAAAATTACAAAGAAGGTATTATTTCTCTCATTTACAGTCAAATATTAGAAATTTCAACTTTCTGTAAAAGTTATATCTTAATTTGTGCACAAATTATTTAAAATATCATTATTATTTTACAGCTAGTAAGTGAGAAGAGGGTGGAGAACAGAAAGAAGTCAATTAACTGTCTCATGTTCACTACAACTACTGTGTTTTCTACTATTTTTCTGTTTCAATTTGGATGACTTCCACTGTTAAAATATCACCATCTGATATTCCTCTTGTCCCCTATATATGCATTTTGGACAGTAGATTCAGCTTTGCCTGCTTTATTTGTATTAATTAAAGCAAATGACTTTTCAGAAAGAAAGCAACTTCTTTCACTGGCTGAACCTCCTGAATCTTCTGAAAACATATGCCATTGCAGAGGAAATTATGGTAACAAAATAAAGTCAATAAAGAAATGACTTTAGAAAAAGCAGCATGATTCTCTTCACCTGCCAACAGCATGGAACAATATAACAATGGTTGATTTCAGAAAACATGTTTATTACTTTTAATTTCTTACAGTCACTACAATTTTTGTATTATTCATTGAAAGACTTTAATTGTACAAGGTGATATTTCTGAGCATAGCATATGCATCTTGCTTATATACTGATCTCAAATACATAAACCACTAAGAAGTTATACTGAGGTGCCTCTATTTTTTGAGGGGGGGGGAATTGCAAGAATACCTAGCATATTGTCTTATTATTAATACCCACTCAATGAATATCTCTTAAATAGATAACTAAATTAATGAAGGCTGCAAGAAGTACTTAGTATATCTAATTTAAAACATAACTCTAGGTTATAATTGAAAAACTAGAGTGAATTTATGGCTTAGATCTTGATCAGGTACAAGTACATAGAGTTGACCCCTGAGCACATAGAGGAGCACCAATCCCCAGCACAATCAAAAACCTGAGTATAAGTTTACAGTGGCCCTCCATACCTAAGTTCTAAGGCCCTCCAACCTAAGTTCTACATCAGTGGATTCAAACACCTGTGGATGGCGTTCTAGTGTATTATTTAATCAAAAAAAAAAAAAAATCTTGTATAACTAGACTCATTAATTTCAAATTTATGTTATTCAGAGGTGACTGGACTTAAAAATTCAAATGAATCTTATGAGATTTTGTAAAACCATCTGATAGTACACACCAAGAAATTCTGTTGAGATGCTTAAAAATAAAGATAATGAAAAAAAACTAAAAAGAATAAAAATCAATGGGAGGTGAACTCAAATAGTTATAGGTCAACAATAAGTGCAAGTCATATTCATGTAGTACTTTCTCCAAATTTCTGTGAATGTGCCTGTGTTCAAAAATAAATGGCAATCTATTAAAAATTCCTCATGTTCATTGAAACTGTTAGTTCTTTTTCTTAGGTGTGCAAAATGTCATGTATAGATTCATAGAAAATATTGACCATAAAAAAAGGTGACCCTGCAGTTGAAATATATTGCTGTGATGTTCAAGACTGAGAAGAATTTTGACCCTAGGAACTTCCCAAAGTCTTAGAACAAAGATTAAGAAATATCCATTCTGGTCAAAAGTTTATGACATGCAGAATACTAGAAATATCTGTATTGAATTTTCTTATGTATTTCTGAGATATTCTTGACTTGTATTTTTTTCTTAATTAAAAAAAAAAAATCAAGCAATGCACAGGTGACCCATTCTCAGACCTCAGAGGATTTCCATATGATCTCCTTTATTGGAAGGAAGTTCTGGGGCATATCTTAATTTAGGAGAAACTTTGAAGAGGTTCCACTTTTTTATTGTTTTAAATCAAGTTATAATTATTTTTAATTTTAAAGATGTTTAATATACTGTTGGCAAATCGTTCATTGAAAAGCAAAAGGTTTTAAATGATGAGACAGCGTTAATTGTTTAGTTATTGTTAGTGTTGGGTGCAATCAGTTCATAATATAATGCCTCTCTCAGAAATAATGTCTCCAAAGAAAATAATTCAGGAGACGGAAAATAAAATTTTTTTTTGCTTTAACTTATGGAGAAAATTGTAACATGTCTTATATGATATATCCCCTGTCACTGCATGCTTACAAATAAAATATTCTAAATATTTGCTGAAATAATTAATAAATGCTAAAGTGGAGCTGTGTTTTGGAAAGTCATTCCAGAAAAAAAATGTGTATAAAAAAGTATATGGACACAGAACTTCTAGGACTGAAATTACAAAGGATGGCAAAGAAGATTGGGCTAAACACTAAAGGGTTTTTTATAACATATTTATAACAAATTATGTCAACCTTCTTTCCAGAGACATAATTAAAGGATTTAAACAGGAAGTATCCCAATCAAATTTTCATTTTAGAAAGATTTAAATAGTATCAAAGAGAGTTACATTTAATTGAAGGTAGAAGTACTGATGATAGTTTAGGCAAAATAATATTAGGGACTGAGCTATAAAATGTTCAGAGTTGAGATAGAGAACACTGAATTTTGAACATCAGTAGAGTGTAGTATTAACAGAAACTGTTAAAAATTTATAAGTTGGAAGTTAAGGAAAGGGAAGGAAAAACACATGTTTTGGACCTGTGTAATTACATAAATTTTCATGCTATTCATTCACAAAAATAAAAAACGCAGAAGAAATTTTCAAATTTACACAATCTGGGGGATCAAACAAGTGAGAGGTCATTTCAAATTTAGAAAAAAGTAAATTTAAGGAGCTATATAGTATCTGCAAAATGTTTCCACAATGATATTATGACTAAAGTTCTAACAATAAAAAGCTAATGTTAGGCTAAATCCAACTATCACTGATTTTTTTTTTTTTTTCCCTCACACAAAAATAGCTAATTTGGCCAAGGTTTGTCTCATCTCAGAAAGATGTGCTCATCAGTCAGCTGGGGACTTGACTGGGCAATAACTGAATAAAAAGACTTAAAAATTACAAATCACTCATTTTTGCATGCTCTTTACCTTTGATGGAACCTGTACCACCTCCAACATCAGGTGTATGGTGAAAGTGAAAGCCACCGGTGTTGAATAGATGAGGAAATCTCAAGTGTGTTTTGTTACATGACATATCCACAGGTCAGTAGGTGCCCAATACGCTACTGGAAATCAGAGGAGAAATAACTCCAGAAAGAATAAAGTGAAGGAGCCAAAGCAAAAACACACCCAGTTGTGGATGTGACTGGTGATAGAAGCAAGGTCCGATGCTGCAAAGAGCAATATTGCATAGGAACCTGGAATATTAGGTCCATGAATCAAGCCAATTTGGAAGTGGTCAAGCGGGAGATGGTAAGAGTGAACATCGACATTCTAGGAATCAGCAAACTAAAATGGACTGGAATGGGTGAATTTAACTCAGATGGCTGTTATATTTACTACTATGGGCAGGAATCCCTTAGAAGAAATGGAGCAGCCATCATAGTCAACAAGAGTCCGAAATGCAGTACTTGGATGCAATCTCAAAAATGACAGAATTATCTCCGTTCGTTTCCAAGACAAACCATTCAATATCACAGTAATCCAAGGCTATGCCCTGACCAGTAACACTGAAGAAGCTGAAGTTGAATGGTTCTATGAAGACATACAAGACCTTCTAGAACCAACACTCCAAAAAGATGTCCTTTCATTATAGGGGACCAGAATGCAAAAGTAGGAGGTCAAGAAACACATGGAGTAACAGACCAATTTGGCCTTGGAGTACAGAATGAAGCAGGGCAAAGGATAAAAGTGTTTTGCCAAGAGAACGCACTGGTCATAGTATACACCCTCTTCCAACAACACAAGAGAAGACTCTACACATGGACATCACCAGATGGCCAACACCAAAATTAAATTGATTATATTCTTTGCAGCCAATGATGGAGAAGCTCTACACAGTCAGCAAAAACAAGACCAGGAGCTGACTGTGGCTCAGATAATAAATTCCTTATTGCCAAATTCAGACTTAAATTGAAGAAAGTGGGGAAAACCACTAGACCATTCAGGTATGACCTAAATCAAATCTCTTATGATTACACAGTGGAAGTGAAAAATAGATTTAAGGGATTAGTTCTGATAGACAGAGTGCCTGATGAACTATGGATGGAGGTTCACAACATTGTACAGGAAGCAAGGAGCAAGAACATCCCCAAGAAAAAGAAATGCAAAAAAGCAAAATGGCTGTTTGAGGAGGCCTTACAAATAGCTGTGAAAAGAAGAGAAGCAAAAAACAAAAGAGAAAAGGAAAGATATACGCATCTGAATGCAGAGTTCCAAAAAATAGCATGGAGAGATAAGAAAGCCTTCCTCAGGGATCAGTGCAAAGAAATAGAAGGAAATAATTGAATGGGAAAGACTAGAGATGTTTTCAAGAAAATTAGAGATATCAAGGGAACATTTCATGCAAAGATGGGTTTGTTAAAGAACACAAATGGTATGGACCTAAAAGAAGCAGAAGATATTAAGAAGATCTGGCAAGAATACACAGAAGAACTATACAAAAAAAGATCTTCACAACCCAGATAATCACGATGGTGTGATCACTCAACTAGAGCCAGACATCCTGGAATGTGAAGTCAAGTGGGCCTTAGGAAGCATCACTACAAACAAAGCTAGTGGAGGTGATGGACTTCCAGTTGATTTATTTCCAATCCTAAAAGATGATGCTGTGAAAGTGCTGCACTCAATATACCAGCAAATTTGGAAAACTCAGCAGTGGCAATGGTGGAAAAGGTCAGTTTCATTCAATTCCTAAGAAAAGTAATGCCAAAGAATGCTCAAGTTACCACACAATTGCACTCATCTCACACGCTAGCAAAGTAATGCTCAAAATTCTCCAAGCAAGGCTTCAATAATATGTGAACTGTGAACTTCCAGTTGTTCAAATTGGTTTTAGAAAAGGCAGAGGAACAAGAGATCAAGTTGCTAACATCCACTGGATCATCAAAAAAGCAAGAGAGTTCCAGAAAAACATCCATTTCTGCTTTATTGACTATGCCAAAGCCTTTGACTGTGTGGATCACAATAAACTGTGGAAAATTCTGAAAGAGATGGGAATACCAGACCACCTGACCTTCCTCTTGAGAAATCTGTATGCAGGTCAGGAAGCAACAGTTAGAACTAAACATGGAAAAACAGACTGGTTCCAAATAGGAAAAGGGGTATGTCAAGGCTGTATATTGTCACCCTGCTTATTTAACTTATATGCAGATTTCATCATAAAAATGCTGAGCTGGATTAAGCACAAGTTGGAATCAAGATTGATGAGAAAAATATCAGTAACCTCAGATATGCAGATGACACACCCTTACAGCAGAAAGTGAAGAAAAACTAAAGAGCCTCTTGATGAAAGTGAAAGAGAAGAATGAAAATTTGGCTTAAAGCTCAACATTCAGAAAACTAAGATCATGGCATCTGGTCCCATCACTTCATGGGAAATAGATGGAGAAACAGTGGAAACAGTGGCTGACTTTATTTTGGGGGGCTCCAAAATCACTGCAGATGGTGACTGTAGCCGTGAAATTAAAAGACGCTTACTGCTTTGAAGTAAAGTTATTACCAACCTAGACGGCTTGTTTGGAGAAGGCAATGGCACCCCACTCCAGTAGTCTTGCCTGGAAAATCCCATGGATGGAGAAGCCTGGTAGGCTGCAGTCCATGGGATTGCTAAGAGTTGGGCATGACTGAGTGACTTCACTTTCTCTTTTCACTTTCATGCACTGGAGAAGGAAATGGCAACCCACTCCAGTATTCCCTGGAGAATCCCAGAGACAGAGGAGCCTAGTGTGCTGCCATCTATGGGGTCGCACAGAGTCGGACACGACTGAAGTGACTTAGCAGCAGCAGCAGCAGCAGCAGATGGCATATTATAAAGCAGAGATATTACTTTTCCAACAAAGGTCCATCTAGTCAAAGCTATGGTTTTTCAAGTAGTCATGTATGGGTTGAGAGTTGGACTGTAAAGAAAGCTGAGCATCAAAGAATTGATGCTTTTGAATTGTGGTATTGGAGAAGACTCTTGAGAGTCCCTTGGACTGCAAGGAGATCCAACCTGTCTGTCCTAAAGGCGATCAGCCCTGGGTGTTCATTGGAAGGACTGATGTTGAAGCTGAAACTCCAGTACTTTGGCCCCTTGATTCGAATATCTGACTCATTTGAAAAGACCCTGATGCTGGGAAAGTTTGAGGGCAGGAGGAGAAGGGGACAACAGAGGATGAAATGGTTGGATGGCAGAACTGACTCAATGGATGTGAGTTTGGGTAAACTCCAGGACTTGATGATGGACAGGTAGGCCTGGTGTGCTGCAGTCCATGGGGTCGCAAAGAGTCAGACAGGACTGACAGACTGAAGTGAACTGAATACCCAGTAGTTACAGAAATCATTTAGGATGATGGCAGACAATGGATGTGTAGGGCCACTGGGAGACAGATGTTGAAGTCTTCATTAGTTATGAATTTATTTTATACTATAAAGCAAACAAAAAATTAATTCAGTTCAGTTCAGTCACTCAGTCGTGTCCGACTCTTTGCGACCCCATGAATCGCAGCACGCCAGGCCTCCCTGTCCATCACTATCTCCCGGAGTTCGCTCAGACTCACGTCCATCGAGTCCATGAAGCCATCCAGCCATCTCATCCTGGGTCGTCCCCTTCTCCTCCTGCCCCCAATCCCTCCCAGCATCAGAGTCTTTTCTAATGAGTCAACTCTTCGCCTCAAGTGGCCAAAGTATTGGAGTTTCAGCTTTAGCATCATTCCTTCCAAAGAAATCCCAGGGCTGATCTCCTTCAGAATGGACTGGTTGGATCTCCTTGCAGTCCAAAGGACTCTCAAGAGTCTTCTCCAACACCACAGTTCAAAAGCATCAGTTCTTCGGCGCTCAGCCTTCTTCACAGTCCAACTCTCACATCCATACATGACCACAGGAAAAACCATAGCCTTGACTAAACGGACCTTAGTCGGAAAAGTAATGTCTCTGCTTTTGAATATGCTATCTAGGTTGGTCATAACTTTTCTTCCAAGGAGTAAGCGTCTTTTAATTTCATGGCTGCAGTCACCATCTGCAGTGATTTTGGAGCCCCAAAAAATAAAGTCTGACACTGCTTCTACTGTTTCCCCATCTATTTCCCATGAAGTGATGGGACCAGATGCCATGACCTTCGTTTTCTGAATGTTGAGCTTTAAGACAACTTTTTCCCTCTCCTCTTTCACTTTCATCATTTGGCTTTTAGTTCTTCTTCACGTTCTGCCATAAGGGTGGTGTCATCTGCATATCTGAGGTTATTGATATTTCTCCGGGCAATCTTGATTCCAGCTTGTGTTTCTTCTGGTCCAGCATTTCTCATGATGTACTCTGCATAGAAGTTAAATAAGCAGGGTGACAATGTACAGCCTTGACGTACTCCTTTTCCTATTTGGAACCAGTCTGTTGTTCCATGTCCAGTTCTAACTGTTGCTTCCTGACCTGCATACAGATTTCTCAAGAGGCAGGTCAGGTGGTCTGGTATTCCCATCTCTTTCAGAATTTTCCACAGTTCATTGTGATCCACACAGTCAACTAGAAAATCAAAAGTGCTATTATCAAAATCATGTAAATCACTCTGTATTACCTAAAACTGGACAAAGATGTTGAAAAATGAAAGTAACTTTTTATTGAAGTAAAGATAGAAATATTGTGTGGCAAATTGTTCAATTATTTTAATTTCCTACAAATTAAATATATTTTAAAACAATGTAGTATTTAATCTTATTAAAAGTAAAAATGTAAATTTGGCATGGTTATTTAATGTTACTGAAAAGAAATATTTTGTCAGAAGCAAATTTAGTTGTTTTATACTTAAGAAATAACTAATGGAAATTTCCATTTCTTAGGGAAAAATTTTTCTGACCTTTTTATCAGAAAATAAACTTAGATTAATAAAATTAGTTGTTAGTGTAAAGGACCTAAAAGAAAACAGTAGAAATTACTGGTTTTTATCTCAAGTTATATCTCAAACTGAACTATATACCCATTTTTATAAAAATATTCAGCCTGGCTACATATCTTTTTGGGAACTATAGTGACTTCCTCAAAACAAAAATGTCTACACTAGACTTTTTAAAAAATGTCTAAATAGACATATTCATACAGGATTCTTTACTCATAAAAGATGAAACTTGAAATTAGTTTTCAATACAATTAAATACATAACAGTAAATGTTCCAAGATCCATTTATCAGCGGTAGAAATTGAGATGACAGAATGTCTTCTATGGCTTTATGTAGGCAATAGAGAGGATGAGAAAGAAATATTTAAAATAAAAAAAGCACACTGTCATTGCTGCTGCTGCTGTTGCTAAGTCGCTTAAGTCGTGTCTGACTCTGTGCGACCCCATAGATGGCAGCTCACCAGGCTCCCCCGTCCCTGGGATTCTCTAGGCAAGAACACTGGAGTGGGTTGCCATTTCCTGATCTAATGCATGAAAGTGAAAAGTCAAAGTGAAGTCGCTCAGTCGTGTCCGACTATTAGCAACCCCATGGACTGCAGCCCACCAGGCTCCTCCGTCCATGGGATTTTCCAGGCAAGAGTACTGGAGTAGGGTGCTATTGCCTTCTCCAACACTGTCATTAGTAAGGACTTATTCTTACTGACTTTAATAACATAGTATGTTGGGCCAAGTTAAACTGACTTTAAAACTTTACTAATAGTCTGAACTTTGACATATTTTTTGGCGTTGTGAAACTAAGTATAAAACGGGAACTTAAAAATCTACTTCTACAATATTTTTGTGAAAATTCAAGAAAGTATACATCCTACATGGTAACAGTTGTGTGTGTGCTAAATCCCTTGTCTTGTCCAATTCTTTGAGACACTATGCACTGTAGCTCACCAGGCTGCTCTGCTCATGGGATTCTCCAGGCAAGAATACTGGTGTGCATTGCCATGCCCTCTTCCAGGGATCTTCCTGACCCAGGGATCAAACGAACATCTCTTACATCTTCTTCATTGGCAGGCAGGTTTTTTACCACTAGTATTACCTGGGAATCCCTGGTAATGTGTTTGTTAGCATACAAAGGACATTCATTCAATGTGGGCCTGGCCACCACAGGAATCCAACATGACTGAAACAGGTCTGATAGTTGTGGTATTATTATCTCCTTACATATAAAAGATAAATGAGATCTTTCAAATTCTCATTTGTCAATTCAAAGGTATGTTAGAAATTCCTTTAGCTTGATACCAGACCCAGAGATGTCTTTATACCCATGAAGGACAAACATGTTTGCCCACATAATAATTATCAGATGAGAAAGAAAAAAAAAAAACTTACTTCATGGCTTCAATAAGTCAAATCAATATATATAACATTTGGGGTATTAAATTATTTTTTTAATTAGTTTATTAGAGCATTCTTTCAGGTTATTCAGGGCTTCCCTGGTAGCTCAGCTTGTAAAGAATCCACCTGCAATGCGGGAAACTTGGGTTCGATCCCTGGGTTGGGAAGATCCCCTGGAGAAGAGAATGACTACCCACTCTAGTATTTTGGCATGGAGAATTCCATAGATGGGTATAGTCCATGTGGTTGCAAAGAGTCAGACACAACTGAATGACTTTCACTTCACTTCACTCAGGTTTTTCAAGAGGAGACCAAAATTGATTCCATTTCTTAACAAAACTACTCTTTCTTAAGGATGGGATAGGAAAAATTTTGATGAATTTAAATGTGAAGTCATAATTTATTGAGTGCTAAATGACCCATTTTAAAAGTAATTTTCTCATCTTAAACTAAAAAGTCAAACTTTTTCTGTAATATTTATACTCAAAATTCACTGAAGCCTGAAAAGATCTGGTCAATTCTAAATTAAAGCTACTTTTATTTAAAGATAAACTGGTTATGATACTTTCAGCGTCAGTTTTAGAAAACTGTGTTAAGAAAGAAGATTATGGTTGTTTGAGAATGGAAAGTATTTGAGAATAAAATATAATCTGCATAGGTGTAGACATGGAACCAATAATTCTACACAGAAACTTAATATTATTTATTAGTTTTAGCAAATTCTCTTGCTGAGTCCAAATAACAAGACCATAGATGTAAAAAGCAAGAACATAGATGCATTATTCTGCTTTGATATAATAGTTGAGATCTATTTTCCATCTTTTTGATAGATTCTTTGAATATATGCCTCCATAAAGTATGAGAAATCATTGATTCTATATATTTCCTTTTAAGCACTCAGCATTTGATTTACTGTTCCCCTCAAGAAACTCTAATCATAAATAAAAATAAATTACTATAAATTAAATGTCTTTTACTTGTATCTACTTTTGCTTTTGTCTTTTACTTGTATGTACTTTTACTTTTGTATTTTACTTTAAATCTAATTCTGCTTTATTGACTATGCCAAAGCCTTTGACTGCATGGATCACAACAAACTGTGGAAAATTCTGAAAGAGATGGGAATACCACACCACTTTACCTGCCTCCTGAGAAGTCTGTATGCAGGTCAAGAAGCAACAGTTTAGAACTGGACGTGGAACAACAGACTGGTCCCAAATAGGAAAAGGAGTACATCAAAGCTGTATATTGTCATTCTGCTTATTTAACTTATATGCATATTACATCATGAGAAATACTGGGCTGGATGAAGCACAAGCTGGAACTAAGATTGCTGGGAGAAATACCAATAACCTCAGATATGCAGATGATACCCCCCTTATGGCAGAAAGTGAAAAATTAAAAAACCCTTGATGAAAGTGAAAGAGGAGAGTGAAAAAGGTGGCTTAAACTCAACATTCAGAAAACAAATCGCCAGACCAGGTTCAATGCATGATACAGGATGCTCAGGGCTGCTGCACTGGGATGACCCAGAGGGATGGTATGGGGAGGGAGGTAGGAGGAAGGGTTCAGGATGGGGAACACGTGTACACCCATGGCAGATTTATGTTGATGTATTGCAAAACCAATACAATATTGTAAAGTAATTAGCCTCAAATTAAAATAAATAAATTTATATTAAAAATAAATTAAAAATAAATAGTGACCTATAAAAAAATAAGAACATGAAGATAATCACATCTGGCCCCATTCCTTCATGGCAAATAGATGGGGAAGTAATGGAAACAGTGACAGACTTTATTTTTATGGACTCCAAAATCACTGCACATGGTGACTGCAGCCATGAAATTAAAAGATGCTTGCTCCTTGGAAGAAAAGCTATGACCAACCTAGACAACATATTAAAATGCAGAGACATTACTTTGCCAAAAAAGGTCCATCTAGTCAAAGCTATGGATTTTCCAATAGTCATGTATGAATGTGAGAGTTGGACTATAAAGAAAGATGAACACCAAAGAACTGATGCTTTTGAACTGTCTCTGTGGTGTTGGAGAAGACTCTTGAGAGTCCCATGGACTGCAGGGAGAACCAACCAGTCCATCCTAAAGAAAATCAGTGCTGAATATTCATTGGAAGGACTGATGCTGAAGCTGAAACTCCAATACTTTGGCCACCTGATGCAAAGAACTGACTCATTGGAAAAGACCCTGATGTGGGAGAGATTGAAGGTGAGAGGAGAAGGGGATGACAGAAGATGAGCTGGTTGGATGGTATCACCACCTCGATGGACATGAGTCTGAGCAAGCTCCAAGAGTTGATGATCGACAGGGAAGCCTGGCATGCTGCAGTCCTGGGATCACAGAGTCAGACATGACAGAGAGACTCAACTGACTGACTGAAATGTCTTTTATATGCCAGAAAGTGTCCTAGATAAATAATTGTGACTTCATTCCCGAGGAGGAAGTTTTGTTAACCACCTACACACAGCTAATTGACAAGTGTAAACTTGATCAAGTGATTTCATAATGCAAAACTCATATCTTCTTCAGTATGAATATATAAATAACATTAGTTGAGTTTTCTAAGATTGTAAAGATGGTAAATACTAATTAGATCTTTTTTCACCTTTGTAGCCATATGTTTACATACTAACATTCACGGATTGTTTCCTATATTGAATCACTGATAAACATTCAATATCATATGTACCTTGTTATACACAAAAAGTAAATTGATGTCAGAGGAGAAACCACATTTTGATTATGTGCTTAAACAAAAGACTAAAAAGCAACTCAAGTTATAATAAGAATTACTTAGATGAAACAAAATCTATGATGAGTATAATGTGTGAAATCCTGAAACTAACTCAGGTTTTAACAGAATTGTGAGTATCAATTAGTTGTTTTTTCTTACTTTATGCAATAACAGGTTGAAACTATTTTTAAGCATGCAAATATTAAACACAGACTATGATTCTTAGAGCTTGTTTTGATCATAATTGTTTAAATTATTTTTCTCAATTATGCCTCACATTGTTTGTCTTACTCTGTTAGGTTTTGAAAGACTTCTCCTTCCTCAGTTCTACAGAGAATAGAATATTGAAGTTATCATCTCATATTTTACTCAATAAAATGTCCACATAAAGGACAAAAAATGAAAGCTCATTATCATGAAATAAATCATTTGCCGGCTATGTATCATTCTTAGAGTCAACTATGAACATCACAGGAACACAGCAAACGACAGTGAACTTACAAATTTTGAGTCAAGACATTAGGAGAGTAAGAATTTTTTGTTTGTTTTTTGTTTGATTAATGAGACTGTCCAGAAGAAGCCTAAAGGAAGGTGATATTTAAAATATTTGAGTGTCTGTTACATAGCAATTGGAAAAACTCTTTAGCTGTCAGTTTATGTCTACATACCCCTGCTTTATAAGTAAATTAGAAAAATAGTTTAATTTCATTTTAAATCAGTGTGGTAGCCTTTATGAATATATAGCTGGTTTGGTATGATAGAGATACTCTAATTACTGACAAGACACACTGGAGTAAAAAGCATCATCAAAGCTTTTTCCATTGAAAATATCAGAAAATGTGTTCCTTTGCTTACATAACTTGCATGGAATTCTGCAATTCAGTAAATAAAGGAACATGCATGTATTGTCTTGCTGACTAATGTTCACAGTTCTTTTATTCTTATAGTTGATAGATTATAAAGGGAAAATAGTTCTCAATATTTTGAGACTGTATCTTGTGCCAATAAATGGGAGATGTAAAACTAGGTTTTCTTTTGATAATCAATATTTATGCATTATTTCATTTATCCATTATGAATCTATTTATTAGTTAAATATGTATATCTTATTGTGGGTTACAACCTTCTCTAAGACTCTTCTTAATATTTGACTTAGAATCAAATGGCATGTGGTATAAATTAAAAATAATTACAAATATGAGAAATTTACTTGATAATTAAAAATTATTGGATGTTTATCATATACTTTTTGCTATAGTTTCACACGCATTATTTTATCTTCATCGCATTGAAATTATAACTATTTTTATTATTATCAATATTTATCATGCAATTAAACATTATCAAAGAATATGGTTTGCAAAGTTGAAGTAAGTTTTCATTCTGTGTATACAACATAAAAATATTGTCAGAATGGTACCATTCAGATTTGTCTATTATGTTTAAGTCTCTGTCTCTTAAGATTGATTCTTAGAAACACTATCTAATCAGAGTCACTGGGACTTTAAAATTTCATAGAGTTTGACAAATGACCTATGAAATTATTATAAAAGATCTAACTCAGATGCTAGCAACATAACATACTGAGCGTTTACTATGATATTCATCTGATAGTATTATTTTCATATAACAATATTTTTAAATATGATAAATATATAATAGTATTGGAGAATACAGACTCAATATTGAAAAAAGCTCCTCAAAGAAGAATCACATTCACAGTAAAAAAAAAAAAAAAAAAATATATATATATATATATATTGAATAAGCATAGCCTAAATTACTTGCATGAAGGGTGGCAGAGAGATGATGGCAAAACTCTCATTTTAGCATTAATTAATAATGATTTAACGAGCTGCAAAGATCCCTGGAGTCAATATTAGAATGATTACTTGGAAAATTGCACTGGAAATAAATGAAATTATATTCTGCTTGACTTCAATACTAGACAAAAGAGATCTTTATATCCTTTAACAGAATGAGAGAAAGGGCAGCAGCCCTAGCAAAATTCCATCAGATTAGTTGTGGTTCCATATTCAGAAGACAAAGGATGGGCACGCTCTACCTGTCTTGACCTTGCCTCTATGTAAAAAAAACAAGTTTCAGTTATCTATACCTATGACAAAAGATAGTAATGCATGGATGTTAATTTTCAATGGTTAGCAGACAGCCAAGAATCATCAAGCTTTGAAGGAAGCAAAGAGCTGGACTTGACTGAATGCCTTTTACTTTCACTTTCAAAAATTTTAAAGAGGAGAATCAATTTAACAGAAGAAATAGCATAGGGAGAAACAAGTTTAATACACAAGAAGAGTACATGAACCTGAATTAGTGATATAAAATTTCAAGGTCAGGGTTATGCTAGAATGCCAAATGCAAGTTACTCTAGAATATATGCTGCTCACTAGAATGCAAGTTCCATAAGAGCAATTACTTTTCCCGTTTTTTTAATTGATAAAATTCTAGATGACACTTGGTAAGTTTTCAATAAATATTTATTGACTGTAGTATAGTTCAAAAAGATGGAATATAAAATGAGAATTTTGTCTTTTTTAAAAAAGGCACAAATTTCCAACGTCTTTTCTCTGTATACTATGTGCTTGTGTTTAGTCATTCAATCGTGTCGGACTCTTTGTGACCCTTTGGATTGTAGCCCACCAAACTGGTCTTCCATGGGATTTTTTTCAGGCAAGAATACTGGAGGGGGTTGCCATTTTCCTCCGCCACAGGATCTTCCTGATCCAGGGATCAAACCTGGGTCTCCTCCTGCATTATAGGCAGTTTCTTTACTGTCTGAGCCACCAGGAAAGCCTCTGTATACCATAGGAAGGAAAAATATTCTATGAATCACAGAAATAGACTTCTCAGAGCAAAGATATAAAACCTTTTCAGAAATATTAATAAACAATAGAAACACGACTTTTGAATATTCCAATGAACATGGATTATTAGGTATTAAATTTGTAGTAAAAAAAATAGAGAATACATTTTTTTCGAGTACTTGTGGCTCATTTTCCAAATCTCACAATTTCACTATTTTTTAAAACTAGTAAATATCACAACATGAGTCATACATTCACTAAAATGCAGTTGACTTAGAAATTAACAGTGAAAAGAGAGCTCAACAAATCTCTCCACTTAGAAATTTAAATGTGTCTACATAAATGTCTATCTTTATTAAAGAGGAAAGCAAAACAGTGACTAGAGACTACTTAAAAGTAACATAAAGTAAAAATGCTGCACATCAACTCCTGCAAAAAGTGTCCAAATCAGAGCACCTAGGAAAATATTATGACTTTAATGTGTATATTAGAATATAGCAAGATTTGAAGCAAATTATGTAAATGAACAACAATCTGGAAATAAGAGCTAGAATATGTGGAGGGGCTAAGTTAATTGAGATATTCCTTCACCAGTCATTAATGTACCATATATGCTAGTCACTTAAAAAAAAAAAAAAAAACTGGCTAAAAATGCACTTAAAAAACAGGCTAAAAAAACAGATACTGTTTCTGACTTTAGTCAGCTTAGCATCTACTAAGAAAGATAGATAGCAAAGAAGTAGGCCAAAATTATACAAAAAAAAAAAAAAGGTTAGGTGTCACAAACAAGAACATTTGATGAGAGAGTTTCACTTAGTTAAGGAATTCAGAAAAGATGTTCTTTAGGAAGGGTAGGCCAATCTGAGATATGAAAGGTGAGTATGTGGTAACCAGGTGAAGTTGATGGGGCGGGTGTGCTGAAAGACCGGGGCCAGTCCAAAGCACTGTGGTCTGAACGGCACAATGAAGGAACTAAACAGCATGCTTCAGGAGAAGCTTTGCAGAAAGTTGACAAGTTCACATTAGGTCTTTAGTCCATGTTTATGACACTGGTTTTGATGTGAAAGCAATGTGAAACCACAGAAATGGTTTAAGCTAAGGAAGCCGTGTGCTGTGGTCAGATTTTGCTACATGTATTGATTGAAGGATGGTTTTGGTCAGAGTGAACCCAGAGACACCAGTTAGGAAACTGCAGTAATCCATGTAAGAAAACACAGGTGCCTCCCGAAAATGGCATTGAGAGTAGTAAAGTGATATAGCTAACACTGAGGAATATTTAAGTTTTAAGATCAATAAAAGCACAAAGCAATAAAATAAAAATCAATGCAACCAACGGATTTGATCAAATACTCAAAATAATTAGAAATCAGAACAAGGTACATTGAAATGATGAGAAACGTTTTTCACATATAAGATTGGGAGAAATGAAATGGCAATTTTTTGACACTCTGAGACTGTAAATCAATTAAACTCCAGGAGTTGGTGATGGACAGGGAGGCCTGGCATGCTGCAGTCCATGGAGTCGCAAAGAATTAGACACGACTGAGCGACTGAACTGAACTGAAACTCCTTGAGAACGATGTGATGGAATGAGTTACAATTTGAAATGTTCATATTCTTATACCCAGCAACTCAATACCATAATCTACCCAAGGGGTGTGATTGCGGATAGGGCAGAAAGTCATGTATAGCATGTACATGCCAATACTTATAGCATGTACATGCCAATACTTGTAGCATGTACATTCTATTATTTGATAATAGAAAAAATTTTGGAAAGAGCTTGAAGATTCATTAAAAGAGGCTTCCCTGGTTGTTCCATGGTGAAGAATCTGCCTGACAATACTGGAATCACAAGTTCAATCCCTGGTCCCAGAAGATCCTGCATGAGGTGGGACAACTTAAGCCCGTGCCCCACAACTACTAAGCCCATGAGCTGCAACTACTGATGCCTGCATGCCCTAGAGCTTGCCCTCTGCCAACAAGGAAAGCCATCACAATGAGAAGCTCATGCACCACAGCTAGAGATTAGCCCCACCCACTACAACTGGAGAAAAAGCCTGCGCAGCAATGAAGACCCAGCACAGATAAAAATAAACAAATAAATTTTTTTTTAAAAAAAAGATTCTTTAAAGGAGATTGACTGAAAAGAGATGGTAGACACGTATAAATGAGATTAGGTTTGAGAAATATTTTTACCAGATTAAAACTCAAGTTGGAAACTATAAAAATGAGTCACACGGTATACTGAGTATAGTAGAATAAGCATAGGGCAGAGTAATCATGCTAAGTGCCAATCCTCTCTCTTTTACTCTCTCTCTTTTTAACACAATATTCTTATTTTTCCTTTGCTATAATTTCTTTTCTAGCAGATTGTGACCATTAAATTGCCAGAAATTATGTGTCTTCTTCATAATTGCATCTTCAACACCTACATATGTACCAGGCATGTTGTGAATAGTCAATACATATTCATTATTAAGTATGTGTGAATGTTTACATAAATGAATGAAAAAATTACAAATGAATAATCTCTCTTTTGCTACTAATTTTGTATCACTGAGGCATACAAAAATCCTCGTTTCTCCTAAGATCCCATGTATAATAGTAATGCACTGGCGTTAGATTCAGTTCAGTTCAGTCGCTCAGTCGTGTCCGACTCTGTAACTCCATGAATCGCAGCACGCCAGGCCTCCCTGTCCATCACCATCTCCCGGAGTTCACTCAAACTCATGACCATCGAGTTGGGGATGCCATCCAGCCATTTCATCCTCTGTTGTCCCCTTCTCCTCCTGCCCCCAATCCCTCCCAGCACCAGAGTCTTTTCCAGTGAGTCAACTCTTCGCATGAGGTGGCCAAAGTACTGGAGTTTCAGCTTTAGCATCATACCTTCCAAAGAACACTCAGGACTGATCTCCTTTAGAATGGACTGGTTGGATCTCCTTGCAGTCCCAGGGATTCTCAAGAGTCTTCTCCAACACCACAGTTCAAAAGCATCAATTCTTCGGTACTCAGCCTTCTTCACAGTCCAACTCTCACATCCATACATGACCACTGGAAAAACCATAGCCTTGACTAGACGGACCTTTTTTGGCACAGTAATGTCTCTGCTTTTCAATATGCTATCTAGATTGGTCATAACTTTCCTTCCAAGGAGTAAGCATCTTTTAATTTCATGGCTGCAGTCACCATCCACAATGATTTTGGAGCCAAAAAAAAAAATAAAGTCTGACACTGTTTCCACTGTTTCCCCATCTACTTCCCATGAAGTGATGGGACCAGATGCCATGATCTTTGTTTTCTGAATGCTGAGCTTTAAGCCAACTTTTTCACTCTTCTCTTTCACTTTCATCAAGAGGCTTTTTAGTTCCTCTTCACTTTCTGCCATAACGGTGGTGTCACCTGCATCTCTGAGGTTATTGATATTTCTCCCAGCATTCTTGATTTCAGTTTGTACTTCTTCCAGTCCAGCATTTCTCATTATGTACTCTGCATATAAGTTAAATAAGCAAGGTGACAATATACAGCCTTGATGTACTCCTTTTCCTATTTGGAACCAGTCTGTTGTTCCATGTTTAGTTCTAACTATTGCTTCCTGACCTGCATATAGGTTTCTCAAGAGGTAGGTCAGGTAGTCTGGTATTCCCATCTCTTTCAGAAATTTCCACAGTTTATTGTGATCCACACAGTCAAAGGCTTTGGCATAGTCAATAAAGCAGAAATAGATGTTTTTCTGGAACTCTCTTTCTTTTTCCAAGATCCAGCAGATGTTGGCAATTTGATCTCTGGTTTCTCTGCCTTTTTTAAAGCCAGCTTGAACATCTGGAAGTTCATGGTTCAGGTACTGCTGAAGCCTGGCTTGGAGAATTTTGAGCATTACTTTACTAGCATGTGAGATGAGTGCAATTGTGTTGTAGTTTGAGCATTCTTTGGCTTTCTTTGAGATGGAATGAAAACTGACCTTTTCCAGTCCTGTAGCCACTGCTGAGTTTTCCAAATTTGCTGGCATATTGAGTGCAGCACTTTCACAGCATCCTCTTTCAGGATTTGAAACAGCTCAACTGGAATTCCATCACATTCACTAGCTTTGTTTGTAGTTATGCTTTCTAAGGCCCACTTGACTTCCCATTCCAGGATGTCTGGCTCTAGGTAAGTGATCACACCATCGTGATTATCTTGGTTGTGAAGATCTTTTTTGTACAGTTCTGTGGTGTTAGATTACTTAGTGCTTTTTCTACTTTAAAATTTTGTGATTTCATGGTTGTCTCAAATTACTTCATAGGTTCTATATATCACAATATGTTTTGACCTCTTTTGTAGTTCTACACGGAGAAGGCAACGGCAACCCACTCCAGTACTCTTGCCTGGAAAATCCCATGGATGGAGGAGCCTGGTAGGCTGCAGTCCATGGGGTCGCGAAGTCGGACACGATTGAGCAACTTCACTTTCACTTTTCACTTTTATGCATTGGAGAAGGAAATGGCAACCTACTCTAGTGTTCTTGCCTGGAGAATCCCAGGGACGGGGGACCCTGGTGGGCTGCCGTCTATGGGGTCGCACAGAGTCGGACACGACTGAAGCGACTTAGCAGCAGCAGTAGTTCTACAGACCACAGATGTGTGCATGCTAAGTTGCTTCAGTCGTGTTTGACTCTTGGCAACCCTATGGACTGTAGCCCACCCGGCTCCTCTGTCCGTGGGAATCTCTAGGCAAAAATAGTAGAGTGAGTTGCTGTACTCTCCTCCAGGGGATCTTCCCAACTCAGGGATCCAACTAGAATCTGTTATGTCTCTTCCATTGACAGGTGTGTTCTTCACCACTAGCGCCACCAGGGAAGCCCACAGACCACATAAAACTTAATAGAATCTGCTAATTTAAAGTTATGTCTATTAATCTGATATATGCTTAAATAATGCAGACTCAAATGTTTCTATATCACTTGCCTGGGATAATATGAGAACATTCTCTAGCATCATATAAACTGAAAATGAATTGAAGATATAAAAGTAAAACCAAATATTTTAGAGGAAACAATGGAGGAAAGCAAATATAGGTTGAAAACTTTTTGACATAATTACAGCAATAATTTTTGAATCTCTCTCTTAAAGTAAAATAAATAAAAGCAAGAATAAACAAAGGAGACCTATCAAATTAAAAATCTTACAGAGCAAAGCAACCCATCAGTGAAATGAGCAATAGAACAAAGGAATGGGAGAACATATCTGCAAATGACAGGACAGACAATATATTAATAGCCAACATATATAAGTAGCTCATACAACTCAACATCCAAAACAAACAACCTGACTTCAAATAGGGCCAGAATAGTCATTTTTCCAAAGAGGAAATACAGATGGCCAACAAATACATTTTAAAAAAAAATGCTCAACATAGCTAATCATCAGGGAAATGCAAATCAAAACCACCATGAGATATATCACATCACACCTAACAGCGTGGCTATCATCGACAAGAACACAAATAACAAGAGTTGGTGAGGATGTGGAAAAGGGAGCCCTGACACACTGTTGGTGGGAATGTAACTGGCGCAGCCACTATAGAAACTGTGTGGAGGTTTCTCAAGAAACTAAAAATAGAGCTACATTATGACCCCAAATTCCACTCCGGAGTATACATCTGAAAAGACAAAACCACTAATTAAAAACTTTAGATGCACCTCAGTGTTTATAGCAGCAATATTTACAATTGCCAAAGTATGGAAATAATCAAAGTGTCATCAACAGATGAATAGCAACAGATGAATGGATAATGAAGATGTTGCATATATATGTGGGATACTACTCAACCATAAAAAAGAACAATTTTTTTTTTCATTTTTTCCATTTGCAACAACATTGGTGAACTTGGAAGATATTATGCTAAGTGAAAGAAGTCAGGCAGTAAAAGACAAATACAATATGATATCACTTATAGGTGGAACCTAGGAAAAATAAGAAACTAGTGAATGTAACGAAAAAGAGGCAGGTTCACAGATACAGAAAACAAACTAGTGGTTATCAGTGGAGGAAAGGAGTGATATGGGCGTGGAAGAGTAGGAGGTGCAAAAAAGAAAAGTGGATGTAAGACAGGCTCAAGAAAGTATTGTACAATGGGAAATACAGCCAATGTTTTGTAATAACTGTAAGTGGATAGTAATCTTTAGAATTGTATTAAAATTTTTAAATACTTTAAATGAAAATGAATTGTCCAAATGCATTCACAGGCCAAAGGAAATCTTATATGTTTAATGCAAATGAGCAGTGAAGCATATTTTAGTGCAGCTCAGAAAGGTCAGAGAGGATCTGCGTCAGGATATAAAACAGATAACTTTGGTAAATGTGAATTGAAGAGATGTTTAAGTACTTCAGTTTCTCTGTTCCTTTGGGCTAATAGTACCATAAAATAAAACTGGGGATGTGCTGTGTTGTGCTTAGTAGCTCAGCCATGTCTGATTCTTTGTGACCCCTTGGACTATAGCCTACCAGGCTTCTCTATCCATAGGGATTCTCCAGGCAAGAATACTGGAGTGGGCATGTCCTCCAGAGGATCTTCCCAGCCCAGGGATGGATTCCAGGTCTTCTGCATCGCAGGCGGATTCTTAACCGTCTGAGTCACCAGGGAAGCCCCTAAATTGGAGATATGCTCCCCAAAAATCTGCTTTATATTGTAGAAATGACAAAGTTTATACTAGGCTGTACCCTAGATTACAATCCTATAATCTTGTAATCCAATGACCCCACCACAGCCCTTCACATGGCTGAGTAGAAACACATCAAACCAATTATATAGTATCTTTCAGCTACTTGGCTTATTATCACAGTCAGGTTCACTTTGCACTTCATTACATAGAGACAGACTGGAGCCTGAGTGGACCACTAATTAATATACTCTTGTTCTCTGATTCTCAAACTCTGAAAGCCTATTGGTATATTCCTTCCTCTATATACACAGAAAATAAAGTTGTCCTTCTGACAATATAGTTTCCATGTCATATTACACTACCATGACATTTCATCTCTCCAACCTTTTCATTGAAGTATTTAAATGTTTATCTCCTCTCTGAGCAGCACAAAATAAAAATGCATTGTCCCTGGAAATGGAAATCAAGTAAATGAAAGCATTTAACTTCTGACAAATGCTCGTGATAAATCATAATATTTGAAATATATTCACTTTATCTCTTTATGGTATCTCCCAATCCCCACATCAAAAGGATTTTTAACTCTCTACCCCATTTATCTTCCAGGTTGGTCATATGACTTGCTTCATTTAGTGGAAAGTGAAAGAATGTGAAATGTGCCATTTTCAAGTAGAACACTTAATAGCTACTGAGTGGACTACCACCTTCCCTTTTCCCTCTATTGTTTCCCCATCTTCAAACTTAGAAAGAAAAACAAATAAAGAAAAGCCTGCAGCCAAAATGTAAGGTGAGAAAATAAAAAAGGTGTGGTTATAAGACAGTGAGATTTTGGTGTGTTTTGTTATACAGCTTTTTGTCACAGAAGCTAGCTAATACAGTGTTTAAATGTGACACATTATAATTTTCATCAGGAAATTAGTAAATATTTTAATGAAAATAAAACATACTTAAAGTTTAAAATCTAAACTAGCATGCATTAATTTCTAGTAGAACTAGGGAAAGAATCCTCCAGCATTGATTTTATTTTATTTTTTTCTGTAAAGTAGAAGGTTAGTATTAGATTTAAAATCAAAATCTTAGTCATATTTGCCTAATAGTTACTAATTATTTATCATTTTTTAAAATAAATGATATTGTACTTTGGAGATAAATTTTTTCCTATGGGTGGATTACAAAGATTTTTTTTGGTTATTTTTCTGTAACTGAACAACTCCACCTCTGAAAGGGATTGACCATGAGTTTTCTGAGATCTTAAAAATACATGTAAGCTTAATTTAAGAAAAATGTAAAAAGTCTTATTTTTGAACTGCAATATTTAGAAAGTTTGAAATTCAGTTTAGAATGTAAATATTCAATTTAGAAAACAACAACAACAATTCATCTTAAAGTAAGAATAATTGCATATACCATGATTTCACTCTAAGCAAGATCCAACATTTAAAATATTTTTTCCAGGGGTTCTTTTCCAATTTTGACATCATTTTTGACAGTGTTTTGAGAATTTCATTAACTCTATGAGATCTTTAAGGTACATTTAAGAATAAGATAAGAAATGCCATAGCATTCAAATTAATCTCACGTCTTCCTGCAGAACCTATTCACATATAAGTAAATTTTTCTTAAACCTATGTTGTTGTTGTTCAGTCTCTAAGTCATGTCTGACCTTGGCAATTCCATGGACTGCAGCATGCCAGGCTTCTCTGTCCTTCACTATCTCCCAGAGTCTGCTAAAATTCATATTCATCGAGTGATGCTGTCTAACCATCTCATCCTCTTTGCTTTTTTTCCTAATATTTTTACTGTAAGGGCTGTAGATTGTGTTATATTATTTGTTTATTATTTGTTCTTTTCATACTGGTGCCATCGTTACTTGCCATGTTAATTTTAAACATTATCATATAACAATATTTTATAGGATCTATCATTTCTAAGCAGAAATATAAGCATAATTGGCTGGTTTGGCTGGAATTTCTTTTTTCTCCAGACCATTCTTATGAAAAGAGTAGTTCACAACAGATGATATTCTATTAACCCATGCGCCAGAATGAGAAGACATGAGGAGTTAATAAGAGCCTGGATGATCCCAGCAGAAACCTGCAGTCCCTGGCTGAGCTGGGAGAACCATGGTTGATCCACAACTCTTATGTAACGCATCTTAGAAATAAATATGTTTTCATAAACAACTGAGATTTTGAGGTAGACTCTTACACAAATAACCTAGCAGAAGTTAACTAGTACATTAATTGGAATTGAAAAGTAGAAGTGTGATAACTTAAAAAAACATATGGCAGTGGTTTTTAAGGGTGGGTGACCAGTGACAAGCTGTTATAAGAGGATGAAAAATGCTACCCAGAACTTACAATGATGAAATATTTGATATAACTGACATTATTTATAACTGGTTGGAAGATAAAATATATCTACAGAATCTGGGGCTTTAGGTAATGAATTGTGGGTTATTAGGTATATGTGTGTGCTTAGTCACTCACTCGGTCATGTCCAACCAGGCTTCTCTGTTCATGGAATTTTCTAGGCAGAATACTGGAGTGGGTTGCCATTCCTTCTTCAGGGGATCTTTCTGACCTGGGAATTGGCCTACATCTCTTATATCTCCTGCACTGGCAGCAAGATTCTTTACCACTGAGCCACCTCAGTGGCAAGTCCATGGATTATTAGGTGCACTTGATTAAATGAAATGTTTAGAAAAAATTGGTCTTTTCATATTTAGATGAAAGAGAAAATAAAGAAACCAGAAATTCCTTGGGCTTCAGTGTTGAAAAAGGCAACTTTTCCTATCTTCACTTTGTAAAAGATTCTCAAATTAAGGCTCAGATGCTGAACAATGGCAAGATTAAGATCTGGTTGCATGATGTTGGCCCCCAATAAATCCTTTCAGATAGAATAACTTGGAAAAAGAGATCAAGTGTATGGTTCTGTGGAAGTCTAGTAAGTTCAGAGTACCCTTTATTAGTTCTGGATAGAGGAATATCACACACACACACAAAGAATCATTGAGGTTGCTATTGATGCACAAAACTTACTGGAATAAAAGTTCATTTTTTAGTAAGGAAGCTCTATTTGGGGGAAGAAAAGTTCCATGGTATGAGAGTAAAGAGACATTACAACATTTGCCTGAATGATTTAAAAAAAAATGATTAGAACCAGTGATTAATATGCCTTCCCTTTCCTCCCTTTTTTCTGAATGCAAGTGTTTGTAGGGAATTTCACTCCTTTTTCACCCCATGTTTTGGTGTGTTGGGTATTTTTAGCTCACGTATCTCTAGATGAATTGTAGATTTAGTACATAGATTCCATCATCAAAAGGAACTCGAAATCCACTTAAGATAGATCATGACATCTTTTATTTTGAGTCAGATATGTGGTTGAACTTCCCGGGTGGCTTGAAGAAGATATGAATATATTCTTCTCACAGAAGAGAATCAAATATTTGTAATAATAATAATAATCATTATAAAAAGGAGCAAGTAGTGGACTGTTGTTTGCTCACAATAATCTATTTCTTCTTCTCCCTTCCCCTACTGTCTTATAAATGTAGCGTATTTTCTTACCATGAGAACAGAGGCTGGGGACCAAACTGGGAAGCCATATGGAGCTAAGCTAATCCCAGACTGATTCCAGGGGAGCCCATGAGAGCTGAGAGGGACCCAGTAAAGGTACAGCCACCATGTAACACTCATGACACAATAAGAACTAAATAGATGTTCCTGTAAGAGATTGGAATTTGGAGGTGGCCTTGGCCATAAGGGAAGTCTTAGTTATAGCTTCTCTCTCCAACCCCTGTCCATTTCACTAGAACCTGGCATTTTGTTCTTTTCATTTTTCAGACCCTGTAAATTTGTTTTTCCACTACTTGTATAATTTTCTTGTAGGCACTTTCTGTAAAGAGTCTTCACCTCTCAGTTTTGTTTTTTTTTTTTAAGGTAAGTTCTTCCCCTAATAAATCTTTCAAATTGTACATTGCCTATTATATGCCATCATCAAGCTTTACTTTTTTCTTAACATTAAAGAAATTTTATCTGTATATTTTTGGTTATACATCTATCTGAAAAATATTGGTCTCTCCAACTAGAGTGCATATTCCATGAGGTCAGGAACTGAGTCAATTTCTTTCTCTGCTACATACCAGCATCTGAAACAGTGCTTGACATCTAAAACGAGTTCAACAAATATGTGTTGTATCAGTCAATATACCCAAATAGTTACTAATGAATTCAAGCCACAAAATCTATATAACCACCTGTGCTTGCATCAGGGTCTTTTCCAATGCTGGGAAAGACTGAAGGCAGGAGAAGAAGGATGAGATGATTGGATGGCATCACCTACTCGATGGACATGAGTTTGATCAAGCTCCAGGAGTTGGTGATGGACAAGGAGGCCTGGCATGCTGCAGTCCATGGGGTCTCAGAGTCAGACACGACTGAGTGACTGAACTGAACTGATGCCTGCATATTTTTCTTGTGAAGTTTTACTAACTTGTATCCAGTCATTGCATGAGTTTCCAATTAGAAAAGTGGCTTATTGATAATTTCCTTCAAATACTTCTCCCATTCCAGGCAGTGCATCTGCCTGTTTGCTGTAAAACATGCTTTTGTCTCTCCACACACTTTATCTCATGA